>NW_026585643.1:1124783-1161692 GCF_907164565.1 Psammomys obesus | reverse complement strand
CTTCTTCTTCTTCTTCTTCTTCTTCTTCTTCTTCTTCTTCTTCTTTTCTTTGAGGCAGGGTTTCACTGTGTAGCCTTGGCTGTCCTAGACTGGATTTGTGGACCAGGCTGGCCTTGACCTCAGGGAAATCTGCCTGCCTCTGCCTCCCAGAGCACTAGGATTACAGGTGTGCGCCATTGTGCCTGGCTTGCTGACCCCTTCTTATTTCAAACTGGTTCTCTCTCACTTTCATGTCTTTATTTATTTTTGGCATCACATAGTTTTTCATTCTACTCATTGATATAGTCCCACAGAGAAAGTCCTTCACATGTACACTATGACACGAAAGCAAACAAACAAACAAACCAAACAAACTTCATAGTTCTCTTATAAGAGCAGAGATCTGGAAACAACCCTAATTTCCAACTCAAAGAGAGTGGCTAAATAGCATTCCAGCCATTTGGTGAAATACTATAAAACAATAAAAATGGCTAAATTACAATTACATGGTATAATACATTTGAACTATGAAGGCATAAGTCACTAAGGGAATAAATACAAATTATACAAGCAGACTACAGTATGGCACAGTATTTATTTATAAAGCTCAGAAATAATAAAAACAGCAATGCATTGTTTAAAGTTACCTTTGTATACTGTTGAAACATGTTTCTGCAGAAGTAAGGAAATGAGAAACTAAGGAAAGAGCTCAATAGGTGTTTACAGTGCAAACATGAGCTCCATCTCCAGCAGCCACATGAAAACCCTAGTGTGGCTGCACAGAGGCAGGGGGATCACTAGGGCTTACTGGGTACCAGCCTAGCAGACATGGCAGGCCGCAGGGAATGAGGCAGAGAATGCAGGAGACACCTGATAGCTTCCTCTGGCCTCTAGGCACACATGGGCATGTATACTCACACACAGGTGCCTACACACAACACACACGCACACACACACACACACACACACACACACAAAAGAAATGAGATTGTGTCTCACTGTGTACCCAGGGCTGGCTTGGAACTCATCATGTAGACCAGGCTAACCTGGAACCACAGCAATGCACAGTGTTGGGATAAAAGGTGAGCACTGCCACACCCAACCCCCCCAAAAATTAATTAAGAAAATGAAACCCAAGTTGGACAGCAGTGGCTGCTTATAGTAGAATCCCAGGAAATGTGGGGACAGAAACATACTTTCAGCTCAATGACCAAAAGCTCCACCTCCTGCTCAGGCAGTGAGTTCACAGGCAGTTATTTTGTTTTTAAACTTCACGACATATACGTCACAGTCATTCTAAGGTATAAAATACTACATAGTCTGTATTTGAATGTCTCCTGAAAATGAAACATTGAGCCCAGTAGTAGACACTCTCAGTGGCTTCTGT
Source organism: Psammomys obesus (assembly GCF_907164565.1). Classification (NCBI taxonomy): domain Eukaryota; kingdom Metazoa; phylum Chordata; class Mammalia; order Rodentia; family Muridae; genus Psammomys; species Psammomys obesus. The sequence goes on along the minus strand of NW_026585643.1, from coordinate 1,160,326 downwards.
TACTACTTCTGCCCCAGTAGGGGAATGCATACCATCCTTTTGTTGAAGTCACTAAGTCATGAATTTCACCCCTTTTCAGAGCAGAGACCCTGGGCTTGGGGGACACAGAAGGAGGGGTGCTACAATGCCCCTTGTCCTTGGTGCCTACAGACTTGCTTAGATGGAGGAGGCCAATGCAACTGGTCCCATGACTGAGGAGACTTTTTTCCTAGCGTCCTTCCTGACTCCACACTTTCTTGTCAGGGACGCTCTGCTGGTTATCCAGTGGAACATCCGGGCCTTCATGGGGGTCAAGAATTGGCCGTGGATGAAGCTCTATTTCAAGATCAAGCCACTGCTGAAGAGCGCCGAGACCGAGAAGGAGATGGCCAACATGAAGGAGGAGTTTGGGCGAGTCAAAGAAACACTTGAGAAGTCTGAGGCTCGCCGCAAGGAGCTGGAGGAGAAGATGGTGTCCCTGCTGCAGGAGAAGAACGATCTGCAGCTCCAAGTGCAGGCGGTAAGGCCATGTGACTTTCTCTTCTCTCTTCCTTTCTGTCTCCCGGATGATTGCCCATCTCATCTCTAGAGTCTGGGAACCTGGAAGGCCCAGCCCTCCACAAAGACCCTGCATTGCTCCTCTCTTTAATCGTTAGCTTCTTCTCCCAGGAACAAGACAACCTCAATGACGCGGAGGAGCGCTGCGACCAGCTGATCAAGAACAAGATCCAGCTGGAGGCCAAGGTGAAGGAGATGACCGAGAGGCTAGAGGATGAGGAGGAGATGAACGCTGAGCTCACTGCCAAGAAGCGCAAGCTGGAAGATGAGTGCTCGGAGCTCAAGAAGGACATCGATGACCTGGAGCTGACGCTGGCCAAGGTGGAGAAGGAGAAGCATGCAACAGAGAACAAGGTGAGGCCGACTCCCTCGGGCTCAGCCCAGATCTGAGTATGGGCTTAGTTGGTAGCATCTTTATAGGTGTCACCAGGATGACAGCCTTTGATCCTAAAAGCGATGTGGTGGATTGCTTGCTTGCTTAATTGATTGATCTGACTGATTTTTCTGGAAGGTTAAAAACCTGACAGAGGAGATGGCTGGGCTGGATGAGATCATTGCCAAACTGACCAAAGAGAAGAAAGCTCTGCAAGAGGCCCACCAGCAGGCCCTGGATGACCTTCAGGCTGAGGAAGACAAGGTCAACACACTGACCAAGTCTAAATTGAAGCTGGAGCAGCAGGTGGATGACGTAAGTGCTGAGAGCCATGTCCCACCTCTCTCAGGTCAAGATTTCGTAGCCAGTGCCGAGAGGTGAGGAGCTCCCCACTCTGCACCTAACTTCTGTGACCCCAGTGCTTTCCTGATCCCTGTGGTTCCTTATCGGGCATATCTCTAAGTCCTTGGTGTTTCCAAGATTTCTATGCTGGCTCGAGTACCAACCCCGGTGGACTTCAAGTTTAAGACATACGCTGTGGATTTCAGCCTCTCCAGCATTTATTCTTTGTATTCTCTCCACCAGCTGGAGGGATCCCTGGAGCAGGAGAAGAAGGTGCGCATGGACCTGGAGCGGGCAAAGCGGAAGCTGGAGGGTGACCTGAAGCTGACCCAGGAGAGCATCATGGACCTAGAGAATGACAAGCTTCAGCTGGAAGAAAAGCTCAAGAAGTAGGACCCATGGGGGGCAGGAGGGACTGATGGGGGATATGTATCTGGTCTGGTAACCATGGCACAGAGGGCTGTATTTCTCCTGGATACAACGGAAGTGATGGCAATCAAGGCTCTCCCCCTTCACTGTCTGGGCCAGGGTTTGGGGGCTGGGGGCTAATTCTGGCATAGAGCCATAAAGGAAACAGGCTCAGGAGAATGAAGATATCAGCCACACGTCTCTTCTACTCCAGGAAAGAGTTCGACATTACTCAGCAGAACAGTAAAATTGAGGATGAGCAGGCCCTGGCTCTTCAGCTGCAGAAGAAACTGAAGGAAAATCAGGTGACTTTCTCCTCAGGGTGGCCTAAGGGAGCTCAGAGTCTGCAAGATATGCAGGCGCCTTAAGGTTCTAGACAATGCCTGGAACTTTAGGCAGCCCAAGACCCGAGCCCAAAGACCCTAAATACAGCAACACTAGCCTTCCCATTATTGAGCAAGAATGTGCCATCTTCTTGGCAAAGTTGTTTTGGGTGAGAACCATACTTATTAATAGGGCTTCTCTCCCAAGGTGCATTCTGTCTGTTGGACTCTCTGTTCCAGAACAACTGAGAGGGCTCAGTTCTTCTCTGATCCCTTCTCTTCTCCCTCTACACAGGGATGAGGTTCCTTCCCAGGGGCTTCTCTGTTCACAGTCTTTGGATACCAACCCCAAGCTGTAACATAGGCTGAGAACTCACAGGCATCCCTGGGATACAGTGAACTCCTGCCTCCTGGAGTTGGTCACCTACTCTTCCTGACACTCAATATTCTCCTCACCTGCACAACGGCAGCAAGCCTGTAAACAGAGGCCTGCCTGCCTTATGGTTAGCAGAGTGGTCAGGTGAAAATGTGGACTGTAGGTTCATAAACTCATGAGGTCTCAGGGTCCCCCTCCGAACGCAGATCCTCAGCGCTTGGGCTGCAGATGCTCAGCCTGAGTATCGGTGCTTTTAGGGACTCCTCAAAACGTTGGCACCAGCTGAATCCCTAATGAAGGCCAGATCATTCTAGGGTATTTAGCAGCACCCCTCGCTTCTGCCTACCTACAGCCGCTATAGCATCCTCCACACAATGAGAAATGTCCTCAGGCATTGCCAGCTGTGCCCCGTGCCTGAAAGCCAGCGCTAGAGGGTTTTAGAGCCCTGGAGTGGGCAGGCCTCAGTGGAGGGGTCCAGGAAGCAGGTCTGAAGCCCCGTGTCCCTGGCTAGGCACGCATCGAGGAGCTGGAGGAGGAGCTGGAAGCCGAGCGCACAGCCCGAGCCAAGGTGGAGAAGCTGCGCTCCGACCTGACCCGGGAGCTGGAGGAGATCAGTGAGAGGCTGGAGGAGGCCGGCGGGGCCACATCTGTGCAGATCGAGATGAACAAGAAGCGCGAGGCCGAGTTCCAGAAGATGCGGCGGGACCTGGAGGAGGCCACTCTGCAGCACGAGGCCACGGCCGCGGCCCTGCGCAAGAAGCACGCCGACAGTGTGGCCGAGCTGGGCGAGCAGATAGACAACCTGCAGCGGGTGAAGCAGAAGCTGGAGAAGGAGAAGAGCGAGTTCAAGCTGGAGCTGGATGACGTCACCTCTAACATGGAGCAGATCATCAAGGCCAAGGTGGGCCCTCCCGGCTGCTTCCCTCCTCTCCCTCACAGCTGTGCCATCTCTTGTCATTCTCATTCCCTTTAGTCTCCTTTGGCCTTCACCTCCTGCCTACCCTGCCTCTCCACAGTCTTCGTCCATATTTATCCCCTGATCTTCTTTCCCTTAATACATGTCCCCACCTCAGACTGAGTCCCTGCTGCTCTCTGTCAGCCTCCTGCCTGTCCGCTGGGCTCTCCTCATCCTTGTCCTTTGGTCTGGGTCCACACAAACCCTCCTCCCCACAGTCCTCCCTGCAGTCCTGGGCCCTTCCCACATGTACCTTTCATCTGCTCATTACTGCCTGAAGGCAAACCTGGAGAAGGTGTCCCGGACACTGGAGGACCAGGCCAATGAATACCGCGTGAAGCTCGAAGAAGCCCAGCGCTCCCTCAATGACTTCACCACACAGCAGGCCAAGCTGCAGACAGAGAACGGTGGGTGCCCCCGACCGTCCTCTAGCCTGCCCTCGGTACCTTCGGTTCCCCCCCTCCCCCACTCATGGCTCAAGAAGCCCCATTCCACCTCCAGGTGAGTTGGCTAGGCAACTGGAAGAAAAGGAGGCGCTGATTTCCCAGCTGACCCGAGGGAAGCTCTCCTATACCCAGCAGATGGAAGACCTCAAAAGACAGCTGGAGGAGGAGGGCAAGGTGAGACCCAGACGAGGGCCGTGAACAGGCTTAGAGGAATCCCTGGGTACAACATTAACTGCAGAAATGCACCTGGATGCCAGAGATAGTCTGTCTCCCCACTAAATCACCCTCCAGGTTGTTTAATGGGAGAAGGGTAGGCAAATGAAAATCCCTCAAAGACATCAAGACTCTACCTCATTTGTGTGAGTCTGGGCCTTGCCTGAAGTAAATAAACATAAGAATCTTGAGGATAAGGGGCCGGGCTTGCTCCATCAACTTGACGCCCGCCTCTTCCCAGGCCAAGAATGCCCTGGCCCACGCGCTGCAGTCAGCCCGGCATGATTGCGACCTGCTGCGGGAACAGTATGAGGAGGAGATGGAGGCCAAGGCCGAGCTACAGCGTGTCCTGTCCAAGGCCAACTCAGAGGTGGCCCAGTGGAGGACCAAGTATGAGACGGACGCCATACAGAGGACGGAGGAGCTGGAGGAGGCCAAGTGAGTCCACTGTGACTAGATTTGCAAAGAGAACGGAGCAGAGCATCCGCTATGAAGGCAGGTAGAGTAGAAGCAGGAAAGAGCTTTGGAGTGGGAGAAGAGAAGAATGGGAACACACGGTGAGCCTTGGGGGGTGTTCGCTAGAAAGCCTGGGTCGCCTGGCTGACCCCGAGTCACTTCCTTTGACGGGTGAGCTTTTGGCCCGGGTTATACCTGACGCTCACGTATAAGACGAGCAAAAAGCTTGTTGGTCAGAGGAGCCGTCGTCATTCAGCCTGGGCATGGAGGAGAGGGGTAACACTGCCATACAGATGGGCTGTATGTGTGGGGAGCCTGAGCAGCCTATGCTGGAGGACCCTGTTCTAGGCACCAGCGGCCCCCACCTCCTCTGGGCTGGAGTTCCAACACCGCAGGGAGCTGTGGGAGGGAGCTGGGCCTTTCTCATCAATGCTAGGAAGAAGGGGATCAGCTCAAGGCCTGTTGCTCCAAGTACATTACAGTCACATACACGCCCCCGCCGCAGGAAGAAGCTGGCCCAGAGGCTTCAGGACGCAGAGGAGGCAGTGGAGGCCGTCAACGCCAAGTGCTCCTCCCTGGAGAAGACCAAGCACAGGCTGCAGAACGAGATCGAGGACCTGATGGTGGACGTGGAGCGCTCCAATGCCGCCGCCGCGGCCCTGGACAAGAAGCAGAGGAACTTTGACAAGGTCGGCTCATGGTGGGGCTGCGGAGGTGGTGGAGCTGGTGGGGTCAGTGCCCCCTCGAGGCCAGGGCATTCTCCTAGGAGGCAGGAGAGGAGGGTGAGTCCAGGAGAGGGGCCGGGCAGCTCTGGACATGGCGCGCTCTGTCCCTGACAGATCCTGGCCGAGTGGAAGCAGAAGTATGAGGAGTCACAGTCGGAGCTGGAGTCGTCGCAGAAGGAGGCGCGCTCGCTGAGCACGGAGCTCTTCAAGCTCAAAAATGCCTATGAGGAGTCCCTGGAGCACCTGGAGACCTTCAAGCGGGAGAACAAGAACCTCCAGGGTGGGCCAGCTGGGGGCGGGGGAGGGCCGCGGGGATGGGGAAGGGCCTCGGAGATGGGGAGGATTAGGCGGGCTCAGGGGGCACTCAGGTGTTGATCTTTCCGTCCCTCTGATCCTCAGAGGAGATCTCAGACCTGACTGAGCAGCTGGGAGAAGGGGGAAAAAATGTGCACGAGCTGGAAAAGGTCCGCAAGCAGCTGGAGGTGGAGAAGCTTGAGCTGCAGTCGGCCCTGGAGGAGGCTGAGGTAAAGGCCTGACTCTGCCTGTCTGTCCTACTGCACCCTCCCTTACATCAGTCACAAAAGCCTATTGGCTCCTGCTCTTAGTAGAAGATCACGTACCCAGTAACCGTGACAGCCCGCAAGGCTGAGGTCTTCGCCCTGGACAATGCCACAGCCTGATTCTTGGGGCAGAAGGCTCGCTTCCCAGTCGGAACCTGGCCATCCTAGTAATGGGTCAAACAGTTGGGGAGGAGCGCAGGCTCGGCAGTCAAATGACCTAGGCCTGAACCCTGGCTTGAGACCCTCTGTGGGCCCCGCTATCCTCGACTGTGAGAGGGAATTAATGCAAACACTCTTAAGACTGCATGTATAACTGTTACGAAGATTACGTGAGATAAGACAGTCAAGCCCTTATTATATAGCAGCCATTGCTAATGTGCATTTCTAAGAAGCTTGGAAAGCCCCAGGTTGGGGCTATAGACAGTTCAGCCATTTCTGTGATTTTGTTGTTGTTGTTGTTCTTTTGGTGGGTCAAGAATTTCTGCTATGTTAGTCCCAAAGGTCTGGGTGACTAAGAAGTCAGAATTTGTCTTGGCCAGATGGCTCAGCTGTTAAAGACCAGGCTCACAGTCATAAATACAGGAGAACCATGCATTCTTTCCTTTACAGCAAAAGGTCCTGGAGTCAGGAGGCCTGGGGGGGGGGGCACTTCATCTCCCACAACAGTCTGGGAGCGAGGCCCGATCGCCACAGCTCCTTTCTAGGCCACAGTCCTGGTTAAAGCCTGTCATTCTCTCACTCCGCCACACCCAGCCCAGTTCAGCCCTGTTCACCCACCTCCAACTCCTCCTCCCTTTCCAGGCCTCCCTGGAGCACGAGGAGGGCAAGATCCTCCGCGCCCAGCTGGAGTTCAACCAGATCAAGGCCGAAATCGAACGGAAGCTGGCAGAGAAGGATGAGGAGATGGAGCAGGCCAAGCGCAACCACCTGCGGGTGGTGGACTCCCTGCAGACCTCCCTGGATGCGGAGACGCGCAGCCGCAACGAGGCCCTGCGGGTGAAGAAGAAGATGGAGGGCGACCTCAACGAGATGGAGATCCAGCTCAGTCAGGCCAACAGAGTAGCCTCAGAGGCCCAGAAGCACCTGAAGAACGCCCAAGCCCACTTGAAGGTAACAGGAACCAGGGTTCTCAGAAGATGGTGAGGGGGCGTAGGTAGTGTGCCCAGAAAGACAATAAAGGTCTACACCACTCTGAGTCTACCCCATCCTGTCTGATCTTGGAGGCTAAGCAGTGCTGGGCCCAGTCAATACTTGAATGGGAGACAGTACAGGACAGGGAATGAATGCGCTAACATAAATAGGAGGAAATGGAAGCTTCCTACTTCCTGGGTGTATATGCGCTCTGGACCAATCCAGCCTCAGGACAAGAGAACAGATGAGACAGGCACACATCTTCCTGTTGACAAAGGGCTGCTGGATGGGATGCCAGACCCAAAACGAGAGGCCCTGACGGCATGAGGTCTAGGCCCTCACCCATTGTACCTGCCCCACAGGACACCCAGCTTCAGCTGGATGACGCCCTCCGGGCCAATGACGACCTGAAGGAGAACATCGCCATCGTGGAGAGGCGCAACAACCTGCTGCAGGCAGAGCTGGAGGAGCTGCGGGCGGTGGTGGAGCAGACGGAGCGGTCCCGGAAGCTGGCAGAGCAGGAGCTGATTGAGACCAGCGAGCGGGTGCAGTTGCTGCACTCGCAGGTGAGAGGGAGGGCGCCCTGTGCAGAAACCCAGGATGATTTCAGAGCAAGGATTGCACAGCCGCTCACTCCTTGGGTCAGGCCTCTGTGAGTAGCAGCTGGGAGAACTTTACCCTGAGAAAGAGGCATAGACTTAGAGGCTAAGGGTGGAAGGTTGAGCGATGATGCCATGCATGAGTCACAGCTCTGGGAGGCATGGACTACTTCTTTTCCTCTGATAGCCCTGATCTAGAAGACAGCCTCCAGCTTGACTGGTAAAGATAGGAGCTTGGGAGTTTAAAGACGTGTAACCGGGGCTGGAGAGATGGATCGCTCAGAAGTCAAGTGTGTTTACTTCTCTTTCGCAGGACCCAAATTTGGTCCCCAGCTCCCAAGCCAGGTGGCTCACAACCTCCTATAACTTCAGCTCCAGAAGATATGATGTTTTAGCCTCTGTGGGCACCTGTACTCAAACACACACACACACAAATGCACACACGTGCATACATCCGCGCGCATACACACACACACACACACACACACACACACACACACAGGAATTTAAAAAACCATTTTGAAGAAGCGTAACTGCACCTTCTTGCCAGGCAAAGTGTAGGGCGGACATTGCTTTCTCCCCTCCCACTGTATCCGTTTCTGCTCCAAATGAGTGTTTGTGCCAACTATTGCAGTTCCTTATGCGATTTTGTTCCATAATTTAGTGTATGTGTAAATGACACCATCCAGCAACTGTGCCCTCTACCTTGAGTCAAGTGCACTTTTCTCTAATTGTAGTCATTTCTGGTTACTGTTCTTTAAAATGCATCTGTTTCCCTTGGCGCACTGCCCTGTCCCTGTATACAAACGTGTTACTGAAGCGCCCAAGGGTGAAACTCCAGACCTTGGGCTGTTTGGAGAAAGATCTTCAGAGCTGAGTAAACTTCTGGGCTCTCCGATCTCGTAAGGAAAAGGGAAGTGAGGGACATCCTGAAAGCTGGGCTTGTTTGATTGTTTTTTCTTTGTGTGGTGTGTGCGTGCGGGTGCAGGATACGTGTGTAGGTGTGGGTGGAGGCTGGAGGTTGACCCTGGTATCGCCCTGTTTATCTCCATCTTATCTTTGGAGGTTAGGTCTCTCCCTGAATGTGGAGCTCGGCAGCTGGCTAGGCCGGCTGGCCAGTGAGCTTCAGGAATCCATGTGTCTCTGGCTTCAGGGCACTGAGGTGATAGGAGTGCACCCCACACCAGCTTTCACATGGCTTCTGGGTGTCTGAACTCAGGCCCTCTGTCTGCGTGGCAGGTGCTTTCCTGATTGAGCCAACTCCCAGCCTTAGACTTTTTCTTTTTTTTTTTTTTTTTTTTCAATGACCCCTTCTAATTGTCTCTGAACAAAAATATGGAACCAAGCAATTAAGCGTGTGTTTGATATTTCTTCTACTCATCTCTAGAACACCAGCCTCATCAACCAGAAGAAGAAGATGGAGTCAGACTTGACCCAGCTCCAGACTGAGGTGGAGGAGGCGGTGCAGGAGTGTAGGAATGCAGAGGAGAAGGCCAAGAAGGCCATCACGGACGTGAGTCCCCTACCCGGCCTACCCACTCCGCACCAGTGTCTCCCTAGCCTTGGCCGTGAGCCCACGAGGGCCTGAGCAGACCCCGTGCCCTCCTCTGCCCTGTACAGGCCGCCATGATGGCCGAGGAGCTGAAGAAGGAGCAGGACACCAGCGCCCACCTGGAGCGCATGAAGAAGAACATGGAGCAGACCATCAAGGACTTGCAGCACCGGCTGGACGAGGCCGAGCAGATCGCCCTCAAGGGCGGCAAGAAGCAGCTGCAGAAGCTGGAGGCCCGGGTGCGGGAGCTGGAGAATGAGCTGGAGGCTGAGCAGAAGCGCAATGCCGAGTCAGTGAAGGGCATGAGGAAGAGCGAGAGGCGCATCAAGGAGCTCACCTACCAGGTTCAGTGGGGCATATCAGGACGGAGTAATGGCTTTACGAGCCCACCTCCAACAGAGCGCTGCCGGCCTGTGCCGTCACTCACTAATGCCAGACACCACTTCTCTCCTGCACCTTTAGATGCTAGCTGCAGTTTCTCTGACAGGTTCTGGAGGCTATTCAGCTTGAGCTCATGAATTTTTGCAGTAAATGGACACGCCCACTTCCCCAAAGCTATTTTATTCACCATTCCCCAGATGTTTCAGTATTTCAAAGCGTTGTTGTAATGAAAGCTTCGGAATAGTCTAAAGAATCTCTCTACCCTCTGCCAGTCAGACATGAAGAAATGCCACGTGACACTTTAAGGAACAAGAGTTAGTGCATAGGAGAAAAAGGAGATTTGTGGAACTTCCAGGACAACTAAGGGAAGCCAAGGCCTTGGGGCACCATCTCAGAATGTCTGAGACCTCCATCTGCATAGCTGAGATTAGCCATTGACCTGCTGTTGTTAGTGTCTGGGAAGAGATGACTAAGGAGATAAGCCAGTTGGGCCATTTAAGAGGAGGCCTTGGGTAGAGATTGCAGACCTACTGTGGACAAAAGTACAAAGGCATCCTAGAACACCAAATGCCATGGAGACAGGAATGACGAAGGGGCACTGGAGTCACTGACCCTGCTGCCCAAATTCTGGTTCAGGAGAATGTGCCAGAATACTGGACTATGTTAGAGTAATCTAGACGGTGGTGGTAATGCCAGCTTTCTTTCTTTTTTAAAAATTTATTTGATTTTATTTTGAGTGCATTGGCATGAGGGTATCAGATCCATTGAACTGGAACTACAGACAGCTATGAGCTGTCATGTAGGGTGCTGGGAATTGAACCCAGGTCCTCTGGAAGAGCAGACAGTGCTCTTAACAGCTGGGCCATCTCTCCAGCCCCTTCTCTCTCTCTCTCTCTCTCTCTCTCTCTCTCTCTCTTCCCCTCTTTTGCCCAAAAGTACCCATGTGCCTGCAAGGGGAACTCTACTCGCTAGACAGAGGCCAGGCAAACCTTATGTCTCCACATGACCATATTAAGAAGCTCCCCACAACTCTGAGAACCTCCCCTCACTTCCAGCACCCCAACACTCATTAATTTGTGGGTCCCTTTGACTGAAATGCCTTTGGCCTACAAAGAGAGGCAGCACCCCCTTGACCTGAGTAACTGGAGGGAGAGGCAGCCAAGGCCCGGGGAGAATAATAGAATGAGGGAGGAGGGAAGGATGATCACACTTGCTCCTCTCCCGAACACTGGCTTTCTGCCCCTTACCTCCCACCTCCAGACAGAGGAAGACAAGAAGAACCTGATGAGGCTGCAGGACCTGGTGGACAAGCTGCAGCTGAAGGTGAAGGCCTACAAGCGGCAGGCTGAGGAGGCGGTGAGCTGAGTTTTCTCTCCCTCTTCTATCAAGACAGCTACTAGTGAGAGCCAATGAATATTCACCACAGCGAGGCCGAGACAAGGGTCAGATCAGACGTTCTGCATGTCTAGTGCTATCGGAGGAGCCTCTAGCACCCTAAGTTCTAAAACTCAGTGCTGCACCTGCCCACTAGTTGCTTTCAGTTCACGAACCATAAGATCTAGGGAGGGAGGAGAGATGCAAGACAGAACAGGAGCAGGAGCTGCCGAGGACAGCAAGGGGCCAGGAGAACTGGGCCTGGAAAGGAATCTGACTAGCCACAGGGCGAAAGAGAAGACAGCTGGGTAGACAGATCCATGTGGGTGTGGTGTGGTTGCGCACAGCTGTTCAGAAAAACCCCAAGTCTGCAGGCACCTGTCTGAGGCCCAACTGGAATAGATGCAGCAAATCTGGACTCCGAGGGAGCCTGCCAGGCAGCACGGGTTCATTCCCGGCAGGGGGTGGCCACGAAGGACCTTCAATAAGTTTGAGGAGAGTACCAAGCAGGCCAACCCTGGCAGGGCTGTGGCACAAATGGGGTGAACAGTGGCTCAGGGAGAGGGACATGAGAATCTGGGAGCCCTGCCCGGGGCTCTTCTCACCCCATCCTTCCACCCGCTCTGTCTGCTCACAGGAGGAGCAGGCCAACACCAACCTGTCCAAGTTCCGCAAGGTGCAGCATGAGCTGGATGAGGCAGAGGAGAGGGCGGACATCGCTGAGTCCCAGGTCAACAAGCTGCGGGCCAAGAGCCGGGACATTGGTGCCAAGGTGGGTTCCTCCCCTGGAACTGCTAGCCGTGCCCTCTCCAGGGTGCCCCTGCATGCATGATGCTCTGAATGGCTGCGTGTGCATCCCACATGCATTTAGACGTGTGTAGAATTAGCAACATGTATAACCTGAGGGCCCCACAGATACATATGACCTGAGAATCCACTCTCCCACTCACAGCAGCCCCAGATCTGCATTCTGTATATAATCACCTCCCATCATGAGACTTCAGGACTCCTGTGGTTTAACTCTTCTCTTTCCATGGCCATCTAAAGCCACTGAAATCTCTAGGGGTTCCTCCCCAGACCATCTGGCCCATTGCCCTCATGCCTTTTATTCCCTTCTCAGCAAAAAATCCACGATGAGGAATGATGGTGCCTGCAGAGCCTCACTGCTGTTAACCCCCAATAAACGTAAATGTTTGACTCTCCTGTGCCCTCTGTTCTTCCTGCCTGCTGTCCATCTGAGGTGGGAATTTTCAGTGGCCCAACAGGAGGGTGGCCACAGCCTCCGTATCAGAGCTGTGGGTACCAAAGCTGCCCACATATGTGAAGCAAGAGACCAAGAGAGAAGTGAGGTATCCTACCTCAGGCAACACAGCTGTGGTCCCAGCTCTATTTGGTCAATCGCACAAGTAAAAGAGGGAAAAATTTTTCAAAAGTGGGAGAAACGAATCCAGGTATATTGGCCCAAGCCTATAATCTCAGCAGTACTTATGGGAGGGAAGTGGAGGCAAGAGGCAGCCTCAGCTCGAAAGCAAGTTCAAAGCCAGCCTGGGCAAAACCAAGAAGACAACAAACTCTCAAAGAGTAGAAAGAACAGAGACACTGAAAGGGCAGGCCAGTTCAAACACAGGGGACGGAAGTTTGGTGCTGATGTGGAAGCCGCCCTCCACCACGCCTCCTCTGAGCTGGCAGAAATTAAAGTTGCCCTGGAGCCACGGGTTCTTTCCAAAATGAACTTCCACTGATGCCAAAAGAGGCTCTGCCCTGCTGGGATAGAAGCACACACAGGAAACAGCTGAGATCCCACTCTACTAGCTCCTTAGGTGGAGCCCAAAGCTTCCTACCCCAACATCTGTCCTAGCCTCTGTGAATCAGGTCTCACCATGAGGACATCCCAGGACTCAGAGACCAGGTGATGCTGAGCCCAAATCAGTATGGGGTATAGCCCAGTTAGGGACAGTCCTTCACGCAGACATAATGCATAGGTGCATGTACAGATCCACAGCTGGGCACAAGTCTCTCCCTCCCTCCCTCCCTCCTTCCCTCCCTCTATCCCTCCCTCTGTCTCTGTCTTTCTCTCTCTCCTCCTTGTAGAACTATACACACAGCTACTTGGGGGGACGGAGCTGAGATCTGCTAGAAAGCAAACCCCAGAGGAGGCTCTGGGCATTTGGGCAACGTTCTTATGCTTTCACCTATGCTCTTCTCCCTGCTTCCCTAGCCCAGCCTTTTCCATCTGTCCTCTGAGACTATGCCCATCCTACCTCCATCCTCCTGATCAAGGGCAGTGAGCTAGACTCAGGGAAGACTGTGCAGAAAACCCGAGAACCATGAACAGAGTCCAAGGAAACCCAAAGCCCAGTCGGCCCATTCCTTGGAGCAGCTGCCAGGTATGATGAGATACCAGAACACAGAGATAGGAAGACAGGAAAGAGGAGGCAGGAAACATCTACTCAAGAGAACAGCAGTCCTCACAGGGAAGCATGGCACCACCCCAGGTTCAAGATCCAGGGCACAGGCAGGGCTTGAGGGCAGAACCCTTGGCTGAAAGGCTCTTCCCGAAAGGAAAAAGGCATTTTGGGAGAAGAACAAAGCATTGAAGAGAGGGGCCAAGAAGTCAGCTGGAATGGGACCGTATAGGAACCATGATGGGTTCCTCCAGCCAGTTAGGGACCTATTGCCTACACTAGACTATCACCGACCAGGCAGTTCTGTTCCAAACATCTTTCCAAGCCGATTTGCACAACTGTTACCTCTAAAGCTCTGGTGCCAAGCATGGGCTCTGCAGACAGGAAACACTCAGGAAATGTGTTCCAAGAAAGTAGCAAGCTGGGAAGGTGGGTCTACTGGCCAAGGGATGGGACCCTGTTTTCAGAGCTTCAAAAGGACTTAGAACAGTATGTAGATCAAGACAGTTCTGTTTCAAGGTCACAGTGTTCTAGACTCAGCTCTGCCATAAGTAAAGAGATCACATCCCCGTAACTAAGCCTCAGTGTTCTTTTGTGCAGAATGAGGGCACGTGACCAGCTCATAGCTAATGGCTTTTGTTTCAGGTGATGGTATTTTAGGAATTTCTCCTAAGATGGTTCCTAAGATGGTCTGCCACCCAGCTGTCCTCATACCACAAGGGGGAGCCCTACACAAAGCCCAGAGAAAGGCCCGTAGCCCAAGCTACTGTGTGCTGGCTGTTGGTAGGGTCAGGAAAGCCTAGACATCTCACTCCCAAGCAGCCTGGCACATAGCATTTTGGCAATCTCACATTCCTCTGATATGTCAGGCTCAGGCATATGTAAAGCTTTCCCTTTCAAGCATGTCTCCAGTTTCTTCAATCTAACCCTCATTCCCTCACCCCACAGAGGGATCTTGGCTTTCTGGATTATGGTTCCACAAATAACTCTTTGGCTTCCTGATCTGTATAAATTCTAAGAAAGAAGAAGACCCATCAGGAGGATTTGAATTTTTTTTTTTTTTAATTTGGGAATGACTTGGAAGCACAGAAACCTACCCCAACCCCCGAAACTTCTCACGCACACATCTCTGAAGACAGGGAGTAGGTGATGGACACTTGGAGGTTCAGTGAATTCAAAGACGACAAATATGGGCTCTGTGAGTCCTGTGTCTGGTCGTGGGAGCCAGGTAACCCTGGAATCACTGCTGGTCCCCTGTGGAAAGGTGGCCAGGAGGAAAACCATGTATGCCTGCAGCATCTGGGGCCAGAGGTAGGGGCATCTCCTGGCAGGGCACAGACACTCACCCTCGCTGGCCCTGGGCATCAACTCAGTTCGGTAGATCTTGAACGCATCATAGGCAAAGACAGAGACCAGGATGATGCCAAATACCTGTGGGGAAAAAAGGAATTCAGGTGGCATAGTAGAAGCTGTCAGATGAGGGGAGTAGGGAGTGGGCCCGGAAGAAGTGGGGGAATGATATGTGAGCAGGCATAGGCTTTGCTTTGGACACAGGAAGTGTGCCAATACCAGCCACAAGTCCTGAGGGCTGGAGAGCACCACAGGGGTGGACTCACAAAAGCAGCAATGGCAGCTCCCTCCCTCGAGGTCACAGCAGCAAAGGACACCACCAGGAAGATGATGATGGCACTGACACAGCGGAGGAAGTCCTGGGGAGCCACAGGCAATGGGGAGTTGGGGAGTGTCACTACCTGAAAAGCTAGTCAGCTTTCCCTGTCTGGTCTTCAGAGATTGAATTCCTGCCCAGGGGTGTCCCCAGGCACAAGTACTTTCAAGGGAGTGAGCTCACAACCCTACCCAGAGGATGGAAGCAGATAAATCTAGATCAGCCAGGAGTGGGAGGGGACAGCAGTTAGCACAGCCAAATGGAGCAGGACTGAGCTAGGCCTTTAAGGTGTGTGGGGGAGCAGGGCTAAGGTCTGTATGTCCTCCTTGACAGGGGTGCTCTTATGGGCCAAAGTTCAGTTCTGAGCGCAGGACACAGCACGAGTCAAGGCACAGTTGTGGAAATAAAGGGGAGGCATGAGACAACAGGAATGTTGAGCAATCAGAGAGTTGGAAGAGGCCAGGGTGGGATGGGAGAGGCAGTGTTCCTCACCAGACAAGGCCAGTTAAGCCTATCGAAGCGCTGGTAGTATTGAGTGGCATAGAGGAAGAGGAAGGCCAGTGTGATGAAGAACTCTAGCAGCGCTGCAGCCATGTAGGCGGAGATGGAGGCCGTGAAGCAAATGAAGATGATGAAGGTCAGGGCCTGCAGGACCAAGGATTGGGGGCTTTCTGAGGAGACACGTGCACAGGGCAGGCCATGGCTCTGCAGTAGTTGGGAGCCCCCTCTCCTCAGCTGGTACCTGTCACCCAGCCTCACTGAGAAGGAAGAGTTCTCAACCAAGACAAGGGAAGTGTCCCATCCCTGGTGTCAGGGACCGTCAAGGGCATCACCACCCTCCCACTCCTGCTATCCCAGGAATCCCAACAACCCCAGCACTCTGGCTAATCTTCACATCCCCCAGGGGACCACCCCCTGGAGCACAGAACACAATGCACACACCAGCCCACAGCACCTCAGCACCTCAGCACCTCAGCACCTCAGCCCCACAAAGCTCTCCCTGATCCAGATGGCTAAAAGTCAGATGACAAGAGTCAGAGCCTTGGATTCCATGCTGAGAGAGGCAGGAGCCTGCTTCATATAGGGTGGCAGATAAGAAAGAGGTCCTGTGTCAGCCCTGTGATCTTGCTCAGGAACCACAGAAAGCCTGAGGCTAGATGTTAATGGCTACAGCATGGCCGCAGGAAACCTACCCTTTTGGATATTTAAGCTTAGACATGCCAAGAAGTAAGCCTCCCAGAAGCTGGAGGAAGACAGCGGGCCTTCTCCCCACCCCCTCCCACCGCTCCCTCAGTGTCTTCAGAGAGCCATCTTCCCACCTAACTTTGGTCTTGCGGCAAATGATAGGTGCTGCGACTGTCTCCAGGTGGAGAAGCAGCCAGAAAGCTAAGAGCTGCAGAAGCTACACTTGGGAGTGGAAAGACAGAAAACGTGGGAGGGGGCCTGTGAAATGGTGAGCCCAGGAGGCCAGTGCAGGGCTGTGCCGGGGAGCTGGGGTGGGAGAGGTGGAGGCACGAGGTTGGGGAGGCAGCTGTTACCAGCTCAGTTTCCAGCAGGATGCCTTTGAGGGAAGACAGGAAAGTCTTGTCCACTCCGAAGCCCTGGAGCTCTGCAGCTGCTCCTTCCTCTGGGGGCCGCTCCCGGCGATCCCAGGCACTGAACATCTCTGTGAGGCTCACGGGACACAGACTCACCCTCACCAGCCTTTCAGCAGCCCAGGAAGGGAAACAGAAATCTGGTTATGGAAGCAGAAAAGAGCAAGAAGGCACTTTAAGAGCCTGAAAGCGAAGCTGGGACCTGCTGTGGGACTCTGGGAGGAGGCAGTACCCAGGGAAGGCTTGCCCAGATGGGCTTCACCCAGCTGCCCAGAGTGCCTCTGTTCTCGCCCGAAGGGCCCCTAGGAAGTATGGGGAGGGGTGAGAGAGAAGAGGTTAACCCTCCTCTTCCTCCAGCCTAACCCAACCTGAAGAAGGAGGGAAGGAACAGGGAAAGGAAGAGATGGGAAAGGAACCAGAGGAGTTGGGGGGTAGGAGAGAGACAGAGGCAGAGCAAGGGGTTCCCCAGCAACCAAAGCCTGAAGATGTTTATGGCCCCTCCCCTAACCTTAACCCTCTTCTTTGGCTGGGCCTTTCTCCCTTTTCCTTTAAGGGAGGTGGGAACTGGAGCCCAGCCCAGGCAGTGCCCTGCTGGACCAAGCTGCAACAGCCAGGACCAGTGGACAAAGGAGGATTGTTGGGGAGACAAGGGGGCGCTGTGTGTCTACTGCAGTGCCTCAATGGGCTTCTGTCTCTCCCCATGTTGAGCTGTCTAACACCCCCTACACACACATTGTGTTCAGGGATGGACCAGGGGATGGGTGGGTGCAATGGGCACCCAGGGAAGTAGGGAGAATTGCAGAGTGGAGAAAGTGCTAGAGAGGAGAAAGGATCCAGTTGCGGACCACAGGATGTTCAGATACCATGGATGCCAACGGCAAAGGAGACCATTTTAAAATACAGGTGTTTATTTGGATAAATCTCTCCACGTTCAATAACAGCTTTCTCCTGTTAACCATGTCAATGTAATCACACTTGCTGCATGCAGAGTTGGTATTCACAAACAAAAGGGCAAATGGGGAACTGTGGAGAAAGTGCCTGTGCTGAACAGGGGGATCCCGAGGAGAGGAGAAGCCGGGAGTATGGCTTCCAGGGCTTGGCAAGCCTCTGGAGACAGTTCCCGAGAGAAAATGCCATGACAGCATCTTCCAGCAGCGCAAGCTGAAACTTCCCCTTCCCAAAAGTGCTTTCAAAAAGTGCAAAAGTCACAGTTTCTCCCCAAGTCCTCCATCTTGTCTCCAATCCTGGTGCTTCACATAGGGCTTTGGAGGGCTCGGGCATTTAGGCCCATTTTCCCAACAAGGGACCAGCCTCAGACAGGTGGCAAGCACGACTAGGCCATGACACGGGGCCGCACGCACACACAAGCCAAGGAGACTTGGTAGAGCCTGCTCTCCAAGCAGTAGCCATGACGGGAACCATGCTGGCCATGGCACGGCCGCCGATAGAAGACCGTCTGGTTGTGGTACAGCGGTACTGAGTTGCCCAGTGGGTCCATGTGGGAGCCTGTCTGTAGGCTGACGCAGTGTGGGCACAGGCATCGAGCGTGGTACAGATCCTGGGGGACCCGGTTCAAGTCCCTGTCCAGCCTGTGGGGACAAAGCTGATCAGTCTTGGAGGAACAAGGGGCAGATGGGGTGCAGAGGCTGGAGGGAGGGGATAGAGTGGCCGTGGACTCGCCTTTTTGAATGTGTTCTGGCATCCAATATTGTGTGACTTTGAATGCCACCCCCTTCCTCTCTGAAATGTGTTTTCTTCAGCTGTAAGTATAGGTAGGGGACAAAAGAGTGCCCTTTCTAGTGGCCCTGAATGCAAGGCCATAGCCATGACAGCTTCTTGCAGAGCAGAGGAAGGTAAGGAACCTCCTGCCAGCCTCCACGAGACCAGCTCTGCATCTGTCTGATACGCATAAGGCTCCTTTAGCAAGGTAGTACATTTTGCAGAGTTTTGTTTTTTAATCGCAATTATTACAGAACTGGAAACCGGTGTGAGGCAGGTACGGAAGTGCACGCCTCTTGACCCTGGCGCCTGAGAGACAGAGGCAAAGCTCGCCATGAGGCTGAGGCTGCTTTGTGCCACATAGTGACTTTCAGGCCAGCGGGGCTGCTGGATGAGACCCTGTGTCAAACAAACAAACAAAGAAAACCCAACTGCCCCACAGCCAGGTATGAAAGAATACACAACGAGCACTAAGTATCTCCTTTTGCTGCTCTTACTCCCCGGGGGTGAGGCACTTTCTGTCCTCCCTGTCCAAGCAAGTATTACAAGCACATGTAGGGCTTCAGAAAGACTTTTTAGCAAATCAGAAAAGATTTGTGGCAACAACAACAAAAACCCAAAACCAAAAAAACAAAAACAAACCAAAACAAAATAAAAAAAACACAACTCCTGGAGAGAAGATTTAAAAAAAAAAAAAAATTGCATCCAGTAGCCTGACAGGAAGCCCCAGTGCAGTAAAGCCATCTCCCATACAAGCCTGGGAAATCGGGGTCCAGCTAGCTACTGCAAGCTTTGCCCAAAGTAGATTCCCTAATAGATACCCTGGGGTTTTTGTTGTTGTTTATTTGTTTGTTTGTTTGGAAAAAAAGTTTCTGTGAGCAAATGAGTTTGGGAAAACTAATGTTTTCTTTTCGTAGATTTCTTACCAACTATAATGTATAGAGATCACTGTGGTTCTCCAAGGGATAGGGCTGTGTGGCCTTTCCCAAACTCACCTGACACCATCACTTTTTTTTCCGAGAAACAGCTTGTGGGACAAGTGTTGCATGGAACATATGCTGGAGAAGTTTTGCCTGATGGTTAGCCAGGCTTCTCACTGCTTCTCAGAGAAAGGATGAGTGTAACTGAGCCCCACCACGACCCCTGTGCCCCCAACAGATTTCCAGCAGCCTCTGAGATTACTCCAGAGTATTATGCAGTGGTGTCTTAGACATGCTATCAGCTAAAGGTGTGAGAGCCCTATTCCAGGAACCTCTCCATAACCCCTCAAAGGCAAGGCTAAGCCACCGAGCCACGTGCAGGGGGGTGGGAGCATGAAACCCTGTGAAGGTACAGGACTGCAGGCGTGGGGGGGGACCCCTAAGACCCCACCTTGTAATACTTTGTTTCTCTGTCCCAACTGCATATCACGACATAAGCAGGAAAAATATAATGTTTATGTGTCAAACTGGGTAAAAGACTAAGAGAACCATGGTTTTGACTAAAGGTAACACGCCTGCGGGTCTAGCCAACCACTTGCCCCACAAGAGTTGAGTGACAGCATTCGGCACCGTGGTGCTTTGTGTCTGCATCACATATTACCGCTTGACGCTTTGGTTAGAAAAATATGAGTATGGTAGAAACCAAGCGAGAAATAGAACCAATACAAATTACAGGTTTTACATACATTGTTTCATTTGACCTATATGTTAGCCTCTGGAATATAATCTAGAGTCAGGAAGGACAGGAGGAAGAAAGGAAGGAAGGGAAGGAGGAATGAATGAATGAATGGGGTCACATGAATACATTCGTGGAGTGGACTAGTAGACTCACTCATAGCTCCAGGGAGAGATGGACCTGCGGTGAAGGGGGCCGTCCTTGCTGGCCCTGCAGGATTCTAGGGGATGGGTGCGGCTCCGCAGTTCTGGGGGAGGCACAGACACAGTTTCCCAGTTCAGCTGCTCCTCAGGGAATACTTGTCCCCTGCTGGGGCAGCAGCTGGGCCAGTGGCTGCAATCCCTCCGGATCCGCAAACTCATGGTGTGGGCTCCCACCATCATCGCCCAGAAGGCAACAACCTGTAAACAAAGGCCAGTGAGAAGGCTCTCAGGTCCCCATCCTGTATGGGCTTCCCCCAGCAGCTCCCTGAGACCAGAAGCCTGGAGCCTCCATCTCCCTACACACCCAGTAGAATACCTGCTGCTCTGTCCCTCAGCCAGTCCTCTGCCAGACAGCAGGGCTACTCACCCGATACATGCTGGACACTGGTCTCTCAGCCACAGGTACTACCGTGCCTGACAGGCCTTCTGGAAGCAGGCTGACTGGACTAGCTGAGGTGCCCTGGTTTTATTTTCAGCAAACCTGTTTTGCTTATTCAAATTTATTTCCACTATCTTTTAGAGGGAGTGACCAGAGATTAAAAAAAAAAAAAAGGAAAAAAAAAAAAAGAAAAAGAAAACCAAAAGAAAAAAAAAACCAAAACAATAACAAGCCTGGAAGTGTTCCCAAAAGCTGTTTAAATGCTACCCTCATGGAAGGTGTGATGGCCATCATTATCAGCCTGGCAGCTGATTGAGTAAACTTTGCTACCTGCATTTTCCGGGCGGGGGTCGTAGGTAGTAATAGCAGTCTGCAGTTCTGCCTCCGTCCTGTGAACTGGCACGACGGGAACTCCCCTGGTGTTTGCTACCTCAAATTAAAGAACACTGTGTGGTCTCCTTTCCAGGGGCACCCTTTTCAAGACTTCTGCTCCTCCTGCCTAGGACCTGACCTCCAACTGTCTCTTCTTGTTAGATGTCTCCAACCCCCTGTCTGCATGAACGCTTCCCTCCTCTTCATCTCCTCTGGGCCTCCATGCCCTTTGTTCTCTGGCCCCTACTCATTTTTAGGCCCCAGCTCTTGAAGACCATAGTATGTGAGCATGACTTCTCATTCACTGTCCATGATTGCCCCCCCAGTTTCCCTTGGCCTTCTCTTTGCTAATCTGTTCCTATCCCTGCCCCTGGACATCCCTGGCTTCTTCCTGGGGTAAGGCTGCAGCTCTCACTGGACGGAAGGACACATGACTGCAGGGGTTTTCTGCTTGGGTGGGCAAGACTGATAGAAGACGCTTGGCTCACTGTCCGAGTTACACGAACCAGAAAGTGGAGCATGGAAGAGAGAAGAACACTGTGCCACCTAAGACCCAGCAGCAGGTCTCACCCCTGGTCACAGGCCCCCAGGGACCCAAGAAAGGGCAGCTGCCACTCTCGGCCTACAGGGATTTCACTCAACCTCTGCACTCTCATGGAACCCTATTGGCCAGGGGGGACCATGTATGCTATGGAAAGACAGATTCCAAAGACACAGGCCAGTCAGGGTCCAGCCTGCTGGGGAAGACCGTGAAGAGACTGGCCTGGACTCTTCCTCCAGGCCTTCCTCTATTTGCCCAGGGACCGTCAGCCCCACCTCAATACACTCATACACACTGTCTCTACAATGATATGTGCTGATTTGCATGTGCTTTCCCTCAGAAAATACTCCTGAAGTAACCAAGGGATCAGAAAGTAAACAAAGGGAAGCAGGAATAATGCATCCCACGGAGGACCACTTCTTTCAGATGCTGTAGGATGAAGCAGAAGGAGAGGCATCATGACAACAGAAGACATTCTCAAAAGTTGGGAGAAACTGCTTTGGAGGATCTTAGGGGCTTGGAACAGAGAAGCATTGGGGAAAAACCGTTGGGGACCAGTGTTAGAACACTTGGGAAGAATAGTAAGGCCACGGTACTCCCACCCTTGCCCCGGTGCTCCTAGAGCTCCTAGAGCTCCTAGATAGCATCTCCCTTTATGCACTGCTGGTCTTGCTGCCGTATTCACTTGGGGGTCCCAGACACGGTGCTGAACCCTAGACACATCATCTTATTCTAGCCTGACAATAAAACCATGACATGAAAACCATCACCCTCATATTACAGATGAGGAAAAAAAGAGCCAACCAAATGTAATAATCTACTCAAGGTTACGAAGTTAGAGTCTGTGCTGGTTTTCCATTCCAGCGCCCAATAACTCCAAACCTAAGCTCCTAGCGTGAACCAGTCCTCAGCTGGCTGTGGGTCGGAGGGCAGCTTCCACCGTGACTATGCTCCTGTTCACCTGGACTTGCTTCAGTTGCACTTGCCCAAGACCACAGGGCATTTCTGCCCACTTTGGCATTCTGCCCTGCTGGCTGGGTCCACTGTTCCAGCTTCCTGTTCCCCAGCCTTTTGTCTGGCACAAGGCCTCAGGTGGCTTGTGGTGTTCCTTGGCAACCCCAGAACAGGGACCTTTAGCTAGCAGTGCTGTTTCAAAGAGCAGGATTCCTACAGGTCTGCCCTACTCACGACCCGAGGAAGCTGACCTTGGCCAGTGCAGAAGGGGGTGCTCTTAGGCACAGAAAATGATCTCAGCTTCTTCAAATGCTGACACGGCAGAATGGAACTGGCCAGGGAGACTGGGACACTGTTCCTCACGAGAGGCATTTGGGGTCTCTCTCTGCCTCTGTGCCTCAGGCCAGAGGAAGCCTCCGGAAGGAGGATGGAATATCCCTCCGATTACACAGTCTTCCCCGGGGGTTGGCTCTCTCCATACTGACCAGGCTGACCCATGAACCGAGTCTGAGCCGCAGGCCCCCACCCCACCCTGCTTGCTCAGCCTCTGTCCTTATCTCAGTAGGAGCTTTGTGGGACTCTTTAGGGTGACTCCCTGCCATGAGAAACATTTTCCAGAGGGTTTCCTCCTGGGGTGACTAGTTTAGGAATCCCTGAGTCACTTCAGCTTCCAGGGAATCCTTGGGGGGTGTGGGGGTGGCAATGGGGAGAATGCTGGAGGCAGGAGCACAGACAGGTTGGCCCAACATCTGACATCAAGAGTACCCTCCCAACACGTCCCTACTTGCCTGGCAGCCAACAGGGCTGGGGTTCCTACCCCTGTGCCCCTGGGAAAGAGGTCAGTACCTGCGGGGAAAGGGCAGGGAAAAGTGATGCTCAGAAAAACTCTTGGGGCTTGGGGTCCGAATACAACTTATCAAAAGGGTACTCAAGCCTCACTGCCGCCTTGACCTCGGATGCGCCTTCTGCTCCTGCTTCCTCGTTGGTAGGAGTGTATGTGATAGAGTGTATGTGTCCCTGGGGTGAGTGACCTTAAACGTGACAAGGTTAGCTGCCCTGGACCTAAGGTCCTAAAACGGTGTGACATCCAGGGGATGGAGTTTGTTTCTATTCACCTTGTAAGAAGCCAGGACACGGGTTATTAAAATACTGAAATGTCATGCACCTGCTGATAAGTAGATGATGCTCTTGGCAATGGGGCGTCCTCATCACACTCTTCTGAGACACCCAGCAATGGCAAAGACGGAGACCTCTAGAATAGTATTTCCACATCCTGACTTGTAGGTGCTATTTTTTTTTTTTCTGTGCATTGGTGTTTTGCCCACATGTGTGTCTGTGCAAAGGTGTCAGATCTCCCAGAACTGGAGTTACAGATGGTTGTGAGCTGCCATGTGAGTGCTGGGAATTGAACCTGGGTCCTCTGGAAGAGCACCAGTGCCTGTGGACACTGAGACATCTCTCCAGCCCCAGCAAATTATTTTTCTAATTTATTTTTATTATTTTAATTATGTGTATGCAGTGGGGGGAGGAAGGGCCGTGCACATGACTGCAAGTGGCCATAGAGGTCAGAGCTGTGAGCTCCCCCTGGACCTGGGGTTACAGACAGTTGTAAACCACCTGATGTGAGTGCTGGGAACTGAACTCAGGTCCTCAAGAAGAGCAGTATGTGCTCTTAACCACTGAGCCATCTCTCCAGCCCGCTAATTATTTTTAATGCATTTGTTAAGCACAGAATAATTAAGCTCAGGAGACGACCTCCAAGGAGGACCCTATTTTGCTCTGGGAAACACATGGAGTTAGCAGATGAAGGGTGCAAGGACTCAGGGATGGCGCCTTTCCAAAGCTAACTCAATTTTGCCCTATATTCATAGCTATGTTCGTTCATCCACCCACCAAATATTTATTGAGCACCTACTACACCAGACACTGACGTTGTGTATCACTAGGAGTGAGGAGGAAGAGAAACAGATGATGCCGCTCCCCTCTGGGGCTTGCAGTTCAGGAGACAGATGATAAGTAATGAGAAAGATGCTTTCGGATGACAATGGAAAGTGCAATGAAGAAAATGAACCTCGGCCACGACATAGGCCACAGAGTTGCTGTGGAGGTGGGGAGAGGTTGGCAGCTCTAACTGGGAAGGCCTTCTGGGTGTGATGATGGGAAGGGTCTGCAGGGAGGGGGGCCTAACCACAGCCCCGCCCCGGGGGAGGGGAAAGGTTTGACGCATTTCAGAAGCAAATAGTGAGTGGGAAAGCAGGGATGGAGGGGAGAGCGGGATGGAATGGGGTGGAACATCTGGGAAGGTGAGGAAGAAGATGGCTGGGCCCTGCTAGGAGGAGGAAAGAGTAGAAGAGAAGAGTGAGGCCTGGGAAAGCAAAAGAGAGTGCCTTCCCTCTTTGTTACTCTTTGAAGGCAGCAAGGGCAAACCTTGGCTCAAAATCACGTGAGGCTGCTCTCACCCCTTCCTGGCCAGAGTGTTCTCCGACTGCACCCGGAGGCTAGAAGTCCTCGTTTGAATAGCTGAGTGCCTACAACCTTAAAGGAGAGGACAGAGGGTGTAAGGATGCAGGGGAGGCCCCCACTCCCCAGCCAGGAACATCCTGTTTTAGTTTGACAACTGACTACGTTGTCAAAAGGAAGAAAAGTAATGTGCTAGGCACTTTCCACCAAAGCAGCTGCTACACAAGGGGAATTAAAACTGCAAGAGGATCTATGAGTTGACCAAGGCAACCTAGCTAATAAGCCAGGATGCACTCCCAAGAGAGAAGCTGCCCCCTAACTTCATTCCTCAGGCTCTGCAATTCCCCACCCGTCTCTCAAACTACTCCCTAACCTGGGCCTTTCACATTCTTTCTGCCAAGCTTCTTCTGGCCTGCATCTACTTCTCTGTGTCCACCGGAGCACTTATGTTTGGGGACCAGAGCGTCCTGCCCACCTTTGCTTTGCGCTAATGACCCTCGGTTGAGGTCATACCCACTCACTCTTCAGCAGTGTCAAGGAGGCCAGATCCTCTCCCCCAGGACTGGGATCTGGAAGAATGTCTCCCCTCGTGACCATGTCCAGCCAAACTGGAACTGGAACAGAAGTCTCACTTCATATGTATCTGGTTCCCTTTTGTTCTAATGGAGTCTGAGTATGGTCTAGATTTCCGGCCAGGGCGTAAGGTCTTCACTCCAGAACGACAGCCAAGGCCAGAGCCAGCACCTTTCCTCCTGTGAACACTGAGAAACTCACTGAGCCACTCTTCTCCTGCTGAGGGTTCTAGGTGACCAAGCGGTAAGGTGGGGGAGGGGCTGGGGCAAACGCTTTCCCCACAGGTGGTCCTGGGATGTGCCTGTTGGAGCAAGACGGGTCTCCAAGCCTCCAGTTCTCAAAGGCCCTTAAACAAGATTTCAGATGTTCTCTCCCAGAGATGTTTCGACTAAGCTGGTTGCCTATTACGTGCTTTAAGTGTTCATTTGTTAAACATAAACACTAGAAAAACACTACAGCTTGTTTACTTTAGCTCTGTTTTCTAAATACCAGCGCCTTCCCTCCCCCCATGGAAGAAGACAGGTCTTCCCCAACCCTCTGAGAAGCTCTCTCGGTTGTATATCTTCTCAAAGAGCCAGCGAAGGGAGGTGACTGGAGGAAGGCCGGCAGGGAGGGGTACAGAAGGCAGCGAACTCGGGTGCAGCCGAAACTCCTGATTTCAGCCCCTCCGAAAGGGTTCTGTCCTCTTCTGCCCATGGTCTCCCTTCCAACTGCTCCAGTAGCAGCGAGGGCCAAGCTGAAGAAGACAAACAGGCTCAGACTGGCAAAGGAGGCTAAAAGGCGGCGCAACCGGCCAGCCTAGGATCCGGAGCCAGATGCCCGGGCTTCACTCTCCCTCTCGAGGGCCAGGACCTTTGTTCAACACCAGACCCCAGGCCCGTGCCCTTCGGATCTCGCCGGCTCCCTCCCGCCGCCCCCTGCAAAGTCATCACGGCGAAACCGCCGGGACCCCAGCGCGGCGGAAGCAGCGCGTTCCCCTCCCTCGGGAAAGACAGATGTGGGGCTAATGAAAGGGAGGCAGGGAGAGGCGTGGGGCCGGCGGGGGAGAGCGGGGGCGTGGCGGGCAGAGCCGAGCTCCCCCGAGCGCGCAGACCCGACCACCCGCCGGCCTGCCGCGCGGTCCCGAGGAAGAAGGTGCCGGGGAGAGGGGCCGGGCTGGGGCGCCGCAGTTCGGCCCGAGGGTCGGGAGCTGAAACCCAACACCTCCTCGGAAAGGATCGTCCCCCTTTCTCCGCCGCTTCCCCTTCCCCCTTCCTCCTCTCCTCTTAATCCCCTGGACTGACCCCTCGCGAGAGGAGTGGGCCGGAGCTGGGAGGGGAGAGAGCCTGCCGAGGAGGGCCGGAGCCCGGCCAAGGGAGGGAAGGGGCGCGGCACGCGAGGGGCGAGCGGGGGCCACGCGCGACCCAGACCTTTCCTAGCCCTCAGTGTCCCCGCCTCGACCCCAGACGGGCCCACGGGACCGCTCCTCCCCCCCTCTGCTCCCTTAGCTCTGTGGCCTTTTTCTTCGTTCCCCTAAGACACCTGGAGCTCCCCTAAGCTTCGGGGCGCGCCAAGGGCCCGGTCCAGGGTGTGCGAGCGGGGCCCGGGGCCCGCGGGGCGCCTGGGGCACAGGGTGGAGCGCCCCCTTGGGCGCTGGGACTGAGAGGTGCCTGGCGGCCACCTCGAAGGCCCGGCAGTGCCGAGAACGAGTGTGGCGGGGAGAGCCGGCCTCGGCGAGGGCCTGGGCACAGAGCCCAGCTCCACCGCCACGCGCTCTTAGGCCTTTGGTGCTGACTTGAGGGAGCTGGGAGACACGCAGCCCAGCTCTCGCTCCTCCTCCTTCCCCGCGGGTCCCGCCGCAGTGCCCCCGCAGCCACGACCACAGCCCTGGGAGCACCGCTCTGCGTAGATGGGGGAGGGTTGGTCCCTGGAGTTGCTCATCCAGCCCAACCACTCCGGCTGCTTCTCCCAACCCTCGGGGCTAGCCTGAGCTGCCTGGAGAGGTGTCGAAAACAGCCACAGTTCCTGCTTCTTCTCCCGGGACGTGAGCTTTGGGCTCATGCGTGTCCAGGAGGCCCCTCCAGCCTAAAGCAGCAGTTGTGGGGGCCTAGTGGACCCTGGGGACAGTTTAGAGCGCGCCCCTTGGATGAGGTCCCGCAGCGACGCCCAAGCCCGCCTCACTCCTCCTGCCTGGCCAAGCTGCCTCCCATTTGGAAAGTTTTGTGGGTTTTCTTTCTCCTCCTCCAACTTTGGGGGAGGCATCTCCTCAAGCGCCACGGCTTGGGGTGACCTTCTGGCTTGGAGGCCGGGAACCATGGTGTGGGGCAGCCGTCGCTGAAGTCAGCGAAAACTGAGCCTGGCCTGAAGCAGGCGACGCTCGCTGGAGGCCAGAGCCATGGCCATTGCCACGTCGGTGAGTCCAGCAGGGAAAGGAGGCTTGCCAGGCAGAGACCTCCAACCTGCTCTATGGCACTGTCGCGTTTGTTTCTATCCACTCTTTGTGATCCCCTCTCCCAGAAGCTGTCCGGCTCTCTTTTGTTTTCTTTCTCCGTCTCCTGTCCCCTGTGCCTTCTGGGTTCTGGGTTGGCCCCTCCTCCCCTCTCCCTATTCTCTTTCTTTATAGTGGCTGCTTGGATAGCTGGAGGGGAAGAGGGGGGAGTGTAACCCCATCCTATCTGCTCTTTTCTGGGTGGGAACAGATGGCCACTGGTGGTTGGCAGGAGCTTGTAATTGGGAAGTAAGTAAAAAGAGCTTTTTGGCAAAGACCAGGCAGCCCAAGAAAAATGGAAGGCCGAGGAAGCCTAACTCTAGAGGGTTGGGGAAAAATGGAGAAAATGCGAAGAGGCTCGAGAACAGGCAAGGGAAAAGACTATAGAGGAGTGGGAGATGATGTCGGTCTGCCTCCGGCCACTTTTTAGTGACTGGGGACAAAAGGAAGGGACACTTGACACGTTGGGATCGCAGGAGGAGGCCTACCAGAAAGTGCAGCGGCACACTGCCACCCCAGACAAGCCAGCCATTGCCTCACAAGTCAGCTGTGGCTAGAGCAGGGGTGATCACACCCATCATCCATCATTCTTTCAGCAGCTCTGGGCCTGGGTTTAGGCAAACGCAAAGCATGGCCCCATTGGATAGAATTCAAACCTAGAACAGGGAGGAGCCATCCAACCCCACCTCTGTTTTCTGTCTTGCAATCTGTAGAAGAAATCCAATCCTTCTCATGCTTCTCTCTAGCCTTCGCTGGACATTCCCGGGGAAAGCCAGGCTGCCACCTCCTCTCCCGAATTCTGGCTATGGGAAGAAAAATTATAAAAGTAAAAGAAAAGCATAGAGCCGCAGGATACCCTCCTGAGGATGGGTCCAGTTTTAATTCCTTAGACACAACCTTTTAGTCCTCTGGTGGCAGGGTGCCTTTGGGAATGCCAGGATCCTGGAGGTAACTGTCACTTTTGAGGTCCAGACGGTAGATGAGGGAAGGGTGTTCACGCTAATGAAACTCACAGGATCATAACAATAGTAATATTTATAATTTACTTTACACACCTGGCCCTGTGCTAAACTTTGTCATGCTCTTTTGATGCATTGCTTCGTGCAGCTCTCAACTTTATGAGCACATGTTGTCATCCAAAAATAGGTATTTGGCTATAGATAGGAACTCCCACAAAGGAGGACACTACAGTACAGGGATACTTAAGCCCACCTTAAATTCATCCCAGCAAGAAAGAGACTCACCCCCAAGCCCACCTGCACTTTGGACTTTGACTTTGATCCCTGGCTAGATCCAAAATCCCAATTTCTAGTTTTCAATTAGGAGGAAGGGTGTAAGACGCAGCTGGGGACATGGCTCTGTGGTAAAGTGCTTGCTGTGTAAAGTAAGGGTCTGAGTTTGATCCCCAGCGTGCACATAAAAAGCTGTGTGGGGAGGCAGAAACAAGAGGATTCCAGAGGCTATTGACCAGCTAGTGTAGCTGAATCGGTGAGTTTAAGGTTCAGGTTCTCTCAAAAATAGAATAAGGTGGAGCATGATTAGAGAAGATACCATCATCAACCCCTGGCCCCCACACGAATGTGCGCACTTGCACACGTGCACACACACGAGAGTGCACACACACACACACACGCACACACACCACACGAAGGTGGGAGAGGGCAGAGCCAAGCAGCAATCTGTGTTATCTGTTCAGCGTACTTTCCTTTTTGTAGACAGTATCTTTTAGGAGGCACAGTATAATCAGAAGTAGTGTAGTAAGGGCCAGGCATTAGCTTAGTGGTAGACATTTTCCTGGCATCTTGAGGTAGGAAGGGTGGATGGTTGTTTGCGAGCACAAGGACTGGACACCCTGCCTCCTAGCACAGAGCAGGGTCGCAGAGGAACAGCACAGCACATCTGTGAGCGAGCCGAGCATCCTTCTCCCCTGTGGTCCGGTCACATCCTGCCGTAGCTGGAGATTTCTTTGTTCGTTTGATGGTGGTGGTGACGATGATTTTTTTGTAGTACTAAAGGTTGAACCAGCGCCACAAATGTCCTAGGCAAGGGTTCTATCCCTGAGCTCCATACTCAAGATAGCATTTTGGTTTGTTTTTTGTTTTTGTTTTGTTGTTGTTGTTTTTGGTTTTTTTGTTTGTTTGTTTGTTTTTGTTTTTGGGTTGGTTGGTTGGGGTTTGGTTTGGTTTGGTTTGGTTTGGTTTGGTTTTTGTTTTTTTGAGGCAAAGTATTGTAGCTCAGACTGGCCTAACCCTGATCCTCCTGCCTTCACTTCCCAAGTGTAGGAGTAACAGGTGTGTGCCATAGTAATCACAGTGTCTATAAGGTGGACTCCAGGGCCTTTTGGATGCCAAGGTAACTACTGCACCAATTGAGGTATATCCTCAGTCCCCCAGCCTTTTCATTTCCCATTTTGAGATGGGATCTCACTAAGTTCCCCAGGCTTGCCCTCAAAATTCTGATCCTCCTGCTCCAGCCTCCCCAAAAGGCTGAGATTATACACCAGACTCAGTTTAACTAAATACTTTATCTTGTTTAGTTTAATTAAGTATATGCGTGTGTCTGTGTGTGCGTCTGTACACCCGAGTGTAGGTGCTCATGGAGGCCAGAGGTATTGGACCCCCTGGAGCAAGAGTTACAGGAAGTCGTGAGTCATGCGATATGGCTGCCGAGAACCAAAACTTGGGTCCCCTGGAAGAATAGTATCCACGTCTGACTGCGAAGCCATGTGTTCAGCCCCTGACTGGAGACTTGTGACTGAATTAGACATGGCTACCTGGCCAGCAGGGTCTAACTGGCTGTCCTCCAGTGTTTCTGGGTGAGCCCCAGCTGCCTGGGAGCCTACTGGCAGGCAGTCATTTAGCAATCACAGCTAAAGCAGAATGTGCTCTGATCCTCCGAGTGGAGTAAGTTTGATTCTTCCAAAAGACATTATGGAACACGAGCACTAAGGAACGTTAGACCTGATGGGCTGTATTATATAAACACCTCACTCGCCTTGGAGTCGCTGGCCGTCTCTACTGCTGTACTAATAAACTAAAGTTTAAACGAAAAAGAGAAAGGAAGAGCTAGTGAGGTGGCTTCATAGGTAAAAGTGCTTGTTGCCAAGCCTGACGACCCAAGTTCAATCCCCAGAACATGGTGGAAGGAGAGAACCCACTCCTGCAAGTTAGCCTCTGAGTTCCACACGTGTGAAGAGAAGATCACACTGGTTGTAGAAGGACAATAGAGGGCGCTCTAGAGAGAGTACAGGCCATGACATCAAACCTTGCTCAGCCCGCAGCATCTGCCATGTGCCTCCGGTCCAAGCCAACTAAACCTGTGTCCACTTTTCCTTCTAAAATGGAGATTATGAGAATTATATTTGGTGTAAACACCGAAAAGTCTCCAGACACTGTGTTTGTGGCTCAGTACCCGAGTTCAGGCCCTCAATAGGAAAAGCTTAGGTTCCCGCCCAGGCGGGCCTGGAAGTAGTCTCCACGCTGCAGCCCAGGCTGGCTTCAAGCCTTCAGAGCAGTTCTCCTGCGTCAGCTCTCCCAGCTGCTGGGGTGACAAGCATGAGCCGCCTCTCTCCGCTCTGCTCGGGACGCATGTCTCCTCTCCGTGCTTCCTCAGCCTCTTTGGGTAGAGCTGTCAGGCCAGGAGACGGAGCGTGGCTTCTGTTTGTTCTCTCTCTCAAGTGTGTGTTAACACTCGGTCTAAAGAAGGCATCTTCCAGGCCCGCTCAGAATGATGGGTCTCTGCAGTTGCTTGATCTAACCTTTTACTTGTTGGGAGGCGGGGTTCAGTGGAGGACAGAGAATCACAAGAGATTCTGTGCGAGAGCCTAGCAAGACCTCGCCGTGTGCTTTGAGGAAATTCATTGAACAGATGTATGTTCTGGGAGGGACCCTGTTGCTCCCGTTCTTACAGGGTTTATAGTGTGGCAGCAGAACTTGATAATCACAAAACCTAAGTCATAGTGTTTTGGAGGAACAGGGTGGATACCGATGCAGAACGAGGTGGGGAAGAGAATAAAGAAAAGGCTCTTGCGGAGACATTGTCTTAGAACTGAGGGATGCAAAAGGATCAGATGGAGTCAGGAAATGGAGTAGAGGAAATACCAGTGCAAAGGCACTAAGATGGAAAAGAGCTAGGTCGAAGAATGAGAAGGGAAGGCATTGTGTCTGCCATGATGCTGATGAGGCAGAACCTAATCAGGAGCGGGGTGGGGGGGTTGTTGTTGTTTGGTTTTTGTTTGTTGTTGTTTTAACTTGAATGGAAGGGGAGGCTGGTCTAGTTTCTGTGTGACCCGACTGTGTGTGTGAGAACTCTCTCCCCTGACCTCCCCCTCCAGGCCCAGCTTGCCCGGGCACTGTACGACAACACTGCCGAGTCCCCCCAGGAGCTGTCTTTCCGCCGAGGGGATGTTCTGCGGGTCCTGCAGAGGGAGGGCGCTGGCGGACTAGATGGCTGGTGCCTTTGCTCCCTGCATGGCCAGCAGGGCATTGTGCCCGCCAACAGAGTGAAGCTTCTTCCTGCTGGGCCAGCACCCAAGCCAGGCCTCTCCCCAGCACCTCCCGCTCAACCCAGCTCATCGGGTCCCACCCCAGAGCATGGCAATGAGGAACAGGAGGTAAGAACTGGAGCCTCTCATCCCGGGCCTGGCAGTCTTTGTCCAGTCCAGGGGCCTGGGATAGGCTTACAGGGAGATCCTGACTGAATTGACCTCTCACTGGCTGATGTCTGTCTGCCACCTCCTTCTAAGTTAGCGCAGGGAGTGTGGAGGGAGGAGGCTAGAAAGTCTATAAACTCCTGAAGTTTTACATCTGCTCCAGTGACTTCCACTCTTAACACACCCGGCTCTTCATTCCCTAGGTGTATGTGGTACCACCACCAGCTCGACCCTGCCCTGCCTCAGGGCCTCCCACTAGATCCTGCTCACCCTCTCCTGACTCCATCTACAAGGTCCCCAGAGTCAATGGCACACAGCTGACTGCCTCCAGAGATGCGTCAGAGGTGAGAGCTCTGTGTATGTTGGGTGAGGGCCAGAATTCCCAGGGGTGGTCTACCTCAAGACCGAAGGCTAACACTGTTCCCTCCCTCCAGGTCTACGATGTGCCTCCCAACATCCTCCGGGCTCCCTCCAGCTGTCCCTATGACTCCCCGGCTTCCTTCTCCTGTCCTCTGGCCCCGGTTGTCCCACAGCCCCCTGGAGAGGATGAAGCTCCCTACGACGTGCCTCTGGCCTTGAAGCCACCTGCAGAGATGGAGCCAGATCTGGAGTGGGAAGGGGGCCGGGAACCAGGGCCTCCCCTCTATGCTGCCCCTTCCAACCTGAAACGGGCCTCGGCTCTGCTCAACTTGTACGAGGCACCTGAGGAACTACTGGCAAACGGCGAACACAGGGACGCGGACGAAGGCATCTATGATGTGCCTCTGCTGGGGCCAGAGTCCCCATCTCCGGAGCCCCCAGGGGCTTCTGGCTCCACCGACCTGGACACTGTGGCCCAGCTTCTGACCAGAAGCCCTCCACCCCAACACAGGCCCAGGCTGCCCTCCACGGAGAGCCTGTCTCGGCGCCCTCTGCCTGCCCTGCCTGTCTCCGAGGCTCCTACTCCTTCTCCGGCTCCTTCACCTGCCCCAGGCCGGAAGGGCAGTATCCAGGACAGGCCTCTGCCCCCTCCCCCACCCTGCCTGCCTGGTTATGGGGGCCTCAGACCAGAGGGAGATCCAGAGTGCAGGGAGGTAGACGGTGATTCGTCAGACCCTCACAATGAGTATGAAGGCATCCCGATGGCTGAGGAGTATGACTACGTGCACCTGAAGGTAAGACCCCGTCAGCCTCACCAGAAGGGTCTCCCTCTCTCTTTCCCTTTCTCCTAGCCTTCTGCCCTGTAGCCTGGGACTCCAGCACTCTGGCTCACACCACGTGAGAGAGTGCCACATACCCTAATCCCAGCGAGAAGCTGAACAGCTGTCCCCTGCGGTCCACGGACTGCAAGTTCTGAAGCTGAGAATACTTCCCTGAAGGAGGGAGCCTAGGGAGGGACCCAGGGGCCAGGGGCCTGCATTCTGGGAGGGACCCAGGGGCCAGGGGCCTGCATTCTGGGAGGGACCCAGGGGCCATGGGGACTGCATTCTGGGAGGGACCCAGGGGCCATGGGGACTGCATTCTGGGAGGGACCCAGGGGCCATGGGGACTGCATTCTGGGAGGGACCCAGGGGCCATGGGGACTGCATTTTGTTCCCTTTCCCTACCACTGATGCGTGATCCCTCTGCAGGGTGTGGATAAAGTTCAGGGTTCTAGACTCCTGGATAAAGCTCTCCCGGCAGATCCTGAGAGGGGCCTGGTAGAACAGAAGGTAAACCTGGGGGGGGGGGGGGGGGGGGAGAAAAAAGGGTGGGAAGGGGGGGGGGGGGGGGCGGTGCCAGACAAAATGGACTGGAACTTAGGGGACTGGGCTTTCTTAACCAAACCATCAGTGAGACAGGTTGGGGCTGGGTTAAGTACATCGGAAGCAGGGACAGAACAGAGAGGAGTTGGGAGTCAACAGAAGGTGCAAGGACAGGGAAGAGCTTATTGGGAATTCAGGAAGACAGGAAAGAATGTGCTGGAAAGAAGTCAAGTAGCCAGGAGAGCAGAAAGAATTTCTGGGCGATGGATCAGAGCTGGCCAGGTGACTTTTCTCCAGCAGTGAATTCCTAGGCTCCTAAGAGACTGACTCCTAAGCTGGTCACCACTGACTGACCTGGGGTTCTGTAGCAATTGCTTTATCTTTCTGGACCTCGAAACTGAGACAGTTTCCTCAACCCTATTTGTACCTGATCTTAGCCAAAGGCCAGGAGGACATAGCATAGTGTCCGTCATTCATCAGTATCTCTCCAGTAGGCCCCGTTCATTTCCCAGGTGCTGGATCCTGTGCTGGGGAGGCTGCTCCCGCCATCACACTCACAGGTGTAATGTTCACGTGGTGCTTACAGTGGTGCTTGTACAGACTGTAGCACACTGTGCTGAGTCAATTCAGCATTTCACCTCAGTGTTTACAGTAGCCTTCTGAGGTACAGGCTGGCCCTCACTGTCTACCACAGTTACCTCATGTATATCACAGTCTGGTGAGATGGCTCCTGCCAAGCTTGATGACCTGAGTTGGATCCGTGGGACCTACGTGGTGGAAAGGGAGAACAGACACTCATAAGTTGTCTTTTGACTTCCACATACATGCTATGGCATGTTTGTAACACACACACACTCATCTCATACAAAAGAAATGGTTAAAAGTTAAGATACATATCAAGGTTCTTTTTATTGGTATCTTCAGGCAGGATCTCACTATGTAGCCTTGACTGACTTTAAACTCAAAGCAAGCCTCCTGTCTCAGGCTCCCAAGTGCTGTAGTTACTTGTGTGAGTGACCATGCTCAACTCGGTCAGTATGAGCACAGCTCAATTGGTCACATAGAACATTCGAGTGTAGATAACGTTTTTACTTTGTTGTTTGATTTTCGAGACAGGGTTTCTCTGTGTAACCTTGGCTATCCTGCAGCTCACTCTGTAGGCTGGCCTCGAACTCAGAGATCTGCCTGCCTCTGCCTCCAGAGTGTTGGAATTAAAGATGTGTGCCTCCACTGCCTGGCTACATTTTTGCTTTTTTAATGGGGCCATTAAAATTTTTTTTTTTTAAAACATGGCTTGCGTTATGTTTGCGTTGGACAGAAGAGAGCTAGGCTTGCTGGTTTGTTTGCCTTGCTTGCTGCAGTTTGTTCTCAGGATGCTGGACACACACACACACACACACACACACACACACACACACACACACACA
>NW_026585643.1:1106022-1124773 GCF_907164565.1 Psammomys obesus | reverse complement strand
CACACACACACACACACACACACACACACACACACACACACACACACGGAGGTCTAGAATGAAAAGCCCCGTCCCCAGCACAAGGATACTCTGAGATAAGGAATCAAGAAAATTCAAGAGACTTCTCTGAGGTTGCCTGAGATTATTTGGATTCAGATCTTTCTGGAATCAGCTGTGTGCACTTTATTGCTGTCTCTGAGAATCTAAATTCTCTGGTGGTGAGAAAAGCCAAAGGGATTGCACTTGATAAAGAAGAACAGAAGGGGGGGGGACAAGTGAGAGTGGGAGTGGCATTGATGACTTTGTCCTCACCCACCCTCCTCTCGATCCGTAGGAAGTCCCGTCCCCAGAGGAGCCGCTGGTCCTGTCCACTGGAGACCTACAACTTCTGCACTTCTACGCAGGGCAATGCCAGAGCCACTACTCGGCCCTGCAGGCTGCTGTGGCAGCCCTCATGGCCAGTACCCAGGCCAACCAGCCGCCATGTCTCTTTGTGCCCCACGGCAAGCGAGTGGTGGTGGCCGCTCACCGCCTGGTATTTGTCGGGGACACCCTAGGCCGCCTGGCAACCTCTGCACCTCTCCGGGCACAGGTGGGGGCTGCAGGCACCATGCTGGGCCAGACTCTGCGGGCCACTGTGCTTGCCGTCAAGGGGGCTGCCTTAGGATACCCATCTGACACTGCGGTCCAAGAGATGGCCCGGTGTGTGGCAGAGCTCGCAGGGCAGGCCCTACGCTTTACCACCCTGCTCACTGGCCTGCTCCCCTGAGGGCCTGTTCATAAGCCTTACCCTTAATGCCTGCCAGAGCTCTACTCTGTGCTGAAGGTGGCTGAGGGCTGGGCTGGAGGGAAAGAGGATTCTTCCCCCTTTTCATCTGTCTTGGTCATCTTAGCGACTCACTAAGGCATCTCCTCCCCTCCACCTACTGCTTTTTGTATGAGCCATTTTGTATAAATTATTTATATTTAATATTTCTTGCTTTGTTCAGGCAGGCATCAGGCTATCTGGGGTAGGGAGGGGCTCGGCTCCCCTTATCATCCTGGGGTGGAAGTCGCTGTATGGCCTTCTGCCTTTGGGAGTTTGGAACAAGGAAAACCAGGTGGCTGACACTTGAGGCCACACAGAGCCTCTCTCCTGTTTCTTGGCTAGAGATGACCAGCACCTCACTCTCTTCTGAGATGGGGGCAGGGCAGAAGTTGCCCAGAAAGTAATAGTCTGGGAAACACTGAAGAGCTCCTCCCCCCGGAAGTCGGGCCAGCTGGCCAAGGGCATGGGATGCTCCTCAATAAACCCTGCCGAATGGTTTCCGGACTCTGCTTCTTGAAAGCCTGAGGAGGAAGGCCTGGCACCCCTGCCCATTCCTGTAGGACACAATATGAGGAGTAATTTTGCTCCCCAAAACCTTTTTGATAGACTTGTCCTCAGCTCCTGGAATGGCCAAGATAGAGTCCTAAAGGTACATAGTGAATTCACTGTTCCAGCAAAACTGGGGTAGACAGCAAGTCAATTACCGTGAGTGCATCTTAAAAAGAGCTAGGCAGGTGTCACGATGCATACCTTAAATCCTTGAGCACTTGGGATGGAGAAACAGGTGGATGTGGATCTGTGAGTCTAAGGCCGGACTGGTCCATGTTGGGAGACCCTATCAAATAAGTTACTGGTGATGGAAATCAATGGTGATGTGAAGAGATTAGGTGAAGGGAGCAGCTGGAGAAGGAGATGTTGGTGAGGAAGGCTGGGAAGTGATGCCTGAGCTGATATGGGCTCAAGGAACCAAGATGAGTCTGTGGCTAGTGTTTGCAGACTTCCTTGTCACATGACGTCACTAAAGGGGTGCAGACGTGGAGAGTTTGGCCACAGCAGCCTCAAAGGTACCTCCTTCAAGAGGGCCCCAACCAGAAAGCTAACCTCAGCTCCCCACCTCAGGCCAGCTGTAGCCAACCGAAAGGCCAGTGATCTGGCTTCCCTAGGTGACTTCAAGAGAGTCCATCCCATAATTTTCCCCCGGGCTTCCATCACTTAGGGAAGCTGGGGCTGCAGATGAACACAGAAGGTTAGTAGCCATCATCCATTTGGTTCCACTTTCCACAAAACCTGGCTGAGTAACTCAGCCAGGGCGCCGCAAGGTGTGATCATAATCCTTGTGTCCCTGTGCATTTGCCTCTTCAACTTTCTCATCCTACGTGAGGGAGAACATTTTCAGATTGGGGGCTAACAAATTCACCCCTACATATACATTGAAGGCCATTCCCACCTGCCAGATCAGCTTGCCAAAAAGAACCTGAATGTGGAAAAGGAGTCTTCAGTTCAACTCTAGACGCCTTGTGTACTTGTGTGGATGTAAGTCACCCCAGCTTTAGTACGAGGGTGATCAAAACAGTCTGAATGGACTTTTGAAGACAAGAAAATGCTTAAAATTAGAGAATTACTAAGCTGGGCTACCACACACCTTTAATCCTAACACCTGGGAAGTAGGGACAGGCCTGGTCAACATAGTGAGACCACGTCTCCAAGAACAAACAAAAATTAAGGAATCTTATTCCAAGGTGAAGAGAAGGTTGGAGACCAGCTAGCGGCAGTGACTCCAGGCTCTAAGGAGCACAGCAATTCTGAAAGGCCCGAGGGGAGGTGGGCTGAGGACACTGGCGTTAGAGGAGGGTTTTCTGTGGAAAATTTCTGAACAAAGGAAGTAACGAAGCGATGATTCCGTGGCTTAGACGTCGTCCATTGTGGCTCATAGGAGAAAAAAAGATTTCTTTACAAACAGTTTCCGGACTTTACCTGGGTTTGAGAGTGAAATAACCGTCAAGCATTACATCTCTGAGGAGTACACGTCTGATTTGGGGGTGTGCACACTCGCGCTTGTGCATGCATGCATATCTAGTTGAAAATTATGGTTCAAGGGTCTGGGTGACACCAGGATTGTGCATTTTTAGCAATCTCCCAAGCGGCCTGGATGCCATGAGTCCATCAGCCACACCACAAAGGAAGTCTGGGGCTGAGGTGTGATCTCTCTGAGGCAAACATGTCTGAACTGACAGCCAAAGGATGAGGGAAACTTAAAGAAGAAACCCTGGGGCATAGGAACCAGCTTGTGCCAAAGCCCTGTGCTGCAGGAAAAACTGAAAGAGGGCCAGGCAGATGGTTGGAATGAAGAGTAGGGGAACAAAGTGGAATGTGGCTACAGAGAGCACGTGACCAGACATGTAGGCTCAAGTATGCCTGTGTCTTGAATAATATTCTTAGTGAGAGAAGTCATTGAAGGCAGCTAAGCAGGAAAGAGACACAATCGGACCTCCGTTTGGGGGCCTGGCAAGGTGGTTCAGCGAGCAAACCTGGAAATCACTGTCTTCTCCAGAACCCATGGAAAGAAGAAAGACGGGAACTCTCCTCTGACCCCCAACATACCCTGCCTGGCATGCACACCTACATATAAACATGATGTGCTTACACACTAATAGGTTTTTTTGAAAAACAAAACACCTGCATGTTTAAAAAGATCATTCCATCTGCACCATGAGTGGCAGATGGAGAGAAACAAAGTGGGTTCATAACACCAGCTGGGACCTGAGAGTATGACAGTCCCCCTGAGTGAGAAGCAGAGTGAGACTTTTGTGAGGGGCTTGACGTGAGATGAAGAGGGCGTTCCAAGGATTCACACCGAACCTCTGACCACAGGAGGATGGTGAGGTGCCATTCCCTCAAAGAGGGAACCATTAGAAGCCGCCCAGATTGCAGGGAAGGGTGTTGGATGAGGGCCCTAAGAGACGTTCCAAGTTAGGTGGGCCACCGAGAGGTTGCTTCCTGGACCCGGGACTCTGAGAAGAGCTGGAAATAGGAACCAGGCGTGTATTTCCTGGGTTGATGGAGTCTAACTATATAGCACGGGGGTAACCGCGTGAGAGCAGAAGGTAGTTGTGAACACTGAGCGGAGCTGAAGAGGAGGAGCCTGCGTCTGCCGTGGAGAACACTAGCAGGAGAAAAAGCCAGAAGCTGAGATTTGGCAGTCAAGGGATGAAGTTTAGAAGAGGTGGTCAACAGTGCCAGATGTCGCTGGAAAATAGTGATTCAACCAACCTGGGTGTGGGGGGAAGACCTGTCCCCTATAGAGAACTGAAGCTAGAGAGCCAAGCACGGTGCCAACCAGATTCCTCCATCTGCAGAACCCATACTGCCATTGCTGAATTCCATGTCTGCCTCCCCTAGAAACCACCTCTAACGGTACCCTGTCCATCCTTTAATCCTCATGGCCTCACGCACTGCCCGGGATACAGCAGGATACACTTAAAAAATTCCATCGATAAACTTAAGGGGAGGGGTGGAGAGTGGGTGGGTGATGAGTGATGGGGAAGAATTGGAATGAGGAGACATCTCGGGCGTTTGTCCTAGCTACCTACCGACTTTACGTTTTTATTTTCTTGAACCGCAATGGCCCGCAGCCCCCAGAAACAAACCACGGAGACCCCAGCCTCTCCTTCCACGGGGGCCCCGGCCCCCCTTCATCTCTGACGAACAGTCTGGACCCAGGTTCTGCTGACGTGGGAAGGGGAGGAGAGTCTGGAGGAAGGGGAGGGGAAAGCGGCGCAGAGACGGTAGAGACGGAGGAGGCGCCCGCGGCTGCAGAGCTGCAGAGCGGGGTCTCCCGGGCCTCCGCGTCCCAGCCCTGCGCACACAGCCGGGCCAGACAACCGTTCGTTCTCTCGGCGCGGCCGACAGGGCCCCTGCGGTCGGCAAGCTGGCTCCCCGAGTAGCCACCGGGACCCCCGAGCCCAATGGCGGGGGCGGCAGCAAAATCGACAGCACCGTGGAGATCGCCTCCAACGCCAACGGAGTAAGTCCCTGCGCCCGGGGGGCGCCACCGACCCCTCCCCGCCCGCGCGCGCGCCCCGCCTCCCCCCCGCGGCCCCCCGCGAGCCCGCGGCCTCCCCCCCATCATCTCCTCTCTCCCGCCCCTCGCCGCAGCAGGTCGGGAGCCTCGGAGATGCGGTGCCCCCCGAGCAGCTGCAGGGTGAGCGGGAGCGCCGGCGGGAGGGGGAGGGCGACGGGCTGGGCAGCAGCCTGTCGCTGGCCGCGCCCCCGGGCCCCCTCAGCTTCGAAGCTCTGCTCGCCCAGGTGGGGGCGCTGGGTGGAGGCCAGCAGCTGCAGCTCGGCCTGTGCTGCCTGCCCGTGCTCTTCGTGGCCCTGGGCATGGCCTCAGACCCCATCTTCACGCTGGCACCCCCGCTGCACTGCCACTACGGCGCCTTGCCCCCCAACGCTTCGGGCTGGGAGCAGCCCCCCAACGCCAGCGGCGTCAGCGTCGCCAGCGCGGCCCTGGCAGCCAGCGCCGCCAGCCGGGTCGCCACCAGTACCGACCCTTCGTGCAGTGGCTTCGCGCCGCCGGACTTCAACCACTGCCTAAAGGACTGGGACTATAATGGACTACCTGTGCTCACCACCAATGCCATTGGCCAGGTGAGGCGGCCGGGCGGGACCTGGAGTGGGAGCGGGCCGGGGCGGTGAGGACCGGGCCTCATGCGCCTGCACCACTCTCACGTCCCCAGTGGGATCTGGTGTGTGACCTGGGCTGGCAGGTGATCCTGGAGCAGATCCTCTTCATCTTGGGTTTTGCCTCCGGCTACCTGTTCCTCGGTTACCCCTCGGACAGGTGAGGACTGTTTGGGGGGGTAGGGCTGATAGAAAAGAGGGGGTGCTGGCAGAACTAGCCCAAGCAGCTGGGTTCACAAGATGACAAGGATGTTTCTATTGACTGTACTCTTAAGCCTCCTCTGAACTCCTGTTTAACTCCTGTTTCATCCCCCATCAAGAAATACACCCTCTATATCCACCCCCACACAAGGAGGTGACCTCACACTCGTGACCTTTTACCCAGTCACTGATCAGAAGATCCACATCCGTGAGACCGCAGCCTCATCTCCAGAGTTGACAGTCGCTTCCTCAACTAACACCTCGTCTCCACATTTCTTGTTTCGTTGCCCTTACTATCCCAGCCTTCTTCCTTTCTCTCCTTATGGAGAGACAGATTCATCTTCACTGACTAATAGCCTACTCAGACCCTTGGCCCAACTCAGTGGCCACGTTCCTAAAACTTAATGTTAATTCCCAAGTATCAGCAGCCCCATTCCCAGTGGACAATAATTCAA
Organism: Psammomys obesus; assembly: GCF_907164565.1. Taxonomy (NCBI): domain Eukaryota; kingdom Metazoa; phylum Chordata; class Mammalia; order Rodentia; family Muridae; genus Psammomys; species Psammomys obesus. Next base: position 1,118,629 of record NW_026585643.1, on the reverse strand, counting down.
CTTGAGGGACAGATGACCCCATCTCTGACCAGTGGTCATCCCCTATTGTTAACTATCTCCACAAGTAACTCTCTGAAGTAGCTCACGCTTCCATGCCGGCCATGCCATGGTCCTATCTTCATGGCTGGCCAAAGCTTTCAGCTTCTCTTCGACCAAAACTTCCATTTCCATGGATCTGTGGTGCTGATCCTGCTGCCGCTGCTTCTGAAAACCAGGACCCCCGACCGCCGACATACAGTCTGCAGCCCTGCCTAAGCGATTTATGGATGAACAGTTCAAAACGGTGGTCAGGTTCCTTAAAACCGAGAGCCATCCTCACGGCTTACTAATTACATATACCTGCGGGCCAGTGATCCTGAGCCCACAGATAAGTCGCCCTCCCACCCCAGGCCTCAGTAGCCTCACTCCTGTGGAATAATGGCCTCATTCCCCATGATGGATAATTTAGTCTCCTGAAGTCAGAAGCCTTAACCACATTAATCAGATCAGCTCATCCTTATGAAAAACAGCCTTAACCAATTGCCTTATTCCAAGATATCAGGGTTCCCCCCCCCACACACACCCCTTTTCCAAGGACCACTGGCCTTGTCTTCATCTCCCATGGACCATTACTCATCTCTCAGCATTCAGTAGCTCGGTAGCACTATCCATCCCTGCTGGCTTGGGATCAGTGACCACAATAGTTACCAATACCTACCATCGTCAGTTGCCTCTCCCTGTCCTTTCATACATTAGTCTGTTTGTCCCATTGGCACACACCTACACTAAGACCCTCAGTTGTTCCAGCAGTAAAGACCAAGTCTCCAGAAAGGCATAGATCCCATGCATTAATAGATCCATTCCCCCGATCAGTAGCTCCTCTCCTGACCAGTGGTCCATCCCACTGCCTACCCTTATGTGCAATTATACCCAAGCCCCAACTTTGTGAAACGGCTTTCATCTCCAAAGGACAATCTCTGTATCCTCACTGGCGGATAAATACTATTCGAATGTACACATGACCGCTGGCTACCTCCCCGCTCAGGAGCTCCCTCTGTACAGAACAGAGGTGCCGCCCCCAGCACCTCTGATGATCGGAGTCAGACAAGGCCCCCACCAACAAGGAGGAAGGTCCTGACCCTCCTAAGCAGGATCTCATTTGTGACTGAGCTCACACCCATGGTTAAATGTACTAATCTCTGACAGATAGCCCTGTCCCCAAGAGTTATGGTCCCCTCCCATAAAACCGTAGCTGCATCCCATTGCCCAGGAGTCAGACATCATTGTATGCATAGCCCCATCCCTATTCCCCACCATCTTTTCTTTCTTTCCTTCCTTCCTCCTTTCCTTCCTTCTTGTCTTCTTTCTTTCTGTTCAGTTTTAGACAGGATCTGTCTGTGTAGTAGTCTTAGCTGCCCTGGAACTCCTGAGGCTGGCCTCAAATTCACAGAAATACACCTGCCTGACTCCCACATGCTGAGATTAAAGGCGTGTGCCACCACACCTACTCTGTCATCTTTTCTAGCTTCAGTACAGCTCTTGCACCCTGAACCTCCACCTCATATCAGCTTTGAAGTAGACAGCTGGGGCCTTCTAGTACCTCTTCCATCAGGGTGTCTGGGTGACCAAAAGCTCTCCCTGCTTTCTAGGTTTGGCCGTCGTGGAATTGTGCTGCTGACCTTGGGGCTTGTGGGCCCCTGTGGAGTGGGAGGAGCTGCTGCAGGCTCCTCCACAGGCATTATGGCTCTTCGATTCCTCCTGGGCTTCCTGCTAGCTGGTGTTGACCTTGGTGTCTACCTGATGCGTAAGTGGCATCCTGCCAGAGACCTCTGCCTTAGGTCTTGTGCCTACTTTTCTGTATCTCCAGGCAATTTGCACTGCCCCTAGTCCCAAATTTCAGCTGTCAGATTCTCAGCTGTCTTTATGTCCAGGCTTTTTAAAGAGTCCAGGCAGGGGTCCTGCTTCCTCCCACAATGTCCTCCCACTTGCTGTGATCTTTAAAGTCCTGAGCTGACCTTAGTTGTGTCACAGAATAGTGCCTCGTTTTAAAAAATGAAATATTGGCCATAATTCCAGTACTTGGGAGGCTGTAGCAGAAAGGTTGTGAGTTCAGGTGTGGTCTGGGCTACACTGTGAGACCTTGTCTCCAACTCCACCCTACATGAAATCCTGACAGGCTTCTGTGACCTTGGGCAAGGGTCAGATGAAGGTCACATAAGAGACCCAATGTGAAAGGACCTGTAAACTGGGAATGCCAAGCACCCAGACAGCTTCAATTCTAAAGCCCAGCTGGGTTTAAGGAAGAGAGGGGTGTAGGCTCCTCCTCCTTGCCACCCAGATGATCATCTGTAGGAGGGCATGGCTGCCGTCTCTGCTGAGGGCCTGACGTAGCTTTCTGTCCTTTCCTCCATCCTTCCCTCTCTCCTCTCACCTCCTTACTCCCTGGCCTCTCCTCCCTTCATCCCTGCTGTATCTCCAGGCCTGGAGCTGTGCGATCCAACCCAGAGGCTTCGGGTGGCCCTGGCAGGGGAGTTGGTAGGGGTGGGAGGGCATTTCCTGTTCCTGGGCCTGGCCCTTGTCTCTAAAGACTGGCGATTTCTGCAGCGAATGATCACCGCTCCCTGCATCCTCTTCCTGTTTTATGGGTTAGTATCACCTTCACCTGTATCCTGGTTCTTTCCATCTTTACCTCCAGCATAGCCCTTAGTCTAGAAACCACTCCTCTCCGCCACCTGCCCGGTCCCTCAGAGGTGGTAGTTTCCCATCCCTGGGTCCAGAGAAAGAAGGCTTCACAATACCACCCTGCCCGTTCGTAGCTGGCCCGGGCTGTTTCTGGAGTCTGCGAGGTGGCTGATCGTGAAGCGGCAGATTGAGGAAGCTCAGTCTGTGCTGAGGATCCTGGCTGAGCGGAACCGGCCCCATGGGCAGATGCTGGGAGAAGAGGCCCAGGAAGCCCTGCAGGGTGAGTGGCAGGGGTCCCTACATGTGGTGACCTTTGCACGGTTGTGTCCCCACCAAGGGTCTCCACCCGGGTGTGGGACATCCTGGGGTCTCAGCCTTTTCTAATGGCTCCTCTCTTTTTCCCAAAGAACTGGAGAATACCTGCCCTCTCCCCGCAACATCCACCTTTTCCTTCTCGTCCCTCCTCAACTACCGCAACATCTGGAAAAATCTGCTTATCCTGGGCTTCACCAAGTGAGCCTGGCTGTCTGAGCTGAGGGCCAGGCCAGTAGCTGGGATAGGGGCTGGTTGGGCGGGGACGGCCTCTTGAAGCCCTGCAGAGGTGAAGCTGTGGGAAGCTGTGGACGGAGGTTCAGAAGCTGTTCTTTGCTTCTCCCAACCTGTTGCACAGCTTCATCGCCCACGCCATCCGCCACTGCTACCAGCCTGTGGGAGGAGGAGGGAGCCCGTCAGACTTCTACCTGTGCTCTCTGCTGGCCAGTGGCACAGCAGCCCTGGCCTGTGTCTTCCTGGGGGTCACTGTGGACCGTTTTGGTCGCCGGGGCATCCTGCTTCTCTCGATGACTCTCACGGGCATTGCGTCACTGGTCCTGCTGGGCCTGTGGGATTGTGAGCATCTTCTCATCTCCATGTGGGCTCAATATGGGAACCCCAACAGAGGCGTCTCAGAAAGTCATAGGTTTTCCAGGACTTAGGCCCTTCCCAGATGGCTGTCCAGCTGTGTAAACGTGTCTGTTCCTTCATTCCATTACTGAGTGCCCAAACAGCATGAGCCAGAGGGTTTGAGAGCCAAGAGGATGACAGCCGAGACTAGGCCAGGCGTGTGCTACCTACCTCCATTCATATCATCTCTCTTGGTCCCCCAGATCTGAACGACGCTGCCATCACCACCTTCTCTGTCCTTGGACTCTTCTCCTCCCAAGCTTCTGCCATCCTCAGCACCCTCCTTGCTGCTGAAGTCATCCCAACCACTGTCCGGTGAGAGCGGGGGTGATGCCAGGGGAAGGGGCAGGCCCAGTCAGACCTTTGGCTTTGGTAAAGCCTTTGGCTGAGGCCAAGGGCTGAAGGATGCAAAAGAGAAGCTGCTGGACCACAGCTATAGGCTCAGTGCCTTCTCCATGTTCTCAGGGGCCGTGGTCTGGGCCTAATCATGGCGCTCGGGGCGCTTGGGGGGCTGAGTAGTCCCGCTCAGCGCCTCCATATGGGCCACGGAGCCTTCCTGCAGCATGTGGTCCTGGCGGCCTGCGCGCTCCTCTGCATCCTCAGCATCATGCTGCTGCCAGAGACCAAGCGGAAGCTTCTGCCAGAGGCACTCCGGGACGGGGAACTGTGCCGACGGCCTTCCCTGCTGAGGCAGCCGCCTCCTAACCGCTGTGACCATGTCCCGCTGCTAGCCACTCCCAACCCTGCCCTCTGAGCAGCCTCTGAGCTTGGGGGGAGTCTGGCCATGCAGAAAGGTGACAGAGGGCCCTAGTAAGATGGACAGGAAGGCAAGGCCATCCCACACAAAGGCTCAAAGGCTACTCATGCCAGCCATTCAGGAGAGCTCAGAGGGCCATTCCCAACCCCATCTCCCTGCTGCTTTGTGTTCACTTCATCAGCAAGAATCAGGACAGGGGAAGAGTATCACACTATAACCATCAGGTCTGGGCTCCATCCTCTGCCCAAAGACATCTTCCCAGACCTCACTCTTTCTCACTCTTTCATTCTGTTTCAATAAAAGACATTTGGAATAAATGTGCATATCAGAGCCTGGGCTTCCCTCCCTTCTGTTGTCCTTTCATCTCTTGGAGAAAGACTTTCCTCAGTGAAACACAGACCAGTACCAACATGATCTTTCTCACTGGGCCCTGCCCCGAGGTGTCAGCCTAGAAGTAAGAACAACTACCCACTGCCTGCTCTGTGCCAGTACCCTGCTAGGTGCTCCCACACTTTGTCTCCCAACAACTGCAGGGTAGGTGTTTGGAGCAATTCAGCTTTTGTCATTGGGAGCTATAGAAATTAACCTTAGGGGCTGGAAAGAGGGTTCACTAGCTAAGAGTGCTTGCTGATCTTCTAGAGGACCTGAGTTTAGTTCCAGGCACACACAACATCTGTCACAACTGCCTGTGACTCCAGCTCCGGGGACCTAACAGCCCCTAGAAGCCCCCACATGCAGATCTGTGCACTGATGTGCACGGGCACTAGGATAATGTCTTTAATTGACATCTGTGCCCTTCCAAAAGGAGCATGTCAGATGTGGAGCAGATTAAAGTGAGGCCTCCCAGGATGGCCGGCCTCTGCATGTACCCCGGCAGGAGTCCTCCTGGGAAGCCCCACACAAGTTCCTCTCTAGCAAGCATGTGATTGGCTGGCTTGAACAGCACGCTGCTCTACCCCGAATACTGAGGTTCATGAAGAAGGGAAAAAACTGAGCAGTTAGGATGGGACTGGATGTTTAAAAATGAACGATGGCTTTCCACCATAGTATTACCAGTAAGAAGATTGTACTCAAGGACTTGGTAACTTGCCCAAAGCTGCAGCGCCAGGAAGGCCCAGTTAGAGCCCAGACAGAGTTGGGGCTCTGCTGGGCACAGCGGCGCATACCCAGCTGTTGGGAGGCAGAAGCAAGAGAATCGCTGAGTTGGAGGCTAGTGTGGTCCACATAGTCCCAGGCCAGTCAGAGCTCCTGACTGAGACCCTGCACACACCCCTCCAAAAACCTGAAAAGCAAAAAACCAAGCCCACCAAAAACAAAAGGAAATGGAAGAAAAGAATAAAAAGAAAGCCAGGTGGTGGTGGTGCACATCTTTAGTCCCAGCACTGGAGGCAGAGGCAGGCAGATCTCCGAGTTTGAGGCCAGCCTGGTCTACAAAGGGAGATCCAGGACAGCCAAAGCTATACAGAGAAACCCTATCTCGAAAAACCAAAAAATAAATAAAAGGAAAAAGATAAAGTTAAGAGCCCATCACTGCACTCTAGCTGCCTTTTCCCCTAAATTCTAGACATGTCCCTTGGCTGTGAGGAAAACAGCCTCTTGGCAGTCTGAGGAAGTGGCAGGACACTGGAGCTTGGTGGCGGAGTGCTTTCTTAGCATGTGCTAGCCTGAGGTTTGAGTCTCCGAGTATGCAGTACGTGCCCATAATCTCAGGGCACAGGAGGTGGAGGCAAGAGGATCAAAAGCTCAAGGGGATCACCAGTTCCATCCCGAGATCAAGGCTGGCCTGGAATACCTGAGGCACTGTCTCAAAAACAAAAGTCAAGACAACAAAAACTCCACACTAAGCATATTAAAAAGGATTTCTGTGGTTAGGAGTGCCACGAAGCTTCTTTGCTTTGGAGATGGGATCTTTCTACGTACACCAGGCTAGCCTTGAACTTGCTCTGCAGCCCGGGCTAAAAGAGTGCTTCTTGAAGGAAGTGAGGCACCTTCACAGGCAAGAAGCCCTCAGGTAGATTCCTTACCCAGTGTGCCCATCTCAAGCCACTTGCACAGCAAAAGTGGATTCCTGAAGGTTGGAAAGGGTGAGGTTTATTGGTGGTTCTGAGAGAGGGCTTTTTAGGAAAATGGAAGTCATGAGGCCAGATAGTCGGTCAGCTGGGCACGGTGGTGGATGCCTGTAATCCCAGCACTCTGGAAGGCAGGTGGATCTTGGTGAGTTTGAGGCCAGCTTGGTCTACCAAGAGAGTCCAGGACAGCCAAGGCTACAGAAAGAAACCCTGTCTTAGGAAAAGAAGAAGAAGAAGAGGAGGAGGAGGAGGAGGAGGAGGAGGAGGAGGAGGAGGAGGAGGAAGAGGAAGAGGAAGAGGAAGAGGAAGAGGAAGAAGAAGAAGAAGAAGAAGAAGAAGAAGAAGAAGAAGAAGAAGAAGAAGAAGAAGAAGAAGAAGAAGAAGAAGAATAATTATTCATGTCTAAGGGCATGCACCATCAATAGTGCCATGCTACCGGGCTCCAAGTAGAGTTTCTGGAGACTTCATAGGAGTGCCCTCACTCAGTGTCCACGGTCCCTCAATGAGGAGCTGCTTTGTATTTCTGCTCCATCACATCACAGAAACAATGAGAAGTGAGAGACACTGAGGGGCTTGCCATTCAGTGGCAGAGGCAGGGTTCTAAGCCAGGCCTCTAGCTGTTGTTCCCACTCGGTTACATACCTGTTCTATTATGTCTGTGATAGCAGAAAGTAGGCACATGTTACAGAGCAGTGTGCGTGGGGTCAGGTGGCTCTGCTGTTGCTCTTAGCTTTGGGTGAAATGAGATGGAAACCATGGCTTCCACGCCAAAGGTGACAAGACGCTAAACAAGTCACTTTTTTATAAAAGTTTTGTTAATTTTTTTTCTTCTTCTTTTCTTTTATTGTCTTTCAAGACAGGTTTCTTCTGTATAACAGCCCTGGCTGTCCTGTAACTCACTCTGTAGACCAGGCTGACCTTGAACTCACAGAGATCCGCCTGCCTCTGCCTCCTGAGTGCTGGGATTCACAGTCCTTTACCACCAGTCCTGGCTAAGGGATGTTTGAGTGAAGAGCCTCATTCTGTAGAACCACCAAAGAAAGGTTGAAGATGGAAAACAAAAGCAACCAGAAAGCTACCATACCTCCTCTATGGGAGGCAGGTAAAAGCGAACAAGAGAAAGGGAGGAGTCAGACAGGCAGCTGTGACTGGCTTCAAGTCCAGTTGGAGGCAGTGTGTGTAGCCCAAACAACTGACATCAACGTCACCAACCACAGGACCTTATTAGATTCTCACCCTATGGAAACCGTGATTTTCTTTGAGGCTGTTGCAAGACCATAGCTTGGAAAGGCAACTTATTGAAGGTTATGGGAAGTGGCCAGTGGGATAGCCAGATCGTGAGAGCCTGCAGTCCTCTTCCTACACAACAGACATACATGGTGTGGGTTTTTGAGGCAGGGTCTAACACATAGCCCTGGCCTGGAATTATGTAGCTCAGGCTGGCTTTGAACTCACAGTGATCTTCCTGCCGCAACCTCCCAGGAGCTGGGGCTATAGGTATGAGCTACCATACTAGTTCAAGACAGGAACTATAAGTGCTGTGAGAAAAAGTATTTCTCTAATACTAAGTTCATTAGGAACCCCAGGAATTTCAAGAAAATAGTTTTCAGGCAAATAAGAAAAATGACCTATTCTTGAAGCACTAGCTACTTTTCCAGGGGATCCAGGTTCAATTCCCAGCACCCACATGACAGCTCCCAACTTTCGGCATCTCTGGTTCCATGAGATCCGACACCCTCACACAGACGTGCAGACAAAACACCAATGCATATGAAATAAAAACAAATAAATTAAAAGTATGAGGGGCTGGAGAGATGGCTCAGAGGTTAAAAGCACTGACTGCTCTTCCGAAGGTCCTGAGTTCAATTCCCAGCAACCACATGGTGGCTCACAACCATCCATAATGAGATCTGGTGCCCTCTTCTGTCATGCAGGTGTACATGCAGACAGAACTCTGTATACATAATAAATAAATAAAAGAAAAAAGAAGTCGTATGAAGCAGGCCAACAAAAATAGGTCAGGGCATGAATGTGCTTGCCACTAGAGGTCTGACAATCTAAGTTTCATCACCAGGACCCGTGAAAGGGGACAGAAGAGCCAGCTCCAATGAGCTGTTCTCTGATCTCCACATACACACGGAGGTACACCCCTGTCTCTCAACACACGACAATGTGTCATTCTTTAAAACTGTCTTTTAAAAGGTCATATAAAATGACCCAAAGTACACTTTTCGCCTTCTCAAGCTAACCTCGTCTGGTCACCGCGCACCGAACTTTTTATAACCATTAGCTAGCTATCCATGCCTGGTTTGGAAGGAGCACAACTTCCTTGTCTTCTTCACTTGAACTGTTTGTTTTTCTGAGACAGGTTTTCCCTGTGTACCCTTGGCTGCCCTGGACTCACTTTATAGATCTGCCTGCCTCTGCCTTACTGAGCGCTATGATTACAGCTGTGCCCCCATTGCGCACAGCAACTGAATGAACACTCTTCAGACAAGAAATTACAATCTGTATAGAAAATGCAGACCAAAAAAAGATGCAGAGAAGTATAAAAGCGGGGTGATCTGCAGAAAAGTATCACACAGCAGCAAAGCGCGCAGTGACTGACCTCTCCGCTCTGAAGGGGGCTGGGGATCAAAGGTCAGGGTGTTGGCCAGCTTAGTATGGAGGTCAGAGATGACATCTCGCTGCATCTCACAAGGTGGAAAGTGCAAGAAAATTCTCAGGGGTATCTTGTTTTTATAGAAGCAGAGCCCTGTGCCTTACCCAGCTCCCAGTGACCCTCACTCTGGGAAATAGCTTTCAATATATAAATATGGGGCTACAAACATTCAGACCATAGCAGGTCTATAGAGTCAGACAGGAAAGACTCCTTGACAAAAACGCCTTTTAAACGAGGGTGCTCAGGAGGCTGAGGCAGGCGATCTCTACGAGGTTGAAGCCAGCTTGGTCTACACAGCAAGTTCCTAGCTAGCTGGGGCTACACAGATAACCTCCTTTTGAAAAGGGTTTCCGAGTGCACTGAACTTGCAGACTGCAAAAGAAGGATGAAAATTGCACTATGACTGAGAGGGTACAAGTGCTTGCTGCACGGGTCTGGAGTCCTGAGTTCCATCTTTGCACCCCACATGAAGGTGGGGTAGAACTGTCTCTGCAGAGCTCTCCACCTGAGTCATGACAACTGTGTATCCCTCATAATAATTTTAAAAAATTAGAGCTAGGTGGTGGTGGCAACCCTTTAATCCCAGCACTTGGGAGATAGAGGCAGGTGGATCTCTGAGTTTAAAGGCAGCCTAGTCTGCAGAGTAAGTCCAGGGCAGCCAGGACTACATAGCGAAACTCAGTCTCATCCACCAACCCCACCGAAATAGTTATAATGCTAAAATCAGATACGGTGGTTCACACCTTTAACCCCAGCAGCCAGAACCACAGTATATTACCATAAACAACAGAAAAAATACTTGTTTGAATAAGTGCTTGTCAAGCCTAGAGAGGAAAAAAGTGTGGGATTTCTCAGTTTTGGCTCAGTGGCTGAAAGTGCTTGCTCCTACGGGTGCCCACCTGAGCACACTAGGACCTACAAGGTGCAAGGAGGGAATCCACTCCTTCTAGTTGCCCTGACTATAAAAACAAATTTTAATGGAAACTTACAGATTTTTTGGAAGTTTTTTGATGCCATACAAAACAGAGGTATGTCAAACTGATACCATTCTTCAGTAAGGTCTCTTTACAGAATGACCCTTTCTCTTTTTGTAAAAAAACTTTTTGTTTTATTTTGTTGTTGAGACAGCGTGTCTTGTGGACTAGGTTTGAGCTCACTATGTATCTGAGGATTATCTCTGCTTTCCAAGTGCTTGGAGTTTAGATGTGAGCCAACTCATGGGGTTTTGTTTGTTTGTTTGTTTGTTGTTTTGTGATGCTACGGGTTGAACCTGGGTCTATCCCCCAACTGAAATGTACTTTTTGCAAAAGGAAGATGAAAGTATCTAATTTAGAAAAAAATCTAAGGGACTTGGAGAATTGAGTGGGTGAAATATTCAAATGAAATCAGAATTCTGAAAGCCTGTGGAGGAAAAGATGAAGTTCAGGGTTAGTCCTAGTGTTAGTATTTATTTTAAAATGATACCACATACAACAGATCTGATAGGAAAGTTTGTGGAATGGGGGCAGAGAGAAAGGGAAGAATGACCCTTTTTCTATAACAATTTTGACACCCTTAACAGAAACCACATTTGGGAAATGCCCAAAAAATACTTGTTTGAATAAGTGCTTGTCAATAAGCCTAGAGAGGAAAAAAGTGTGGGAACTTCATGACTTGATGTATCTTTTTGGTTTTATTTTTGACATAGCTCTGGCTTTCCTGGAATTCACTATGTGGACGGGGTGGGGGAGGACTTGAACTCACAGAGGTCCCCTGTCTTTGCCTCCGGAGTGCTGGGGTTAAAGTTGTGTACCACTCTGCCCAGCCGACTTGGTGTGTTTCCTTAGTGTCTACAGTGAGGGTCTGTGTGTGATGGAAGATAAGCCAAGACAACCCAGTACATGTTAAGACAGAACTTCTCTGAATGGATTGCTATTAGAAGAGAGTGCACCCTGCCTTGGTAGTGCTTGCCATTAGTCCCACCATTTGGAATACAGAGGCAGGTGGATCTCTGTGAGTTTGAGGCCAGCCTGGTCTCTAAAAATTGAGTCCAGGACAGCCAAGGCTACACAGAGAAATACTGTCTTAGAAAACACACACACACAAACAAAACGTCTCCAAATCTTTTTTCCCTAAATACCCTTTCTCCACAACAGAACTCCAATAACATGCTTACTCCTATCCTTCAGTTCACCAGGATTGATGAACAAAAATAATCTACCAAGACCTGAGTTTTTCCAAGAATGATAACTTTCGTTCCATGCTTCTTTCTGCCTGTAAAGCACAGAAAAGGAAATAGAAACCAGGAGGTTGGGGAAAGAATACTGTTTACCTGCCTTGTCCAGGACAACAAGAGCCATCCCCAAGGTGAACTGGCATTTTAGGCACATACTAAATGGCAGGCACAAATTATGTACTCAGGAAACTTGCAATTTAGTGGGGAAACAAAAGAGTGCAATTAGAGAGGATCCTCACTGATTATAGCCAAAGAATCAAAAGCATCATCCCTAAGGAACCTGCTTATACTCCGAAAGATGCCCATGAGGGATTTATATATATGTATATACATATGTATATATGTATGTGTGTATAAATATGTATGTATAAAACATTTAAGAGTACTCTATCTGCATGCCAGAAGAGGGCATTAGATCCCAGTAGAGATGGTTGGGAGCCAGCATGTGGTTGCCTGGAACTGAACTCAGGACCTCTGAAAGAGCAGAGAGTGTTCTCTCTTTTTTTGTTTTTTAAAATATTTAAAAATATTTATTTTTTTTCTTCACAATTTATTTATTATATATCCCGATATATAATGCCCCCTCCCTCACCTCTGCCTGGCTCACCCTCCTTCTTCCCCTCATCTCTTTCCGATAGTCCACTGAATGGTGGAGTTCTCCACTATTGCCATCTGCCCATAGCTTGTTAAGTCTCATCAGGACTGATTGGATCCGCTTCCTCCATGGGCTGGCAAGGCTGCCTCATCAGGGGTGAGTGGTCAGAGAGCACTGAATTCATGATAGAGGCAGCTGCTGAACCCAAACACTAAACACTAAAGAGGACCCTAGAGAGGATGCTTAAATCTCATTCAGAATGGCAAACGGAATAGACAACAGAAGCAGTGGAAAAGAGGAAACAGGATGGGAGTCTACTATAGAGGGTCCTCTGAAAGGATTCACCCAACAGGGGATGCTGAGACTCAGGGCCAAATTTTGGGCAGAACACAGGGAGTCTTATGGAGGAAGAGAGGGGTGGGATTAGAGGGACATTGAGGGGACAGAAAATTAACAAAACTAAAAGATCTGAGCCCAGACGGTCCTGCAGAGACTAATGCACCAACAGAAGACCATGCACGGAGAGGACCTAGACCCTCTGCTCAGATGTGGTTGATTGACAGCTCAGTCTCCATGTGGATCTCTGAATGAGGGGATCAGGGGCTACCTATCATGAACTCAGCAGAGAGTGTTCATAACCACTGAGCCATCTCTCTAGCTGTGTGTGTGTGTGTGTGTGTGTGTGTGTGTGTGTGTGTGTGTGTGT
>NW_026585643.1:1071781-1106012 GCF_907164565.1 Psammomys obesus | reverse complement strand
TGTGTGTGTGTGTGTGTGTGTGTGTGTGTGTGTGTGTGTGTGTGTGTGTTTGAGACAGGGTTTCTCTGTGTAATGGAGCCCTGGCTGTCCTGGACTTGCTTTTATAGATCAGGCTGGCTGGAACTCACAAAGATCTGCCTGTCGCTGTCTTCAAGCACTGGGATTAAAGGCATGAACACCACTGTCTGACTTTAAAAAAAAAAAATTATGTATATATGTAAATATATATATATATATGTAAATATATATATATATATACTTACATAATGGGACTTTCTTTGAGACCACCAGCAGACAGGATAATGACCCAGAGACTTATTATATTTATTATAAACTAAGGCACTACAGCTGGGCAGATGCTCAGCTATTGTAACCTGACAGTACTGGCCTGGCCTACATACTGCCACATGGCCCATTAGCTCTCCTCAATCCCTTAGTCTTCTTTTTTCCTCCATGTCTCTCTTGTACCTGACTCTTTGCCACGGTTTCTACCTCTGCCAGATGTCCAGCCTTCCTCTCCTGCCTTTGCTATAGGCCCTTGACCTTTTTATTAAACCAATCGGAAGGTGTGGGAGGAGTAAATGTTTACAGAATATGATGCAGCCAAAGAATAACACTACAAAGTCAGGCCTGTACTCGGGTCTCTGCCGGCACAGAAATCAGCTTTTGAATACACAAAGACGATCTTTACACAGTGCACAAAAAGATCCCCCCCAAACTCCTTTTAGCCCAATAAAAGGGTCTTCTTCTAACATTGATAAACTATATACTATCTGGTAGGAATTACATTTACAATGCCCAGTCCATTTGTATTTGGCAATCTTGGAAAACATACTCTTCTACTATCTGTCCTATCTTGGTGAGTCCAAAGTTTTGTACCTAAGTCACTTTCTCTCTTTATTAAAGCTTTATAGTCTCTAACTTTCAAAACTTGCACTTAACAACTTAAAAACATCTTTTTAGGCATTAAAACATTTTGTTAGATCCTTCATAACTTAACTTTTATGTCTCTCAACCTTAAAAGCTTTACATATCTTTTATGAGTTTATTTTCTGAATTTGGTAACAAGGAAAATTGTAAGACTCTCTAGTCTTCAACCCCATCAGAGACCTGAGAAGGATAAATATTACCTGAGTAAAGAAGACATGAAGAGCAAGCAGCTTCCAGAACTATAGAAATAACAGAGACTGCTGGTTGCCTGGACAGTCACTAAAGATTCCTCTGCATCCTGGAGCATCCATCTCTGCTGCCTACCAGCCCAGAATATCTGACAGACTTTTCTGTGAAGTAAGAGTTATGATGAGTTATGGCTTACCTTGTCTTGGCAAAGTTCAGCAGTCGACTTCCTCTCTGTCCTGATGGTCACAGCTTGGACAGCATGCTGTCAGCAGTTGAGGTAAAGATGGTGTTTTACCCAGTGGCTAGCTTTGCCACATTTGAAGCAAACTCCATATGGAGGTTCTTTGATGCCTATCATCTTCTTTGAAGTAGAATAGGGGTGCTGGCTGGAGCAGTCATATCTCACTGTCAAAAAGCCTTTTATTATTAAAAACATCTTTAAATATCATATTCTGTAGATCTCTGAAGTGTTTGAAGACCATCTGTCTATCTCAGTTACATCGGAACAGGCAAGTGTCGCTTGTTTCTAGCTTTTTACTATCTGTTTAACTTTATATCTGATAACTTTTTATCTGTTTAGCATTTATAGGAGGCTAAATAAAGTTTATTTTTGTAATTAAACTTGTACCTTACAAGACTATAAAGTTTGGTAGACTGACTACTAATTTGCATTTCTTTTAGTTAGTTTGTTTTTTTGAGACAGGGTTTCTATGGGTAGCCTTGGCTGGCCTGAGCTTGCTTTATAGAACACACTGGCCTCAAATTCACAAAGATCTACCTGCCTCTTCTTCTCTGAGTGCTGGCATTACAGGAACGAGTCCTCCACCTGGCAGCCATTTCTTAATTATCTTAAACAGTTTGTAATAGCAACTTTCAATAGGACTAGAACTTCACATTGTATTTTTAAATGAGTTGCATAGGTACAATACCTTAAACGAGAGTTGAAATATATATATGTATATATATATATTATATTGTGTTGTAGCAAAATATAACCTTAAATTTGTAACAATATACAAAAAAACCTATACCAACGTAAAATATTCGAGTCTTCTTGTTTTCTAGTCTAAAAGTAGATTTAATAATCTACCCCTTTATCCTATCATTTCTATATCCCCCCTTTTTCTTTTCATCCCTTCTCCCCCTTTTCCTCCTAACACTAGACAGAAGAAAAAGGATAGAGGAAAGAAAAAAGAAAGAGATCCCTGAATCTAACCTTCTTTCTCCCTTACTTTGTTTTCTCCCTGACCAAGACCATTAACAACTTGCAACCAAACCCCCTTAAACAACAACAAACATCCATCACCCATGAAATGACTATAAACCATCCAAATCATGTCTTGGAATGGGCATTATTCTCTTAAAATTGCTGCCTGCTGTCTGGGAGCAATGGCATCTTTTGGAAGAGCTGAGAAAACTGGGATATTGGCCAGATCCTGGGCGAGCTTAACTTTATCATTTGTTGTCCAGTCTCTGTGTGACAAGGAAGTTGCCGGGCCTAACTGAAATCCTGGGAGAGCAGTCTGTGAAGCTGACCCATCTTAGTTAGCCATCGTAAAGTTGTTCTGGATAGAGATTTTTGAGGAAACAGCTATTGAAGCGATCTGTGAGGTTGGATCATCTGGGCTATTTGTCTAGTCTTCATTGGTGTCTGGTCCTTTTTGTTCTGAAAACATACAAACTTTTAAAGGTAATATACATTTCTGTGTTAACACATGGAAAGTGCGGTGTGTACAAGTCAGCTAAAGATGATTTTCTGCTGTATGTTTGAGCAAGTGAAAGGCATCAAACTTTACAAGTCTTTTGGACTATTTAACTCTCCATCCGTGCCATTTGAAAGGATGGCATGTAATAAGTTATGAGGACTCTGTAGCCAGCAAGACTATGCATAGACATTCATGTTTCAGCCAGTCTTGAGTTATTCTCATGTAGAGGAATCAGCATTTACCTTGTTTTGTTATTCTTGGCTTCTTCATGTCTGCAGCCAAGATTTTCAGGATGTCTCCCCTGGTGAAATCTAATCTTAATTAACTTTGAAGTATTCCATAGCTTTACTCCTCCTGTGGAAACAAAGGCAAAACCTCTCCTACCATGAAATACATTTCCTGATTTCCATTCTGAAATTGACATCCTTATAATATATAGGATGGCTTAATTCAGCCGTTTTCTCCACAGTCCAATGCCTCTCAGCAGCTGTTGTTTTTTAATCATTAGCATTTAAATTTGTTTGTTTGTTTGTTCGAAACGGAGATTCACCTGCCTTTGCCTCCCTGAGTACTGGGATTATAGGCGTGTGCCACTATGCCCAGCCCCAATCTCTTTTCTGTGGCCTCCACTGCAGCATTTAATTTTTCAGTCTTCTCCTCTTCTAAGTCTGCTTTATTCTGATCTTTCTTAAAAAGGATATATGAAGTTGCAATCATTACCAAAAATTAATTATTTGTTTGCTGATAATTGAAACAAAATTATGTGGGATCCATTTTTTGTTTGCTTTGTTTTGTTGGTTTTTCTCTGTGAAGCCTTTGCTGTCCTGGACTTGCTCTGTAGACCAGGCTGGCCTTGAACTCACAGAGATCTGCCTGCCTCTGGAGGCCTCCCTGAGTTCTGGGATTACAGGTGTGTGCCACTGCGCCCAGATCAGTCTGTGACTGTCTATGTTTAGCATCTAGACATCTTTCAGAAGTTTCATCTATTTCTCTTTCTCTCCTTCGAAGACTTTACTTTTTATTTTCAAATTAAGTATTTCTTTCTAGGACTGTCTACATTCAGTTGCTTTTCTTTTTTCAGCGTGTAGGCATGTTTCAGAACATCCTGTACCTGGTCAGAGGCTCTTTTGTAGTTGGGATGTCAGCTTCTCAGTCATACAGCAGCTCCATGGAAAGTACTCTTTCTTCAGTTCCAGCGTGTATGCAACTCCCTGCCAGTACAGAAGACAATCTTTACACAGTGCGCACACACCCCCCCCCCAAAAGATCGCCTCAACATTCCCCTTTCCCTTTCCTCTCTCCAACCTCTTTCATGTAGTCTCAAATTTGTGGCTTTTCTTATTGTTAGATAACAAACGTGCAAATACGTAAGTACAGCCTTCTCAGTCTGCTTAGTGTTGCTCGTATGTGTATGAATTTAGGGCTGACCACTTCCTATTGGATAACCAGTTAGGGTAATAATCCCTGGGGAAGATCATTTCTCCCATTCGCAGCATTCCCTAGTTGCCTGTAGTTGTCCCGGCCTCTTCCATGTTAGTGTCTGTTGGTGTTATACTTATTCAGATGTCGTTTAGATACCCATTTTTGTTGAGGTAACACACATGGATGAACTTTCCCCATCATTTCTAGGAGACACAATCTCACAGCAGATTTCCTAATTCTCTAGCTTTAACTATCTTTCTGCCTTATCTTCTGTGATGGTCCCTGGGCCTTATGTATGGGAGTTGTGTTATAGATGTATCCACTGGGGCTGGGAACCCCACAGTCACTTTTTTTTCCTGCATTTTTGATTGGTTGTAATTTTCTGTAATGGTCTCTGTCAAAAGAGCAGCTTATTTGATGAGAGGTGAGAGCCACACGTCTCTGTGGGTGGAAAGTGTTGAGAAGAGAGTCAGGAATTAACTATTAGTAAAGACCTCCCTAGCCACAGAGAGTTGGCAATGTTCCCACCAAGCATTATCCCTCCTGTTGAGATCTTAAGTCCAATTACAGAGCTATCAGTCACCACCAAGATATGAGGGCCATCTTAGGGTTAGTGTGCCTTGCTGGTCCTTGTTGTGGTTCACAGGTGTTACAGCTTCGTAGGACTATTCTTTCCCTTGGATGCTTAGAAGTTAGTCCTCAGGGGAAAAGCTCTTAGGTCATACCCAGCTTGGACCTTCCAGCTTCTGTGGTGGCACACATCTTTAATCCCAGCACTTGGAGGCAAAGGTAGAAGGATCTATGAGTTCCACGCCAGCTTAGGTTACATAGTGAGCATATTTCAAAACTGCACACACACATTTTCTTCTGGAGTGTTGGTGCATACCTTAAAACACAGCGATGGGAGGTAGAAGTAGGCAGATCGCTGAGTTCTAGCCAGTCTGGTCTCCATACAGATAAGCTCATGGCCCTCCAAGGCTATATAGTGAGACCTTGTCTCAAAACAATTTGAAGGGATTTTTCAGAACTATTTAGTGGCCCCTAGTGGTAGGTGAGACCAGGTCAGTATTTATTCGTACAAGTTGAGTGTTTCACAAACTTGTTTTTGAAACTGGGTCTCATTATGTCACTCTGGCTGTCCTGAAACTATGTAGACCAGGATAGCCTCGAATTTAGAGTTCCACCTGCCTCTGCCTCCCAAGTGCTGGGATTAAAGGCATGCACCACTATGCCTGGGCTTCACTTCCATATTTTTGGTGACCAAACCAAATAGCCAGTAAAAGCCCTTACCATGGAACCTGACAAAGGTTTGATCCTCAGAACTTCACAAAGTAGTCCTCCTCATGACTTCCATGTTTGCTTTGGGACACATGCTTCCTGTCCACTAAGAATTTAAAGCAAGCCTAGTGTGGTGGCATACACTAATCCCAGCACTGGGGAAGGCAGAGGCAGACAGATCAACAGATTGCTGTCGTTGGAAGCCAGCCTGGTCTACAAATCAAGGACAGCCAAGACTACACAGAGAAACCCTGTATGGGAGGAGTGTGTGTGGGTGGGGGAGAGGTTGGCAGGGACAATAAAAATGAGCCATACTCTCTAGCCCAGGCTAGCCTAGATCTCTGAACAATCCTCTTAATTCAGCATCCTAAAAGTTGGGGTTGGTCCCATGTTCACCACATTCAAGCTATTATCGTAACGAATGCTGAACTCTAGACTGCTTCTGGTTAACCAGCCTCTGCACAAGTCCCCAGAGATTACGTATTTCAGCTTTACTTCAAGACAGGAATTTAAACGAGAGGTAGTACAATGAGCAAATACTAAACGACACTGGTGGTTAATAGTCTTGCAAGAAGCATGTGATGTTAGGGCTTCATGGACACAGAACACAGCTCTGAGTTCTAAACAACATGTAGGTCAGAGGCAATTATCAAGTCATCAGAACTAGTAACAGGACAGAAATGCAGAGGCTAAAATACACCTTGGGTTGGAGTGATGGCTCAATGGTTAAGCAGTGACTGACTGCTCTTCCAGAATACAGGTTTGCCAGCACTCACAACCCCCAGGCTAGGGATTTGAACATCTTCTGGCCTCCACAGATGCAAATACATACATATAGGCAGAACTCCTTAACAAAACCATAAAACCTTTGCTAACCCAAGTCTTACAGTAGAAAATGTAGTACCCAACATTCAAGTCTGACACTACAATATTAAAACTACAGCCCTCTCTGGCCTGTGATTCTAGACAAGCTGGTCTTGAACTCAGGTCTACCTCTACCTCCAGAGTGCTTGGGTTAAAGGTGTATGACAGTTAAGTTTGGCTAAGGAGATCTTTGCAGTTGACCTTGTTTTGGATTCCTTGAGTCCATCTTGAATCACAAAAGGGTTAACAAGACCCAAATTCAGAAATATGAAAGTGGTCATACAGACCATCTGCATGAGACAAGATCTATAGGTCCACCTGCCTCTGCCTCCTGACTGGGGCACACTGATCATCCTCAAGAACTGGAATGTAATGATATTCACACTGAAAGGGCTCAACAATTTTTTCATAAACAACTTTATTCATGACACATTATTTAAAAAAAAATTCCCATCCCCTGGAAGAGTTAAAAAAAAATAAACAAAAGCCACCGCCCACCTCCCTGTTCCCACTTCCTCCCATTCCCTCCAAATAAAAGGGAAAAAAAAGGTAAAGAAAAAAAAAATAAAACAAAAACACCTGAAAAACAAAAACACCCACAAACTCCCCAAAACAAAGTAGTGCATTTCCCCAAGGGTGAGGGGATTTACACTGGAGCCTCTGGGAGCGAGATCTTCCGGCTACAGAAACCTGCAAAGAAAGACACTCAAAACAGAAAAAGAAACACAAAAGGAAACAAAATAGATCACCAGGCAAACTGGAGGGGCAGGGAGCCGGAGGAAAGAAGGGTAGGGTGGGCGTAGACCTGGTAGGACAGGAGCAGGCAGGCAGGGACTGCAAAAGGCAGGGAGAAGACGAGGGAAGGAAACAAGCTGAACAGTTTGGTGTCCTTCCAGAGCCCTGGGTAAAAAAAGCCCTCCTACCACCCGTGCCCACCTACCCTTGAGCAGGCCCAAAGAGGATGAAGGGAGCAGGGAAACAGGGAGCAGCTTGCACAGTTGAGATGTGTCCATGGCGAACCCCCAGAGGGAATATGTAGCCCCTGCCCCACTCCCTGGGTCTCCCCTACTCCCCAAAGCAGGTCCCTCCTCACAGTTAGTTACGGGATTCTCCCCCTCCACAGTATATCTTTTTTTTTTTTTTAATATTTTTTTTTCCTTCAAGGTCTTTTTCTTTTTTCTTTTTTTTTTTTTTAATTCTTTTTTTTTCCTTCTTTCCTCTTTTTTTCCTCTCTCTCCTCCTAATACACACTTTTTTTAGTAAGGGGAATACCATGATGTCGCTCTAGCCCGGCCCCTGGAAGAAAGAAGGAGAGTTAGGTGTTAACAGGGTTACTGGAGAGTTCAGTGCAAGACCCTCCCCGGGGCCCACAACTGCCCCAGTGACTGAAGGGAGCAATGCAAAAGTGAGGCCTCAGTACCAGCAATAGCAGAGCTGGCAAACTGGGGGGCCTAGAGTGGGAAAGGGGGCAAGGACACACATCTAAGATACTGAGGGACAAGAAAAAGGATCCATTGTTTATTCAGTGCTCCACAGCTCTTAACCCTATCTGGTAAAAAAAAAAAAAAAAAAAAAGGCAGGGTTTATCTTAATTTACACTTTAAATGCAAGGACAGAAGGAAAGCACAGCCCCACTACAGAGCCACTGGGCCATGGCCATCAAACAGCTAACCGTGGAACAGTCCTCCCACTCAACTGGGGGAGGATCAGTCAGGAGCTGGATCATTCCAAGCATGGGCAAGTAACAATGTCCAAGCAGTGCCTTCTCTACCCTGAGGCCTTATTCAGTGTAAACACTTTCATGGCCACCAATTCCCAAAGAAGGCCGAGGGAGGAAACATCTTAGAACTAATCTACCCTCTTCACGTCTGCTCAAGAAAACACAGAACTGGCCTCCTCAACTGGCCTGCAACTACTTCTTACTCTGCACAAGAAGGAGGACCATGTCCCTGGAAACCAAAGGGAGGACAAGGGAACAGGGATCCTCAGATCAGGAGAGAATGAGGCCTAAGCGCTCGTGGGAGGCGGGAGAGAGGAGCAGCCCATCTATCCTGACCTGTAGATTCGACCCCGGGGCCTGCTGTTAAAACCACTGTAGAATCGAGATCGGGAGCTGTTGTAATTGGTAGTCCGGGCACGGTATCGAGCACGAGGGAAGCCCCGGTCTGTTGTGCTGATGCCTGGTCTGTTGGTTCGTTTGGGAATCACCTGCAAAGGGCAGAGGAGAGAAGACTTTGGAGTCAAGCCAGGAGAGGGTACAGAATGCCTAGGCAGGCACTGTGCTTACCTTGATCTGTCTTCCTCTAAACAGGGACTCATCTAAGGCCAAGGAAGTCCTCACAGACTCTTTGTCTGAGAACTCTATATATGCAAACCTAGAAAGAATAATTTGGCATTTTATCAGACTTTACAAATAGCTAACAGGTTAAACTTGTAAACAGTTAACTGGAATACAACATGTTAACATTTTAAAATAATAACGGTATTTATACAAAATTTCCAACTATTTAGGCATAGTGAATACAGTTTGCAACCCCATCGACTCAGTAGGCTGCAGAAAGAGAACCTAAATTCAAGACCTGTTCAAGAACAGGGTTCCAGACCAGCCTGGGCAACTTGAGAGACCCTGCTACACAACAGAAGTTTGAAAAGGTGTGAGTCTGTGATACGCCTCAGTAAGAGGGCTTGCCCAGCATCCATCCTGAGTCTTGAGGTCCTCCAGAACCACCAAATTTACAAACAAGCCCATGCATAGCCAGCTGGATGCTGGCCTCCCTTTCTAGTTTACAACCCCACTCTGCCCAGCCTTTAATTCATTAATTTATTATCTGGTCTCTGAAGGCATTTATTTAATATACAACTGCTGATATACAGACAACTTAAGCAAAACCCACACACCTTTACTCCCAGCTCCAGGGAGGCAAAGGCAGGTGGATCTCTGAGTTTGTGGGCAGCTGGTCTACAAGGCTAATTCCAGGATAGCCAGAGAAACCCTGTCCCGAAAAAAGACAAAACAAACAAAAGCCTAAAAATGTGAGTCAACAATGCTTGAGTAAATCAACAGTAGAGCACAGGCAGCCTATTCAAGGTTCCGGGTCGGACTACCAGCTCAGAGAAGTGATAGTAGTATGAAGAATGGCATGTATTTTTACACTGCGGCTAACAAGATCTCGATTATTCCCGTACTCACCCTTTGGGATGGCCACTAAACTTGTCACAGAGAATAGTAACTCGGTTGACTGAACCACAGCCATGAAAGTGGGCTTCCAGCTCTTCTGCTGTTGCACCATAGTCCACCTAAGGAGACAGTTGAGTTCTGAGAAGCTCCTATTTAAACAGGCATCCCTGCCCACACCCTTTAGTCTGGGTCCAAGGCAAATCAAACACAGTTCTCTAAGACAATCCCCTTTCTTTCCACTCTAGAAGCTATTATTTCATCGCCTTCACCCTCAACCTCTTCCCCGCCACACACCTCCAAACCCCAAACTACAAAACAGTTTCTGGACATTGCTTTCAAAATTATTAAATAACTCCCTCAATTAAGAGGGTACTCTTAGCAGGGTGTGGTGGCATATGCCTGTGATTCCAGCACTCGGGGAGGCAGAGGGAGTAGATGGACCTCTAAATTTTGAGGCTAGCCTGATCTACAAAGTGAGTCCAGGATAGCCAGGGCTACACGCGGAAACTGTCTCAGAAAAAAAAAAAAAAAAAAAAGAGAGAGAGAGAATGCATTCCTATAATGCCAGTATTCAGGAGGCCCAGTCTGGAGAATCACTTTGAATGAGTGCAGTCTGAACTACGCCCTATCATAAATGAATGAATGAATGAATGAATAAATAAAAGAAGGCCCCTCTAACCCCAAATCAGATTCCTCCCTAATACACACATTGCCGACATAGATCGATCGGGCATCAGCTTCCATCTTCTCCTCGAGGGACATGATCACTGGGCCAGCTTTAAAAGAGAAAAACATATTTCTAAGCAAGCATGTTTTCTGCTGGAACAATACCTATTCACTTCCACCATTAGGCTAAGATTTTGATCTGTTCTGCTATACCCGTTACTTAGATCGAACCCCAGTACACAGTAGGTTTCAACATACATTTGAGAACTAAAAAACCAAAGTAAAAAAAGGTATAGGAATTTACATTCCCCAAATCAAGCCTCTATTCAGCTTTGGATGAAATGCCTCAGAGTGAAGAAAACTGAGATCTGACATTTTTAGATTAAAGAGGTCCCTCACTCACAACCATCAGGAATCTTGTAAGTCGTAACTAAAGGGTCCCTAACTGAAAAGTATTAGACTTGAAGGTCAAACGCCAGCTGGCCATCTCCACAACAAGGGTACAGACAGACAAAGAGACACACACACTTATAAACGAAACAAAGGAAGGCACAAGCCCATCACCCCCGAAAGAGCTTGTGTCTAACAAAGGTCAGTAGCACACATAATGGACTATGACCACAGCACCTGCCCAGAAAAACTGCTCAGACAAGCAGCTTCAAGGTCCCGAGCGGCTAAAGGCACACTGCGGTCCTCCCTCCCACCGCCCTGCCGACCGGAGACCCGGGCGGTGCGTGCGGACGGCCGATCTACTCACCATTGCCTGGGGGCGGGCTCATGTTCATCTGCTTCTCCACCTCGTTCTGTAGCTCCTTCAGCTTCTCAGCCTCTTCCTCCATTTCCCTGACTCGAGCTTTGATCGCTTCTAGCTCCTACAACGAGTGAGCGGGGCATGCAGAAGGTTAAGCACCCACGGGCAGGGGCTGCGCCGTACATTTTGTCTCGGCCCGGCCACAGCCACGCTCGGCCATTTCCCTCGCCTCGTGCGAGGGTCGTGACTGAAATTTTAAAATAATAAAAAAACACGCGCAAAAAAAAAAAAAAAAAAAAAAAAAAAAAAGAGAAGAACCAAATTACCTCCTCCGGGGCCGCGCTAGGCACCCAGGCTGCCCCATCTGCCCGCTCACGAACGGCCCCGGCCCGCCACCAGCCACGTTATTCCACGCCCAACCCCACCCCCCGCCGGCCTCCTCCCGCCCGAGCTGCGGGCCTCCCGTGACCCGGCCCGCTCGCCGGCCTCCTTCCCTCACCGGGTCCTCAATGGCGCCGTCCCCGGGGTCGGCCTCGACCAGTCCCGGCTCTTCCTCCTCCTCCTGACTGCCGGGGGCTCCCGAGCCGGGCCCAGGACCCGGAGCTCCCGGAGGGGCGCGGGGCCGGGGCGGCTCCTCTTCGGGCTCGGGCTCCGGCAGCAGCTCCCCAGGCTCCAGCTCCTCAGACTCCAGGCCGTTCCCGTAGTCCCCTGCGCCCCCCGGGTCCCCCTCCCCGGCCTCCCCACCGGCCCCGGGCACAAGATGGCGCCGCCGCCCCGGCCCGGAGCCCCGACCGCCCGCAGCCCCCGCTGCTGCTGCCGCCGCCGCCGCCGCCGCCATCGCCGCTCAGACTGGGGCCCGCCGCTCGGCGATTGGAGAGCTGAGCCGGCCACGCCGAGGACTCATTAGTCAGTCAGCCTGCCCGTCACCCCGAGCTCGAATACTACTGGGGAGTTACACTTGGCAATCAGACGAGACCCCACCTCTAAGGAGGGACACTGCGCCAAATTCTCTGATCCCGGTAGGTGAAATGTGCCTGTCAATCAACACACCCCACCTCCTGTGGAGTCCTTAGGTAACAATACGGCCGCACTGTGACGACCTTCCGCTCATCCTCCGCCCGTGGGCGGGCCCACAACATGGAGGATGCTCCGCGATTGGCCCCTGACTAGGAAAGTGCCGAGGACCAATCTTCCAAAGGCCTCACCCAAGCGGCCCGTTCTTGGATGCCGATTGGCTTGAGGGATTCGCCGGGCTGACACCCGCTGTGCGACGGGTGAACCCTGCTCCCGAAAGGGTTGTTTAGCCGGGGTGTGCTGGCGCACGCCTTTAAATGCCGGTGCTCACAAAGCAGAGGCAGGCGGATCTTTGTCAGTTCAAGACCAGGCTATTTCTATAGAGTGAGTTCCAGGACAGTCAGCACTACGTAGGGACGCAGCTTCTCGAAAAGCGACAAAAATAAATAAGTAAATAAATAATAAAAAGCCCCAGCCAAGGGAGTCTGAGGTCACATGAGCGACCAGGCCCTTAAGTGTAGGAGTAGGGACCCGTCTTGACGTTATTACTGACAGCCTAAGAATTAGAAGTGGAGGCTGTGAAAACGAGGGAGTGATCCTTTTCCCAACTTACGTTACTGGCGTCAACATCCAAAGTGATACCTCATTAATCTTCACCCAGACCTGCCAGCTTGGGAGGTGTGTTCTGAATCGGTCTTTTTAGACCTTCATTCCTGCTTAGCTTCTGGCCTGTTTTCTGGCCTAAACTGTTAACACTAGCCCTCTGTTTCCTGGCCAGCTGACGTGTCAAAGTTCCTTACTGTGGCCTTAGGGATAGTTTGCAAGTGTCATCTCTACACTTCTCGTTCCATGAGTGTACCTGAGGTCCAGATTCTGCCTCTCTATATGCCGTTTCTCCCTTACATGTGCAAACCTCCGTGAAAACATCTTCCACCAGCTTTCCCATCCTAGCTTGGGACAAGTGGACCTGTCTCTACTGCACATTTAAGGATTCTGCGCTGCTTCCTAGCTAGGTGATGAGTGCCTGCAGACAAGGGGTCAAGTCCTGTTTATATTTGATTCCATAAGTGGTGATACACTTAGCAGAGTACATGTTGTGCGAAGGCTCCTTGCAGCTTCTAGGTGCCATCTTTTATCCTCTGCAGTCTCCTAGCTTGCAAACCCCTCGTGAAGACCCCAGAGGAATTTCTCCACGCAGGCTCTCAAGACAGCTCTGTACTAGTACCCACAAGAGCTGGCCCTGGAGAAGGCTGGGTTCCCACACTCCGGTAGACTTTCCACACATTTGTAGGAGTAAAGGGCAGTGGTCTAAATCTGCGAGAGGCCTTTTTGTAGACAGACCAAACTACAAGTTTGAGGGGTGGGTTCACACAAACAACCAAAAAAACGTGGCTGGAACAGGGGCTGGGGGCAAAAAGTAACCTCTCTAAGCAAGCTGAAGGCAGAAGCATCACTCATTTTACCCCACTGTGGCCCACACCTCTGTGCAATTCCTTACCTCAGGAGATTGGGAGCTGGGAGTAGAGTCAAGCTGCTGCTGCAGACCCATCAGAACTAAAGTTGATCTCCAAAGACAAGCACCAGATGAGTTCCAGGGGAAGGTCTCTTCTACCGATTCCAACCAATTCAAAGTCTGAAGGGTTTGCTCGCGCCCAATTTAAGCAAGCTAACTAAGGGAAATGAGAGTAGCAAATGCCTTTGTGTTGGGATGGTGTGGCTGAGAGCCGGAGTCTCAATGATTAACTTCGGCTGGTCTGAAGCTCAATATATACTCCAGGTTGGCCTTAATCTCATAGAGATCCGCCTGCCTCTCCCTCCCAAGTGCTGGGATTAAAAGTGTGTGCTACCACGCCCATCTATTAAATACCTTCTAATTCTACTTTTGGTGAGCCCATGATTACTTAACTGGCACTGTTCCTTATCGGTGGATTCTGACCTTCGTAGGAAAGTATTTCCAAAACTGTATTCCCATAAATTCTTTGGATTTAAAAAACTGTGTGTGTGTGTGTGTGTGTGTGTGTGTGTGTGACAGGGTTTCTCTGTGTAGCCCTGGCTGTCTTGGAACTCCGTCTGTAGACCAGGCTGACCTCAAACTCAAAGATCCACCTGCTTCTGTCTCCCTAGTGCTATTCTTTTTCTTCTTCTTTCTTTCTTTCTTTTTTTTTTTTTTTTTTGCATGTATGTGTGTGTGTTTCTGTGACAGGGTTTCTCTGTATAGCCCTGGCAACCTGGAACTCCTGGTCTGTACACCAGGTTGACCTCTGCCTCTGTCTCCCAAGTGCTATTCTTTTCCTTTTTTTCTTTTCGAAACCAGGCTGTACTATGTAGTCTGGCCTCAGCTTGAGATCCTCCTCCCTCAGGCCTCCTGAAGTTATAATTTTCTCAGCCTTGTGGTATACCTGTGTAATCTTAGCACTGGAGAAGTGGATGGAGGGAAACTGCCAAGAGTTTCAGGCCAGTCTGAACTACATAGAGAGCACCAGAGTGACTAGCTAGAGCTATACGACAATAACCTGTCCCCAAAACAACAACAAAACACAAGAGTTGAAGGTGTGGTGGTGCAAGCCTTTAATCCCAGAATTCGGGAGGCAGGCACCGGCAGAGCTCTGTGAGTTTGAGGCCACCCTGGTCTACAGAGCAAATTCCAGGACAGCAAGGCCACAGTGAAACCTTGTCTTAAAAAACAAACAGAAGCACAAGAGTACTTGTATTCTTACAGAGGACCTGAGTTTGGTTTCCAGCACACCTACCTTTAAATTTTTAAAAAAATTTTTAGAAGAGTTAGGTATGGTCACATACTCCAGTATTCCTAGCACTTGGGGGGGTGGAGGCAGAAGGATCTGGGAGTTCAAGGTTAGCCTAAGAGAGCCATGGCAAGCCTGGGCTACCTGAGACCCCGTCTCAAAAAAGGAAAGACGCTGGGGGAGGTAGTGTATGCCCTTAATCCCAGCACTCAGGAGGCAGAGGCAGGTGGATCTCTGTGAGTTCGAGGCCAACCTGGTGTACACAGTGAGTTCCAAGACAGCCAGGGCTACACAGAGAAACCCTGTCTTGAAAAAAACAAAAACAAATAAATAAATGAATAAACAAACAAGCAAACTCTATTAAGTATGATGCTGAAAACTAGAAGACTATAAATTCCAGAAAGAGACAAAAATGTAAGCAAACCATAGTATCCAACAAAAGGTTATTTTGTACCAGAAAGGGTTTATACATATTATGTAAATGTATTTTGTACCTTTTGTCAGAAACAAAATATGTCACGTCAAAGCGGTAGAATACAAAATTATATATCAAATATGACTGCAACTATATCTGATCTTTTTTTTTTTTTTTTTTGTCTTTTTATTTTTTGAGACAGGGTTTCTCTGTTTTCCTGGCTATCCTAGAATTCAATCTGTAGACAAGGCTGGCCTTGAACTCAGAGATCTGCCTGCCTCTGCCTCCCAAATACTGGGGTTAAAGGTGTGTTCACTATTGCCTGGCACTCTCTTACATTTTAAATGAGGTTCCTAGAAAAATGTAAGACTATTTGTAGCTTCCATTATATTTCACAAGACAGTTTTAACATAAGACTTGGAGCCCAACATTTTTAAAAAACTTATTACTTTATATGTACATATATGTGTGCCTGTGTGAGTTTATGTGTAACACAAGTAGGAGCCCACAGAAGCCAGAAGAGGGTGTCAGATTCCCTGGAGCTAGAAGTACAGGTAGTTGTGAACTGCTCTGTAGGTGAACCCAGGTCCTCTGCAAGAGCAGTAAGAACTCTTAATGCTGAGCTATCTTTCTGGCCCGTAGTCTCTACTTAGGAGATCTGGCATCTTCTAATGTGGTCTGGCCTTGCTTGTATTAACTTCCTAGATCAGACCTTGCATGAAAGTAGGGTGGCCATTTAAATGTAAAAGGGCTTCTGCCAGGCTGCTCACGTTCCGTTCTGACTGGATAACTTTTAAAACATTCTATTTATGTATGGGTGGGTGTGTACTGGTGCCCACAGACACTGGGTGTCTGACCTCCTGGAGCTGCAGTTGGTCTTAAACTACCCGACACAGATCCTAGGGCCTGAACTCTACACAGAGCAGCAAGTGCTCTTACCCCATAGCCATTTCTCTAGCTCCACTGACTAGCTAACTTTATCATTTTTTTTTTCTCTTTTTACACTTAACTTATTGGAGAGGGAACATGTGTGCCATGGCCCTTGTGTGGAGGTAAGTGGGCTCAGGACACCCTTTCCACCACGTGAGATTGAATTCAGGTTGCCAGGCATGGTGGCAAGCACTGTGACCCCGAGTCCTCTCACCAGCCCACTGAGTGGCTGAATCTTTGATAAAGGGCCTGCTGATGTAGCCCTGGATGGCTTAGAATCCACTATGTAGACAGACTGGCCTCCAACTTTTGGTGATCCTCCCACCCCTTGAATTTTGAGATTGCAAGCAGACAGAAGGATGGACAGAGAGATAGAGAGATAGATGGATGGATGGATGGATGGATAGTTTGCTATCGCACTGGGCTTGACTGGGTAACTTCTTAAAAACTTTGTATCTGAGAAACTTGCTTTAAGGTACGTTATCAGATGTCTACGATCATTACCCCCTAAATCAGAAATTCTGACAGAACAAAATCTACGCACCTGACAAAACCACAAATGGTATCCTGATCTACTCTTGCTGAAGTCTCTGTTTAAATAGGGAGGCTCACACACATATATAAAATGTGATCCTTCACACGTCCACATGCTATTTTCTTACCAATGTTAGTTTTACAGGAAAATATACAAATGTTTTCCATGATAATAAATGTATTTTTTTCAATTATACCATTGATGGTTTTACTTGTCACCTTAGACATCTGATTTAAAATTAGAGGGTCACATATTTCCACCTTTGATCCTATTTAAAGCAGTATTTTTAACAGGGTCTCCCATGTCAGCCTTGAACCTCCAGAGAGCTGCATGGCACTGCCTCCCTAGTGAAAGGAGTAGGCCACCACACCCCACACGTGGCAATCACTGTCTTCCAACACATTATGAGATTTATTTAGTTTTTGTCTGATTCTCTTACTTAAAGTGTAAAACCATTCTCTTTGCCTGTGTGCCTAGAACTGTGCTAAATACACAGAAAATTGGTGAACATTTTCTCTGGAGGTGAGTGATGAACGAAAGCAAACATGTAACTCATTGTTATGCTTTCTGCTCACATTTTCTCTTGTCTGTGTGTGTTGAGCAGTGTCTCATATAAGCTGCAATGGCACTGAACTACTTCTCCCAAAGGCTGGGATTATGAACCGGCAGCACCACATCCAGCTTCTGGCTGCATTCTTATTGCTTATATGCCTCCCCGTAACTAGATTTAAGGCTGTTTTTTAAATTTTTAAACAACCCAGTTAGACATGGTGGCACACCTGGAATGGCGACTCCGTGAGTCTGAGGCCAGCCTGGACTACAAGCAAGATCCTGTCTCAAGAAAGAAAGAAAGAAAAAGCAAACAAGAAATTTATAAAGAATGTCTATAACCTATCCACTTGTCAGGAACTGTAGTTTTGGGTCTTGTTCTTCCCCTGACAATGAGTCTTAGCTTGCAGCTCAGGCTGGCTTGGAGCGGACTGTGGATGTCCCAGCCAGATCTACACTTGAGATCCTTGCACCTCAAGTGTACTAGATTTACAGCATGAGCAAGAACTACCCCAACCCAACCTCCCTACCCCCGCTACAGTGTTCAGAAACTGTAACTAAGTGTTGCCCAATTTTATTAAAAGGGCCATCTGGATGAGTTGCATTTACACAGAACTATATAAGAAAACAGTCATCTGTCCTCTTGGACAGCCTAAAGCTTAGCAATCAGATCATGATAAAGTATTTGGCCTAAATTGTAATGAGGCTGATAGAGCAAACCTAAGACCTTCAAGATCCCCACTTGGTAATTCTAAAAGAACAATGGAGATAAAATACTCCATTTGCCATCAATTATGTCACTAAGTATCTTTCCTGAAAACTGTGCCTTCTGAGTAACTATAAAGCTTTTAATCTGTTTTCCAGATTGCTCTGGCTGCCAAGAACCTTGCAGCTGAGTTCACAGCCTAGCTTTTGTATTTGAGAGTATTACTTAAGAATGTCCTCCACGCCTTAATTACTTTCTGCTTTCTGATAATTGGTTCAGAGACAAGGTTTCATGAAGCCCTGCTGGCCTTGAACCCACTGTGTACCTGGGTGGCCCACCTTCCTGTCTGCCGGGATTGCAGCTGTTGCCACCACACCATGCCACGATGTTTGAGGAGGGGGTTCGTGAGTGTAAAAAGCCTCCCGATGTACCTCATGCCTGTACCTTCTTCAGGCTCCAGCTGGTACAGAGTTCTTAAGTATCAGTGTTAGGCCAGGTGGGGGAGGTGTGAAATCTTTTTCTCAACCTCAATACTTTCCCAAATCCCTATAACTCAAATTATTTCCCTTAGCAAGGTCATGGCCATTAAGAAATGACTGGTTTAATGAGAGTTCTAAAACCAGGCTGTACAGTATAGAAGTCACAAAACCCTGTTCAGCACTTCTCATTAAATTTCTGGGCTTTATTTATTTATTTTTAATACGACCATTACATATTACACAAAAATAAAAGTCAAATGAACTTGGCATTTATAAATTATTAAATAAAAATACAGGAATATATATTTATATTTATAGAGCTTTTTCTCTTCTTCTAAACTAACCAAATCTGTTCTCCTGCCGTTTATGATTTAAAAAAGTAAAATAGTATATGTACGCCCTAGTGTAAGTGGGGAGTGGGATTAATAATTGCAGGACTGAGTTGCCCCACTTCCGCTCTTTCCTTGGCCTAAGCGAAGTCCCTATTTGTCCCTTTGGGCTCTGGAGAGCAAGAACATCCTCTCCACCTATTTAATATTTGAAAAATTATATCCATTTCCCTCGTTTAAAAAAAATGAAATGGATTTAAAAATTGGGAGCCATACTCAGCCTTCCTGGCCAAGAGCTAATCCCAAGGAACTATATGGCTCTAAAAGACAGTCCCTGGTTCTCCCTGACAGAAGAGTCTCTGGGTTGCCACTGGCCCTTAAAACGAAGGGCAGAACAGGTCCTAACTCCCCACCGTGGTCCCATCAAGCTAAGCTTCTGGGAATCCAGACCACACCCTTCACCCTATCCTGACATGTTGCTCCTCCACCCCTGTGAAGGCTTGCGAGCAGAGCACGCTGCTAACCCCCCACAGATACCCACTGCTCCTGTTTGCTAACGGCCCCCAGGAATGCTAACCTGGGTTGGTATCCCATGGGAAGAGTGGAGCAGAGTCTTCCCTGACCTTGGAGGAGCACAGGCTCCGGTTGGAACGGATGGTCTAGTCAGTGGTTTTCTAACTTGTTTCAGCAGCAAAGCCCTTACCACAAAGAAAATCTTACCCTGAACCCCGATACATAAGACAGCTACAGGAGAGCTGTTCTGTCTGAGGGCAAACTGCCCAGCCCTCCACTCCTCATCTCCCTAAGGACTCCTGAGGCAACCCCTGGGACACTTCGGGGCTCTGCCAAGCAGTTTGAAAACCACTGGCCTAGTTTGTCCTGAGCAAGTCAGAGCCTCCCACTCCAACTGCTGGCCACAGACAGCTCTGAGTTTCTTAGATCAGCACACTCAAAACAGACCAACTGGCACATGCAGTCTCCCACATCCCCACAGACACCATCAAAAAGTGCAACCTTCTCTCCAAAGCAAAAGTCTGGACTAAACACCTGAGGCCAATTTGGTCCCACATTCTAGCACGCACAATATGATGCCACATTCTAGGACCAAGTGAAAAGTCAAGTCGGCTGTGGTCTTGCTAAGTTGATCAGTGCTCGGGATCATGGGTAGGGTTCTAGAGCACTGTGAACAAAGTCAGCACTGGAGAGCAGCAATGTTAGCACCTTGGAAAGTGCAGCAGTGAGGTCTGGCTCAGGGCATGCATCTGGAGTGAAGAATTCCTCCCTCAAAAGAAAAAGCTAGAGTGTGATCTGTTCTAGAGGACTGGTCTGTGGGTTCTAATGTCAGCATCTGCAAGGACAATAACACCTGTGCAAGGAGCATGGCCTCAAAAGAAACAGAAATGTGTTTAGGTCATGGCAGGTACTCTATACCCATATATCTGGCCCCTGATAAAGCAGCACCAAAACCCACCACACAGAATAGGCCAGTCAAGGAGTACCTGTCACCATCACACCCAAGGGGCTCAGAGCTGGAATGGTCCTCTCCGGGCATTGGCAGTCTCACCGAGACAGTTCAGGACCCAAACTGAATTCTAGATCAGCATTTAGGTCCTATCTTCCAAGGGAAAACTAGAGCCCCAATTTAGAGTTTCAGCTGGATAGAGAGGTCCTAGAAAGAGGCAACACCTGAGGCACCATTGTGCCCCCATTAGAGGGGAAGGTGGCAGGCAGGTCCTACTACCCACGCTTCTACCTACTGGGCTCCACAGCCTTACCCTCTGTCAGCCCAGGTGCGAAGATGGACACAGAAGGGGGACAAGGAAGAACAAGGCCAGCTGCAGAACTCTTCTCTCCAAAGCCCCTGCCAACAACTTTCAGCAGCGCCAGCGCCCTAGTCTAGACACAGTCTTCCTCCCTCAGCCTGTAGGCCTAAGGTCAGGGGTAGGGGCGGAGAGGAGAAGGGCAGTGAACTGGCCCTTGTTCTTGTCACTGCAAGAAGGAATGTTTTCTCTAAGTGTTCCATCACCAGAGTCGACAAACAGCCCAGCATGCACGTGAGCCCACGCAACCCACAGCCACAGCCACTACATCCGGTCACCTGATCGCCAAGCTGCCATTCCAAAGGGAGGTGTAACTAGGTCCCCTCCACCCCACTCATCTAACGGAGACACAACTCTTCAAAAGAAGTCCACCTCTCTCGGAGCTACACGCCGTGTTCTGGGTAGTCGTGTGCCCATAACACGGGCATGCTTCTTGTCTCCCCCCAAGCCCTGGGAGGACTCCGTCTCCTGGGCTCCTGGCCTTGAAATATTCCTTAATGTCTCCAACTCATTCTTCCCGCCACCTGCCTGGCATGCTCCCTCACACACCACCTTCCCTGCCCTTCTGGGTTCCATGACCATCCAATTCCTCCCGAGGGCAGTCTCTATTCTGTCCCAGCTCTCCTGGCCCCTAGCCTCACCTAGCCCCACCTGGCCCTCGACTTTCTCACTTGCTAGCAAAAAAGGCCCCTACGGTTACCAGGGCCCCCAGAGCCACAGCCCCCGTCAGCACTGTCCTCACTGATGCCCAGTTCCCCTCCCGCAGACGCCGTGCCTCCTCCAGGGCCCCGGCCCCGTACAGAGCTGTGAACTCCGCCTGTGGGAGAGAAGGGAAGTGGAGAAAGAAGGAGAGGAGGGGTATCAGGAAAGGAGAGTGGAGAGAAGAGGGAAGGAAGAGTTCCAGTTCCATCTGCTGTGAGCTCTATCCCGCACCCACCTCCTCCAGCCAAAGCTCCACTGCCTACCGGCCTGACCCCGAGGAACCCCCCACCCACCCACCCCTGCCCTGGCTCCTCTGCACTGTCTGCCTCAAGGGAGCCCCATCCTTTCCTTGCAAAAAAAATTCTGTTCAGAACTGGCATCCTCTGCTAAGGCTTGCCTAGCCCCGACCCATCCCTGACCCTCCCCACCATTCACGCTACATGACTCAGGGGTCACGCTTGACGCTCTCAGTCTGATTCCACTTAAACAGGGAAACTCAGCCCTGATGGCTCTTCCCCAGCACAAATGCCCCAGCCTTCCACCAGAGACCCCATCTCCCCACGAAGACCAGCTATGCAGAGGGGTGAAGAGAGCAGCAATTGCAAAGCTTCTTACCCAGCCCCCACTGCTGTGGATCCAGTCAGCCAGGCGTGTCTCCAGGTAGGTCACCATCCAGTCTTGCACCTGTCCCACCAGTGGCTCCATTTCTTTGTTGACACTCTCAGCACACAGGGCAGCCCCAAAGACAAAGAACGCCACAAGACGGCCCCAGTTGGGGCCCCCTTGGAAAAGTTCGTCAGAAACCTGGGTGAAGCGCTGCTGGGCTGAGCCTGGGGTCACGTGTAGCTGGGCGGCCAGGTCAGAGAAGGTGCGCCGGAACCGGGTCTCAAATTCGTCTCCAGCGGCCCGCATGGCTTGGTGCAGCGGGTCTGCGGCTGGGCCTTCCCCAGGGCCTGCTCCACAGACATAGCCCTTCTGCCTCAGCTTATAGCCTACAAAGTCAGCCACGAGAGCCCGTGTGTCTGGGGCTGAGGCTGGGGTCGCCATCCGGGCGGCTGAAAGGGGCAAGGATCACAGACTGACATAAATATACAGAAAATACTGAAAGAGACCCAGAAGGGACATTTGCTATTTAGCCAAGCTC
This sequence comes from Psammomys obesus, assembly GCF_907164565.1. NCBI lineage: Eukaryota > Metazoa > Chordata > Mammalia > Rodentia > Muridae > Psammomys > Psammomys obesus. Next base: position 1,083,661 of record NW_026585643.1, on the reverse strand, counting down.
CTGAGATAGAGGCCACCAGGCAGGGACAAGCAAGAGCAAAGGATTTAAGCCACCGGGTAGGTTCAGAGCATAAGCAGCTGGCCACGTATAACATGTCAAATTAAGTGTGCAACAGGAAATCTTATTTTTAGACTACTTCAGATTCCTTTCATACGGCAACAGCAGCTCTATGACACCTCTGTGCGCGCGTGTACATACGTACACACACACACACACACACACACACCTTTTTGGCTACAGGAAGAGGCTTAGGACCTCCCCAGGAGCAGGATGTGAAGATGTTGGCAGAAGCACAAGATAGGGAGGAGACAGAAACTGAAGAGCAAGATGGTAAAAGCCAAGGGCTGTAATGGGGCAGAAAGGAAGAGGACACTTACCCAGCCTGGATGGCAGCTCTTAGGACCCAGTGCTGGTGGCAGGGAGCCCCCGGCTGAGGCCTTTCATTCTCCCGGCCAGCGTGGAGCCCTGAAAACGGGAGGGAGAGAGAAGAACTAGGTGAGAAAGGCCAGGGATCGGGGTCTGGCCCGGAAAGGACTGGAACTGCGGCTCCCGGGACTGGGCCCCTCCCTGCCTCCACCGTTCTGCCAGCTGTGTGGCCGATTCCATGTTTAATGCCTGCCCTCCCGGGAAACCCGGGACCACGGGCTTCCTGCCGACACCATCTCTACTCCCGGTTCCCCCAAGAGCAGCCCAAAGGCCCAGCTCCTCCCATTCCCCCACCCTTAGCTGGTCTCCAACCCCGCCCGCCAGCCAGGTTAGGGAATCTCACGGGTCAGGCCGCAGCCGGGATCCGGAATCCGGTTGTTTCCTGGTGGAGGAGCTGGGAGGGAGGGAGAGAGGGAGGAAGGGAAGGAAGGAAGGAGGGAGGAGGGGAGGGCAGGGAGGGAGGGCCCGGCGCCGGGTGATGATGGGACCCAGAGATGCGTCCAGGGAGAGGGGCGGGGCTGGGAGGCAGGGCTGGGAAGGGCCACAACTCCGGGAAGAGAGGGCCATTGAAAGGCTGTTCAGAGGCCACGGTGACCTGTGCTGGCGGCCTGCTGAGCCCGCTGCGCACCCGGAGAAACACACCCGGCTTTGCAGCTCCGTGCAAATTCAGCGTTCCCGGAAGGTCGCTCCCGTTCAGGCACTTGTTGAACTTTCCGGCTTTGGATTGTGTGCCTGAGAAAAGAAGAGCAGTTCCCATCGAGCTGGGAACAACGCCTTGCCCTTGTGGGACTAGTAGGGACGCTAAACACAAAGATACTTGCCCCGGGGACCTTTCATCCAGTGGGCTTTTCCTGGGCTGGAGTTTCAGCTAGGCGTCAGGGTGGCAGGCCTTGGATTGCAGTGTCCACAGCACTCTTCAGCTTTTGTCATCAGATTGACTTTCTTTCAATGTTTTCACCCACCACATGAATTAATCCTCATTTAAAAAATACAAACAATAAAAGGCACAAATTGATGTAAGCTTACTAATAGAAATACACATCCTCCTTAAATTCAGGTTACCACTGTTAAGGTTAATGCCCGTTTTACAAATTACACATATCTAAACTTAAACGTGAATACATGTATATATTTATACACTTGTGGGTAACATATAAACATGTGTACACATATGCATATATACTAAATATATTTATATGATAAATATATGTACATATATCATGTATACATATAGTTTACATTTGTAAAAACGTGTATATATAAAACGTAGGTGTGCGCACATGCTTTTATTTTGAAACAGGGTTTTTTCCTCTGTGTAGCCCTGGCTGTCCTGGAACTCACTGTATAGACCAGGCTGGCCTGGAACTCACAGAGATCGGCTTGCTTCTGCTCAGATTTGCTGGGATTAAAGCCATGAACCACCACCGCCCAGCACATGATAATATATTTATGTAGAGTAAGTTCCAGGGCAAGAAGCCTTCTGACTGCTCCACAGGAGGGCACTGACCACGAGGCCAGTGCCTCCGTCATGCTGGGCTCCTGAATCTTGCCATTTCTTTAGCTCAGTTTGCAACTTTAGCCCAGCCAGAAAGAGGCAACCCAGTTATGCTTTTTTTTCCTTCAGTTCTTTCTTGTTTGCTTCCCCTTGCTTCTCCCACTAAGCCTTCGTGCTCCCTTTTATCTGTGTGGTCACCAGAGAAGCCACGGTGATGGTAGTAGCAACACATTATGGGAATTTATTGCGAGCGCCCTCCTCCTCCTCCTCCTCTCCTCCTCCTCCTCCTCCTTCTCCTCCTCTCTCCATGTTCTTTGTAAGTCAGTCTGACTTTGAACTCACACTCTGTCTGTGCCAGCTTTCCAGACTGCTGGCATTGCAGCCGTGAACTACGGTACTTTCTTTACATGTATAACTGTTGTTCTCACCTTATTTCTTAGGCTGTTTAACGCTTATTACATGAAAAATGAAGCTGAGGCTTGGAAAGGTTAAATCATTTGCCCAAATCCACACACTAAGGAGAGAAGCTAGGACTTAGTCTAACTCAGTCTGACCTGTAAGTTTGAACGTTTTCAGTGCATTGCCTCGAGATGACCTCCTCTTCCCTTTGGCCGTCAAGGTTGTTCTTATAGTTGGAATGCACAGCAGTTCTGAGTTCTCTGAACACACAGCCTAACCCACTCTTGCATAGTTCTATACCTTCACCCACACTCATTCTTCTTTGTTCTTGGACTGATCATTCTAGATGCCACCAGGAAGACAGCCCCATTTGTTTTTAGAGACACCTAGTTAAAGGCTTTCCTTTGCAATATGGTTTACTTGAAATAAATAGACTTTGGAGGTTTGTTCTGCAGTGAGGTCTTGTGTGGCCCAGGCTGATCTTGCACTCACTGTGGAGATAAAGTTGACCCTGATATCCCTTCTCCTGCACCTCCTGATTAGTGCAGGGATTACACAAGTGTACCCCACTCTGAATTGTTGCTGTTTTTTTTTTTTTTTTTTTTTTTCCAGACAGGGTTTCTCCGTGGAGCTTTGGCTGTCTTGGACTCACTTTGTGGTCCAGACTGGCATCAAACTCACAGAGATCCACCTGCCTCTGCCTCTCCAGAGTGTGAATTTGTTTTTATTACTGGTCTTAAGAGACCCTAATAGCCGGGTGGTGATAACACAAGCCTGTAATGCCAGTACTTTGGGAGGCAGAGGTAGGCAGATTTTGATGAGTTTGAGGCCAGCCTCGTCTACAGAGTGTGTTCCTCGACAGACAGAGCTGTGGTTTATTCACATTTGGGTCTTCACGGCCAAACAAGCCAACAGTACCCATTGACTAAATTAATCAGTTGGCACCTCTGGGCAGTCTCTGAGCAGTTCCTATCAGATGTTTAGAGATCATTGCAGTTGCTATTTAAAAAACAGACTAATTTGGAAGATTCGATGTCAGTGTGAGCCTCCAGAAGAGCAGGGTTGTCAGACTCTGTTATCTAGTCCAGAGGTATACACCTCAAGGATCTTACCAGTCCCACACGGCAGAGCCAAAGACAAGCCAAAAACTCCAGTGCGAGCCGGAGACAAGCCAAAAACTCCAGGCCATAAACTACGGGGGAGCCTCCTTGGTTTTACTTCAATGCCATATTATTTCACCAGAGCTAGGAGGATCCTTTCAGCTGCCTGACTGTGATGTTAATCAGTGCATAATTATTTTACACCTTAGGACACGAAGTAACTCTGTGCATTTTAGGTGTGAAATAAGAAACACAACTCAATGTTATTTTTTTTTTTAATGAGTCCTAGCTAATGTTGCTGTGAACACATACACACATACACACACACAGAGGAACCACACAATAAGACATGTAAGTTTCAGTGTTTATTTCCAGTTGAGTTCCTTGTGTAGTTATTTTGTGTTAAGCCACATTGTTACAAATTTATAGACTTCAAGAGCTCAGTGGTAGAGTGTTTGTCCAGCAAACATGGGGCCCTGGCTTCAAACACCCACACCACAAATAAGTGAATTTAGAGATTTAATTTCTATTTTTTTGAGGGGCAGGGGGGAGACAGGGTCTCTCTAAGCCATGGCTGTCCTGGAACTCACTATGCAGACCAGGCTGGGCTTGAACTCACAGAGATCTGCCTGCCTCTACTTCCCAGAGTGCTGGGATTAAAGGAGTGTACCACCATGCCTGGCCCCATCTTATTATTTAGTTAATTATTTGTTTATCTATTTGGGGTTTTTTAAAAGATTTCTTTATTTTTATGTATATGAGTACTCTATCTGCATATAGATGCCTGCATGTCAGAAGAGAACACTGAATGCCACCTTGGCTGTGAGCTGCCATGTGGGGGCTGGGAATTGAACTCTCTCCAGCTCTTATTTTGGGTTTTCAGGATGAGGTTTCTCAGAGTAGCTCTGACTCTCCTGGAATTCACTCTATAGACCAGGAAGGCTTTGAACTCAGAGGTCTGCCTGCTGCTGCCTCCCAAGTGCTGGGATTAAGGGTCACCATGCCCAGCCCTCCTTTTTTTAATTTTTATTTTCTTAATATTAGTTATCGTTTATTAACTTTGTATCCCATCTGTATCCTGCTCCTTCATTCCCTCCCATTCCCACCATCCCTCCCTTTTCTTCTCCCTACCCCTTTCCAGGTCCACTGGTAGGGGAGGACCTCCTCCCCTTTCATCTGAACCTAGCTTATCAGGCATCTTCAGGCTTGGCTGCAATGTCCTCTTCTGTGGCCTAGCAGGGCTGCTGCTCCCTCGGGTGGAGGGAAGAGGTCAAAGAGCCTGCCATTGAGTTCATGTCAGATATAGTCCCTGTTCCCTTTACTAGGGTACCCACTTGGTTACTGAGCTGCCATGGGCTACATCCAAGCAGGGGTTCTAGATTATATTCATACATGGTCCTTGGTTGGAGAAACAGTCTCACAAAAGAACCCTGTGCCCAAATATATTTGGTCCTTGTGGAGCTCCTGTCCTCTCCAGGTCATACTCCCTTTTGTTAATTAAAAAGAAAATTAATCAGGTGCTTGTGTGTGTCCATGTAGGGGCTATGGTCATGTGACCGCAGGTGCCCTTGGAGGCCAGAAAGGGCATCAGATTCCCTGGAGTAGGGCGTGCTCTTACCACGGGGCCATTTTGAGCCTCTTACCTTCCGCTTCTGTATCAGGTGTCAGCATCAACATTTAATGAAGAGACTAGTATTATCTGTTACCACGTGTGGTTTAATGTTACATAACAACTAAATGGCTAAGAGGGTGGACTCAACCTGTAATTAATATAAAAAAAATTACCCCCCCCCAAAAAAAAGAGGATGGACTCTAGAGTTTAGCTGCTCAAGTACTAATCCCAGCTCCACAATTAGTAACTACCGTGACACTGGCAAGGATGGCCCAGCCATCAGGCGCGCACAGCACTCTTCTAGAGGACCTCGGTGACTTCTCAGCACCCACTTCCAGCCCCTCACATCTACCGTAACTCCGGCTCCGGGCTATCAGATGACCCCTTCTGGCCTCCGTGGGCACCTGCACTACTGAATACACAACTCCCAACACATAATTTAAAAATAAGACAAATCATTGAAAAAAAATCAGTAGATGCTGGGCTGTGGTGGCTCTCGCCTGTAATCCCAGCACTTGGGAGGCAGAGACAGGTGGATCTCTGAGTTCAAGGTCAGCCTGGTCTGCATAGTGAGTTCCAGGACAGCCAAGGTCACACAGAGAAACCCTGTCAAAAACAAAAACAAAAAAGAGGGGCTACAGAGATGGCTCCGTGGTTAAAAGCACTGGCTGCTCTTCCAGAGGTCTGGATTCCTGGCAACCACCTTGTAGGTAGTGGCTCACAACCATCTGTAATGTGATGTGGTGCCCTCTTCTGGCATACATGTGTACATGCAGACAGAGCATTCATACATAGATAAATAGATGTTAAAAAGAAAAGAAAAAAACATCAGTAGAGAAGTTAGAAAACATTTTACGTACATTTTCACAAGTACGTTTTTCAAAAATGAAACGGAAAATAGCCGGTCCTGTGTCCTTTTTGGAAGCTCAGCTCAGTAACTGGGAGGCCATTCATGTATAAAAACTGCCTGAGCCAGGTGCAGTGGCACACACACCCGCCTCCTGTAATCCCAGCACTCAGGAGGCAGGGGCAGGAGGCTCCCTGTGAGGTCGAGGCCAGCCTGGTCTACAAAGCGAGTCCAGGACAGCCAGGGCTACCCAGAGAACCCTGTCTCCAAAAGCAAAAACAAAAGTAAAAACAAAACAAAAACCTGTCGTGAATCAGAAACAGCCTCCATTCTTGAAAAGATGTACAGTTAGGGATTAGAACTTTTTTTTTTAACGAGTGAGAAGACCAAGGTCCAGAGAAGGTAGTCTTTTCTCTAGGTCACACAGCAGGGGACATAAGACTGGAAGCTAGGTGTTCCCACTACTCTTTTTTAGTAGCCAGTGTGCCACCACCGCGCATGCTTTTGAGTCTTCGACCTAGAATTCGTGTCCTTTCTTTCATTACACCCATCATCACCCCAGTCTCAAACCTGTAGCCTGGCCTTAAGAAAAACACTGAGCCCCAAACAGAGTTAAACCCTTAGCACTTTGCACTTTTCCGTGCAAAACGAAAGATTACTCCTTCCTCCCTGCTTTAACCTTTCTCAAACTGGAGTAACTCATCTGGGACCCCAAGGATGGAGTCAGTCCCGCCCCCTGGTGCAGCCGTGAAGATGGATGCGAGCCACCTGTCAGAGGGCTGTGGGCGGGGGCCGGGTCAGCGAGGCCCGCAGAACCAAAGGGTGAGCGCCGTTGAGCGCACGCTCAGAGCAGACAACTGGAAGCGGGAGGGCGGATGGCGGGACCTCGGGGCTGAGCGCCCAAGGGAGGGAAAGGTGCTCAAGGAAACCGAGCAAGCCGGGTACCCGAGGTGACGGCAAGGAGAGTCCACGGCCAGCAGCCGCCGAGCCGCCCTACACCTTATGCTCCGACGCAGAGCAGGCGGGAGAGCGAGGACGCGCGGGCCCCTACGCGCCGGCCCCGCTGGGGAGCAGGGGTGACATGTCCCACGAGCGGCCTCCGCGCACTGACATCCCCCGCAATCTGAGCTTCATAGCGGCGCTGACCGAGCGCGCCTACTACCGCAGCCAGCGGCCGAGCCTCGAGGAGGAGTCGGAGGAGGAGCCGGGGGAGGGCGGGACCCGGCCGGGCGCCCGCTCGCGGGCACACGTTCCGGGCCGGGGGCGCAGGGCCCGCTCGGCACCCGCAGGTGGCGGCGGGGCGCGGACGGCCCGCAGTCGCAGCCCGGACACTCGCAAGAGGGTGCGCTTCGCCGACGCGCTGGGGCTGGAGCTGGCCGTGGTGCGCCGCTTCCGCCCGGGGGAGCCGCCCCGGGTGCCCCGCCACGTGCAGATGCAACTGCAGAGGGACGCCTTGCGCCACTTCGCGCCGTGCCCGCCGCGCACCCGCGGCCTCCAGGTAGGCGCCCCGCCGTGTCGTATCCCCCTCCCCCCAGCCTTCTGGCCCCGGGTCCGGCCCTGACCCACCTCCCCGTCCTCTCCCCTTGCAGGAGGCGCGCACCGCCCTGGAGCCTGCGCTGGAGCCCGGCTTCGCCGCCCGGCTGCAGGCGCAGCGCATCTGCCTGGAGCGCGCCGACGCGGGCCCCTCGGGCGTGGCCGGGAGCGCGCGCGTGCTGGACCTGGCCTACGAGAAGCGCGTGAGCGTGCGCTGGAGCGCGGACGGCTGGCGCAGCCTGCGGGAGTCGCCCGCCTCCTACGCCGGCCCGGCCCCGGCCCCGCCGCGGGCCGACCGCTTCGCCTTCCGCCTGCCTGCGCCTCCGGTGGGCGGCGCGCTGCTCTTCGCCCTTCGCTACCGCGTTACCGGCCGCGAGTTCTGGGACAACAACGGCGGCCGTGACTACGCGCTGCTGGGGCCCGAGCACCCTGCCGGCGCCGGGGTCGCGGAGCCCCAGGGCTGGATCCATTTTATTTGAGGCTGGGCTCCTGCTGGCCACAGCAGGGGGGAAAAAACCCGAGGGACCTAGGCGTGGGGGCTGGGGAGGGCGCGGTGGCTCCAGGAACCGGGGAACCACCGTTGGCAGATGAGTGGCGAGGGGTCCCAGGGAGTCGAGCGGAGGTGGCTTGAAACCCGCCTTCGAAACTCGGAGAGATTGGGGTGGCTGTAAGTGCGAGGAACTCAAGAAAGGAGAAAGGAGGCCCAGAAGGGCTCTGGAAGGTCAAGACTCCTTGGGCTCGGAAGCGTTGTGGATCGAGGAGTCTTGATGTGTGAAGTCCAACCCAGTGAAGTCACTCGGATTGCTTCCCTCTTACTGGCCTTACCACCTCAGCTCCCATGTCCTGCCGTCCTATCTTCACCTGAGCCGAAATTGCCTTGCTTCACCCCAGGAATTTGACCATTGCCCCTGACAGTAGGACAGGATTTCCTCGTCCCTCAGCAGTTCGTGGCTTCCAGCTTCAAGAGTGGGGGGTTATGTCAGGTTGTGCTTTTTGAGTTCCTTCAGCCACCAGGCAAGCCTCCTTAGGAATAAAGATGGCGGCAAAAGGAACTCCTGGCCCGCCCTTAGAGCCAAATAGTGAGGCATCTAGGCTTCCAAAACGATGAATGCCAGCCTTACTTTTCAAACCTCTGAGCACTTTATGGACTGTTTGGCAAGGGACAGCGAATCATGAAAATCACTACGGATATATTCTTTGTGCCTCTTAAAAGAGGAAAAACCCACCACTAAGCATCTCTATGATTGAGCAGGTTTCTTTATGTCTTTGGGCTCTAGTTTCCTCCGTGAGAAATTAGGTGACCCCTAAGGCTACCCCTTTTGTTGTTGTTTGTTTGGACAGGGTCTCTAGTCCAGGCTGGCCGCCAGCATCTCAAGCCTCCTGCCCTAACCTCTGCCGTGCTGGCCTTATTGGTGTGACCACTATACCTCAGGAGCTACTTTTTGGCATTTTTTGAATCTGTTCGTAGCACAGCGCAGGTTAGACACGACATCCTTCAGCATAGTGCTATGCGCAAAGACCGCAGAGCAGGCCAGCTATGGTGGCACACGCAGGGGCACTGAGTTTGAGGCCAGCCAGGGCCACGTGATTACCAAGCTATCCTGGACACCCAGCACTGTGAGCCTGTGGCTGCAGAAGAGGATAGTTCCTCATGTTTTGGGGGCACAAATGATCCAGGACCCCGGAAGCGACCAGCAGATAGCCTCAGTGCATCCCATAGCCCCCAAGCCATACCTCACCCTGTGCCCTTTGGTTTTTGCTCTTTTTCCTCCACAGACTTCCAGCCTGGGTCCCCTCAGAAAATGGAGAAGAGTATTGCTGGTAGGGGAAGTGATGTTTGGGAGCCCCAGAATGAAGCAGTGCCTGAACTCTGTTGGAGAAAACATTACGGGCATAAGAAATAGGAAACAGGAATACCAGCAGTTTGAGCACTAAATAGCACCAGAAGGTGGCACTTTGATCCCTATCCTGAGCCGATGAAATGGAAAGCCCCGAGCCTTCCATGATACCCGTTAACACTTCACATCTTTAGGTGGGAGTCAGGCTGGGCTCTCTGCTAGACATCCCCCCATCCCTACTGTAGCTTCTTTTCTCTGAGGCCAGAGTTGAGCCACCTTCCTCAGCCACCTCCTTGACGCTTCTCCCAAGGAGAAAGAATTCCTGTTACCACTGGACAAGGACTTACCAGGTAACTGGTTTCCGGCATCCCATTGCTTTGCCAACTTCTCGAAGGACAGTTTCTCGCTCCCCCTCCTGTGTGCCAGGTACCCACACATACGTTCAGAATTCAGTTTGGGGCTTGTACCTTTGCCCCTCCGGTCATTCCTCAGACAAATGCCCGTTTAAGCTGTGAAGAAGACTCACGTATCCCATGGATCTCCGTCAGGTTCAGCACAGTAAAGGGAGGAGCCGTCCTTGGAAACTGCCAGACAGTGCACTCTCTAGTGTCCAAAACGAGCCCAGGGGCACTGGGTTGACGTTCAGTTGTGACATCATTCCTAATGTGTGCGTGTTCCCTGTAGCCCCCATCTAACTTCTGCGTGCTGAATGTGTGCTACGTGCATGTTTAAGTGGCACGGTGACTCGAGTGTTATTGTCCCTGCTAAGCTCATCAGTTTGTTCAGGATGGCCTCGTTGTGAGCCCAGGAAGTCCCCACAGTCTCGGTGTAACCATGGTGGTATGTATTTGTTTGTTTATTTGTTTAAGAACAAAATTAAAAACTTTGCTCAATAGCTATCATCTGCCATCGGGAGAGACTGCCATTCTGATTATGCTGTGCCTTCCTGTCCTCGAAGGGCCACAGATGTTTTTCCTGCTGTCTCCCGTGCCAGCATTGCAGCTCTGCAGGGTCAGCAAGGCCCGCCTGCCTGCTAGAGAACTTGGGAACCTCCATAAGTGCCAGCTCTCCAAACAGTGGGGTTCTCTTCTGGCTGAAGCCTACCCTCTATGCCACCAGTGTGCCTCCCTCCCTCCCTCCCCCTCCGTTACCCTTGCCTTGGTAAATTCGTTGATGTTTCCTTGAGAGAGGTTCAGACTCAGAGCAGCTGCTAGGCAGTTTTTGCTGGACTCCCTCCCTAGGACCTCCGGACCTCTGGAAATACCAAGTGGATGAATGTGAGCTTAGGATAGGGTCACAAGTCATCCTGTGTTCTCTGTAAGAGGTACTGTGGCTTGTTCACACCCCCATTCTCAGCGTTGTAGACAAACAGGACTCTTCCATTTTGTGTGTTTGGTTGTGCTTTTTTCGTTTGTTTTGTTTTTTGTTGGGGCTTTTGGAGGTGAGGAGCTGAGACAAGGTTTCTCTGTGTAGCCCTGGCTGTCCTGGAACTCTGTAGATCCACCTGCCTCTGCTTCCTGAGTGCTGGGATTAAAGGTGTGCGGCACTACCGTCCGGCATCTTGTTCTTTATTGAGGTGCTGCAGCATTTAAGAATAAGCTGGCACTTTTCCCCAGTCCCCAAAGTTGGGCCTAGACTGAGCTACCTCCTTGTTCACACAAATAATAGCAGCCTCATTCTTGGAACCGTAGACTAACAAACTATTGGTGGCCGCAAGCCTTGTAAAATGGGGGGAGGGGAGCTACAGCCTACTGTCTTGAGTGGTATTTGTGTGCCTAGTCCTGAGATTCCCAGAAGGCATTTCTTGCCCAGATGTCACTTCCCTGGTGCACAGGTTTAAGATTCTGCTTTCCCTTCCCTTCCCTTGACCTAGAGCAGCAGAATCATACACCCTGCCACCTACAAATCAAGTGAGACTCCCTTTCTTTTTTTAAATTAATTTATTTTTTAATAAATTACAGTTTATTCACTTTGTATCCCTGCTGTAGCCCCCTCCCTCAGACCCTCCCAATCCCACTCTCCCTCCCTCATCTCTTCCCATGACCCTCCCCAAGTTCTTTGATAGGGGAGGTCCTCCTCCCCTTCCATCTGACCCTAGCCTATCAGGTCTCATCAGGAGTGGCTGCATTGTTTTCCTCTGTGGCCTGGTAAGGCTGCTCCCCCATCGGGGAGAAATGATCAAAGAGCCAGCCACTGAGTTCATGTCAGAGACAGTCCCTGCTCCCCTTACCCTGAAGAGTATGGCCAGGGAGAACACCTACTCCCAACCCCCTGCTGCCATAGCCCAGTCACACATGGAAAATAGTATTTGCTAACGAGGATTCACTTTAGGAGTCATCAGAAGGCACCAAAGTGGATGGAGGCTTTCTCCATGGTTTCTGTAGTCTGGAAAGTGCGGTGGGAGAACACTAATGCCAACAGAAACACCTCTCCGTTCCTGCAGACCTCAGCGAGGTCCCCATAGCTGCCTGCCTCATAGCGCTCCAGCTGGCACGTCTTTCATTCTCCCTCTGTGATATTTTGACCTCAGAGACATGGTCCTGCTTAGCCCAGCCTAGTGTCAAACTTGTAAAGCACCTGCTTCTGCTTCATTCCCTGCCTCATCCCCCCCCCCCCCCCCCCCCCCCCCC
>NW_026585643.1:1057307-1071681 GCF_907164565.1 Psammomys obesus | reverse complement strand
TCCCCCCCCCCCCCAGGGCTAGGACGAAGACTTGTCCAGTGCCTTCGTAATAAGCCCTATACTGCCTCAACTTCCAACTCAACTCCCACTTTTTTTTTAAGACAGGGTTTCTTTGTGTAGCCTTCGCTGTCCTGGACACATTTTTTAGACCAGGCTGGCCTCAAACTCACAGAGATCTGCCAGCTGCCTCCCCAAGTGCTGGGATTACAGGCATGCACCACCCTGTCTGGCTCAACTCTCACATTCTTGCTTCTAGCTTGTGTTTGTCGGGAGCGCCTCCTGGTGCCTGCCATTCACACACAGTCGGAAACATGGAAGCCTTGTCTCTAGAGCCCTCTGGGTTCAGGTTCCTTTCCAGAGAACGGGAGTCCTGAAATGGGAAGTGACATCAGTAGCGTCAGAATGCAGCAGTGTGCTTCAAAGCTTGGTCTTGGCTTGGCTCCTCCTGTTACAGCAAGGGCAAAGATGGAAAGGTTTCTTCTAAACTGGGCGTGGTGCCACACACCTTTAACCCCATCATTGAGGAAGCAGAGGCAGGTGGATTTCTCTGAGTTTGTCCTGTGGACCTCCCCAAACTGTTCTCTCCAGCCCCTCCATGCAGTTTGTGTATTGTGCCAGCCCGAAGCCCGCTAGTATTGTACCTCACTTCAGCTTCCTCGAGTAGCTGCAAAACTGTATTTGAAATAAAATTAAATATCAGGGCGAGCAGGGTGGATGGTGGCTCTTGCTTTTATTCCCATAATCCCAGCACTTGGGAGGCAGAGTTAGATGAATCTCTATGAGTTTGAGGCCAGCCTGGTCGAGTTCCAGGACATCTAGGGCTACACAAAGAAACCATGTCTCCAATCCCACCTCATTTTTTGTTTTTGTTTGTATAGTTTTTTGAGATACTCCTGTTATATTGCTCTGGCTGGCCAGGTCCTGTGTAACCCAGGCTGATCTTGAACTCATAATTCTACCTCTTCCTGGATGACATGCTTGAACCAACGTACCTAGTTATTATTTAATTTTTATTCCACTTGTGGAAGTTGGAGGATAATTTGGGGAGTCAGCTTTTTTCCTTTCACTATGTGGGTCCTGGGGATAGAACTCGGCTCTTTAGGTTTTGCTGCAAGTACCTTAGTCAGAGCTTCTCTTGCTGCAGTGAAACCCCATGACCAAAAGGCAAGTTGGGGAGGAAAGGGTTTATCCAGCTTACACTTCCACATCACTGTTTACCATCAGAGGAAGTCAGGACAGGAATTCAAACTGACTGGGAAGGAACCTGGTGGCAGGAGCTGATGCAGAGGCATGGAGGGGTGCTGCTTGCTGGCTTGCTCCTCTTAGCTTGCTCAGCCGCTTTCTTAGAGAGTCCAGGACCCCCGGCCTGCGGAGGGCAGCATCTGCATTGGCTGGGGCCTCTTCAGTGACTACAGGTTTGCTATAGCCTGATCTTACAGGGGCATTTTCTTCTCTTTTTCCTCCCTCCCTGCTTCCCTCCCTCCCTCCCTCTCTCCCTTTTTGCTTGTTTTGTTTTCTTTTTTTTTTTTTTTTTTGAGACAGAGTTTCTCTGTATAGTCTTGGCTGTCCTGGAACTCTGTAGACCAGGCTGGCCTCCAATTCAGAGATCCACCTGTCTCTCACTGCTAAGTGCTGGGATAAAGGCAGGCACTACCACCTGGCCAGAAGGCATTTTCTTAAATTGAGGTTCCTTCCTCTCACATGACTTTAACTGTGTCAAGCTGACATAAAACTATCCAACATAGTACCTTTACCACCCACACTGGAGTCCTTTGACCATGTAAAAGCTAGGCAAGAAAGAGGTACAGAGGGGTTGGCAACTCTGACCCAAGATATCCCAATAAGGTCCTTTTATCATCTGCATAGTGGGAAAGTTTGGAGGGCCAAGCTCTCGCTGCGTGGCACCCAGAACTAGCTGTTGGTGCAGCCAAAAACAACAGCTTGGGAAAAGCTATTTCCTCTCATGTCAGGATGCTTCATCGTTTTGGGGTTCTCTAAGTTACATCCCGATCCTTAGGCAGTGGAAGAGTGAATTTTTCCATGATAATCAAAGGTAACCCTGAAGTAAAGTAGGAACAATGTAACGAAGGAAAAAAGGACATTCAATCCAGAATGGATGGACAGAAATAAATCATAAAGGGAAGAAGTCCTTGAAAAGGATCAACAACAGAATTGGTTCCCACACATCTGAATGAGAAAATAATGGAATCAGTTAGCCACAGTGGATGAGACGTCAACAGACCCATGTTTGTGGTATAAGTAGAGTCATCGGATCTAGGGTAAACATTAGAATGAAACAGTTGTTTTTCAGTGTATCTAGGGTAAATATAGAATGAGCAGGTATGCCTAGACCTTGAAGGACTCATTGTGGAGAGCGATGCTTGTTTTCTGTGATTTATACAGTTTTCCTGAAGGAGCTTCCCAGCCTTGACGTGATTCTGGCCGCAACAGTCCGAGCACACCTGGAGTGTCTTGCAGGGCGCACGGAGGTGTGGTGTTTTTCTTCGCCAAACATATAGATTAGATCAGGTGCTTTGGTATGAGGAACTTGTTCTACTAAAAACAAAAAATCTTCTGTGTGACAGCGTTGCAGGATATTTGATCACACTTTCTGCTTGAATACTGTAAACAGGATTAAATAAAATCAACCATAGGTCAAGAGGCAGAGCAAGGAACCAGTTGACAGGAAGTGAACATAGCATTTTAAGGAAAAAAAAAAAACAGGGAAAGAGGAAATCAGGAGGAAGGATAGAGAGATGCTCAGGAAGTAGAAGGGAAGGGATATTCAGTTTAAAGGAAATTGTTTGAGACTGTGTGGGAGAGTGGGCATTCCTTCTACATCTGCTGAGGAAGGTCAGCTGGGTGCTCTCTCTGCCTCTCTGAGCTAGCAGGCTCTCACCCCAGCGTCTGGCTCCTGAGTCTTTGTTGGTAAAATGGAATGACTGAGATTTTAAAACAGCATAAGTATGCCTTTGTATGGCTGTTCAAGATTCAGGCCGCAGAGGCTGGATCTCCCTGCTGCCAGCAAGGCCTCGTTTCGTTCCTGGGTGACCCTCTTTCCATGCGACTCAGAACACCAGCACTCGCTGGAGCCTAGTCACATGCTTCCTTGTCGCATCATAATAGTCAAGCTGTGATGTCACTGTGGAGCTCCAATTCTTAGTGTGTATTGAAAGTGATACCACATATGAAGAGTCAGCATGAGGGCCAGACCCCCAGGACGAGGTAAGTGGAGGCTGTGCGGAAGGTGTGAGGGCCCAGCCCCTTTCTAGGCCTGACCATCCCAGTTTAGTGGTGGGCTTGTCGGAACGTCTTTCACAGAGAGCTTTAATGCAGCTTTCACTGTTTCAAATCCATCCCCAAATCCTAACACTGGCAGTTCTGACTGTTCAGCCTCCCAGTTCCCTTGAACTCTGACATTTCTTAGGAGAGGAGACACAGAAAACTGGACCAGAACTGAACGTGGTCATTTGGCTACAGGGTAGAATCGGATATCTGTGTCCTTGAAGTATACAACCTTTTTTAAAAAATTTTTCTTATTTATTTTTATTTGATGTACATTGGTGTTTTGACTGTGTGCATGGCTATGTGAGAGTGTCGGATCCCCTGGAACAAGAGTTACAGACAGTTGTGAGCTGCCATGTGGGTGCTGGGAATTGAACCCAGGTCCACTGGAAAAGCAGCCAGTGCCCCTAACTGCTGAGCCATCTCTCTAGCCCCCAAAGTAAAGAACTTTTAAGAAGAAAATTGAAAACACAGGGACAACAGCTACATAGCCATTTGTTACGTCACTCCAACATTTCTTGATTATTTTACTTTTAAATGTTTGCCTTTTTTGCATGGTGTGTGTCTGTGCACCACATGCACTCAGGGCCTGTGGGGTCAAGAAGAGGGCATCAGATCTGGACTGGAGTGTCAGACAGTTGTGAGCTGTCCTGTGAGTGCTGAGAATCAAAACCTAGTCCTCTGGAAGATCAGCAAGTGCTTTTAACTGCTGGGCAATTGTTTCTATAACAGTGATTAATATGCCACACAACAGAGCTGGCATAAAGGAAGTTCATTGTGCAGAAAGGGGGAGGGGGTAGGAGGGTGCCCATGACAGAGAGATAAAGACTGAGCGAAACCAAGAGAAAGGGAGCCGGGGAGGCGGGCAGGGTCTCCTTATCAGGCACACACCTGGGGGTGGTGGCAGGACGGAAGGACAAACAGGAAGGCATGGTGAGGTGGGAATGAGTATGCTATGTTAAAAAAAAAGTCTGCTTCCTGCTGACTTGAGGGCAACGACATCTTTGGGGACCCTAAGAGAACGGGGGTGCTGCTGAAGTCCTGGGAGAGCCAGCTGTGTTACTGCCGTCCAGGATCTGTGAGACCATCTGTGGCTAGGAAACTGCAGGCCCAACCGGTGCAGTCTGTGAGGTTTAGGCTGGAGCCCCTGAGTTCTAGACGCAGCTCCTGAGGAAACACCTGAACCTGGCAGGATGCTGGAACCTGTAGGCATATTCGGGGCAGAATAAACATTTGAGACTTTTTGAACACATGGTTTTGGAAGTTAGGAGAGGGGAGTTGCAAAACTTGGGAAAGGGGAAGAAATCCAGCCTCTGAAATAGGCAATAGGTGGGAACCTTAGGCTGTTGATTGGCAGTGCTCATCTGGAGTCCATCTGACCTGAGAGGTGGATTCAGGTGGATTGTTTGGTAGCTTAAGTTTACAAAGAAAAGTTTAAAACATGTTAGCATCACTGTTGTTGGTAATCTACAGGGAAACACACAGTGTAGAGAAAAGCATAGACACGCGTCTTTGTTATAGCATAGCAGAGGCTTAGGAAACGATTTCAGGTTAACAGCACGAACGCTCTTTAAGGTGAGCCCAGGGAAGACGGAAGCCTTCCGTGAAGCAGAAGGGGCAAAAGCTCACTTGATCTTGAGTTTCAGTATGACCATGGAAGAGGGACTTCTCTCTATCCAGAAGACGGGATGTACGTAAGCCTAGCAGAATGAGAAACGTATTTAAGTCTATAAAAGACAAACCAAAGGAAATTTAAAATCTTGAGCTTGGAACTATGACAGCAGATCATATAGTGGAATAGTTTACCAGAGTTAGATTAATGAGTCAGACCTCCAGCGATTAATGTCAAAGCTCTGGAGAGTCTTAATACAGCAGCTGCGTAGCAATGGGAAGAAAGTTGAAGCTTTTTTTTTTGGGGGGGGGGATACCTTAAATCACCTTCTTATACCCATCTAGGATTTCTTTGCTTACTTTAAAACACGTTCTTAGACTCTAAAATGTGTTCTTAGGTCCTCACAAGCTTCTGTGCTCTTAGGTATTATGTAAGTTTTACACCTTTCTTCCTATCTGATTATTTACCCTGAGACACAGGGGAGATGGAGCAGACACTGTCCTTTAGCTAAAGGAACAGCAAAAAGTCCCATCTGAGGCCTGTTTTTCTGAGCCTGGAAATAAGGTAGACTGTGTAGACATAGTGGCAGCACCTCAAGGAGTGAGGGTTAAGGCCTGATTTTTACACATGGGGTCCAGCAGATCCCCTTGTTCCTTCTGTGGGCACAATGGCCTCGGGGCAGCTGCCAAGGCCTGGGTCTGGAGTGTAGCTTTCTGCTGTGGCAGAACCTGTCAGTCCACCTTCAAACACTTTAAACACCATTTTCACCAAGTCCTATATGGGAGTTTGGGACCATATGTCTATCTAAAGTATATCTAACTAGGCAAATTTTGCTTGTTTCCAGTTACTTTCCATTTAATTTTGAAAACATGTAGAGGAGGCTAAATAAAGCTTAATCTTATAATTAATCACATTAGTTCTTAGCATGACTACACATGTATTTCTGGACATGATCCTTTGATCATTTATAAGATGACTGACTATTAACTTGCATTTCTTAATGATTAAAGACTAGAACTTTAGGTTTTGTCTCTGTTAAGTTGGAGTCTTAAACATTATAAACATAGTCCATAAAGAGACTGGGAACTTTTTGACCTTTTTAGGGTGTACCAGTATAGAGCATAAGAGTTTCCTGTATGATTTAATTTATAAAATGTCCATAGCGCATAAAAATCTAAAGCTATATTTTAGATTAGTAACATTAACAAAAACATGTTTTTTGAGGCTGTGATTTTTAACCTTTGAGAGTGAAGATAGAGCATAATAACCAAGTTCTGACATTGTAAACAATTTAATGTCTCTAAAATTAATATATCCAACTTAAAAGTATCTTTGGAATCATATCACATGGTTTAAGATTATCTAAGCACAAGCTTTCAACTACTAACCTGGAGTTATGATATCCTGATTTTGACCTGGACTTTAAAACAACTGTAAAATTACATCTGAATTTATTATATGAAATCCATCAACCAGAAAGCCTGGAGGTGAATCCTGAACACAGGCAGCTGACAGCAGCAGAAACAAACAGCATTCATTTTTGCATCCAAGAACTAGCAAAGACATAAGTAGTTAGACATATTTTAAATTAGCTTGTTAATCTGAATAGACCTTTATAACCTTGAAAGTTCACCATATAAAGAATATTTTGAATCAGGGTTGAATCATATATATAGTATGTTGTAAAAGTATAACTTTGAATTTTTTTTTTTTAGATATTTAATTTATGTATTTTACGTACATGAACGCACTGTCTTCATGAACACCAGAAGAGGGCATCAGTTTCCATTTCAGATGGTTGTGAGCCACCATGTGGTTGCTGGGAATTGAACTTAGAACTTCTGGAAGAGCAGCCAGTGCTCGTAACCCCGGAGCCATCTCTCCAGCCCCTGACTTTGAATTTCTATAAAAATCCACACCATTTTAAAATGAGACTTGTTGCTTTCTTAGTCTAAAAGGAGACAAAAGAACAAACAGAGAGTACATTAGGACTAAGAGTCTTTATAATTGGTGCTTTATTCCACATGGTCATCGTAAGATGGTGGAGTCACATGGCAGGTTGTACGCCATGTGATCAGCATGGCTGCTTACTCCACATACACCCACATACATATGCCCTGAACAAGAGCTGAACTTAGATTTGAATGCCATGCCCAGTAAGCAAACTATAAATTCTCAGATAAAAGTTCACAGTATAATCTTAAAATATTTATTTTTCTTTTGAGAGCAGAGTGCAAAGAAATCAGAAAAGATTTTTAAGAGTTGGGAGGTAGGGCTGGAGAGATGGCTCAGAGGTTAGGACCACTGGCTGCCCTTGTAAAGGTCTTCAGTTCAATTCCCAGCAACCACACTGTGGCTCACAACCATCTATGATGAGATTTGGTGCCCTCTTCTGGCGTGCAGGTGTAAGAACATTGTATACATAGTAAATAAAAAATAACTAAATCTTAAAAAAAAAAAAAAAAGTTGGGAGGTAGAGCTCTCAGAGATGAGAGGCTTTGGGAGTTCTGACCCACTGTAAACAGACAGGAGTGAAACAGGGCTTGACGGTGTTATGGCAGGATCACGGGACCCTCAGAGACCACCAGGAGACGACTTGATGCAAGAGCAAGAGAGCTTTATTAGGAGAATGATCGAACTTGGGACCCAAGTCTCACTGACACAGCAGTAGAGAAGTGGGACCCTGAGCCCTGAGTGAGTAGGATTTTTAAAGGGAAAGACTGTGAGCAGGGGGTTTCCATGACAGCAAGCGGCGGGGGGGGGGGGGGGGTCATGCTTTGACGTTACAGGATTGGGTAAAAGCCATAGGGGCGAGGTGACCTTCTACATAATCACAATTGCCATTCTTCTAAACTACATCTGGAACCATTGGGTAGAATTTTCCCAGCCAGTTCTCATTGATTATTGCCGGGGAAATTGTCTCTATTTTCTATCAAGTATTTATTCTGGGATATTTCCTGGAGGCTGTTGCTAGGAGAGTTAACTTTGTTTTCTGCCAAGTGCACATTCTGTGATATTTCCTGGTACCTGAGTTGAGCTCCTGGTCAAGATGGCTCCTCATTTCAAAATGGAGTCACCCAGGCTAACTTAAACTCTTCAACGACTCCCCCAATCTTAGGCAGTGCAATGAAGCAATTTAGAAGCCAGGTGTAGGGGTGTGAGGTCATCCAAAAGGCAGATTGGGAGCTTGGAGGCCTGACTGGGGACACCGTTCCCATGGGTGAGGAAAGAAATAGGTCACAAGCCTGACTCATGGTGTCCCAAAGGGTACAGGGGGACTAGAAACAAGTTGGTACAAGTTGGCTAAGCCAGTCTTCAGGTGCTTGTCAAGAGGTTCAGACTCCAGAGCAGGCACGGTTTCACTCAGCACACCTAGTGCTAGGTTTTTCGACGTGCATGCCTGTGTGTGGCGTGGCATGGTGTGGCGTGCCTGTGTGTGTAAATCTCACCCCGGGGAAGGGTCTGAGTGAAGGTCAGCAAAAAGGGCCGACCAGTGTTGCATGTAGGAATGTAGCAATTAGTGGACCAGAAAGCAAATCTGTCACAGGTAGACATAGAAGGGGGATCCCCATGTGCCAAGGGAAAAAGCGAGCCCCTCTGAGTTTCGCAGCACCAGGGTTACAGTAATGATTAATATGCCACGCAACAGATCTGGTATAAAGGAGGTTTCCTGTGGGGTGGGAGGGAGAAGAGGGTGCCCATGAGGAAGAGAGAGAGAGAGAGAGAGAGAGACAGAGAGACAGAGAGACAGAGAGACTAGGAGAAGCCCAGGGAGTGTGTGAGAGAAAGAAAAGGAGAGCTAGGGAGGCTAGCGGGGGTGGGGGGTGGGGTGGGGGTGGGGGAGCTCTTACCAGGCACACACATGGTGGTGGCTGCAGGTGATGACATCAGAGGTCTCTAGGCCCCTGAAAGGCAGTGGAGTGGCCTGTATGCTAACAGTCGTTCAGCCCTCTAACTCTTGGGAGTGAATGTATGAAAAGTGAAAATGTCACTGAGTTGCCATCTTTTAAGTTTCTGAGAGCGCGGTGATCCTTGTGACCCAGAGTAATTTGCCAAACTCTCCAGAGTCAGGTGTTCGGTTCCCACAGTTTACAGCCAAAAAACAAGCAAACAAACAAACAAAAACAAAAACCACACACAGATAGTTCCCAAGCAGCCCAGACCAATAAAGAGTTACAAGGAGATGAGTCCCTCAATGGTCACTGAGGGCTGCCCACCTCAAATGTCCCATTTCCCCTTTCTTCCTTCCTTACCAGTCAGTAGACCCTGTGATTCAGAAGAACGTCTTGTAAATATATATCAGCAGCTCTGGCTCAAAGCCTAACAGGTCAAAGGTGTCTAACTCCCCTTGCCTGCCCGTCTGGATGCTTTTGCCAGGTGTTTGAGGACCTGGTTTTAATATGGAGACCGGGTTACTGACGTGCAGTGAGGAAGGGAGGCTGGAGGCAAACATGGACCGGCAACAGCAAACACAGCTGAGCTCGAAGCAGAGAAGTTTTTAAGCTGTTAGTCTGCGAAGAGCTCTAGGCTTTGGGCTGGAGCCCGTGAAGAGTGAACCGAGTTTCTTAAAGAGGGTGTGTGGAATGGGACGTGGTCCTTAGGGATCGGTGAAACTGTCCCCTTCCTGAATTCAGAGCTTTGGTGATTACCAAAGAGGAGATCCACACAAGATTTTGAGGTCTCACCCGCACCTTCTGGAGGAGCTCAACAGGGCTCCCTCTATTCTCTGAGGGTCAGCTGTTGGGACCGGGAAAACACTTTGTTCAGGAATAAGCCACTCATCAATTGCTCCTGCTTCTGTAAGTAGCCCCGGTTGCCGTCTGATCGTCCAGCCGCGTAGTGGGGGTGCCCTCCTTTGATCCCGGTACTTGGAGGCAGAGGCAGGTGGATCTCTGAGTTCCAAGCCCACAGTGGAAGTTCCAGGACAGCCAAGGAGACGGAGAGCCCTGTCTTGAAAACACACACACACACACACACACACACACACACACACACACACACATACAACCAGAGTCACCAAGCTAAACTCTTTGGAGCCCTATTTGGAGTGAATAGCCATTTGGGTTTTTGTTTTACATTTTACAACACGAAGACATTGCGCGTCCGTGCAGGTGCTCACAGGTCCAGAGAGAAGGCTTCAGACCCCTTAGAGCTGGAGTTTCGGGTGATTGTGCTGTAGGCGCTGAGTCTGGTCCTCCGCAAGGGCAGCGTGCGCTCCCAACCTCTGAGCCACCGTTTCAGCCTCCATTTGTTCAAGAAGAGTTCATGCGCCAGTGGGTAAGGGAGAGTCAGAGGTGAGGTCTGAGAATCCAAAGACTGACAATGCTTTTTGAGTGACCCAAGTAGTCAAACTGGGCCTTTGACAACAAAGGTCGCTTCACTCCAGAAGTGCTGTTCCCCAGATGGGAAATCCTAATATTCTAAATTTGGTCCAGAGCTTCGTACTGTGTGGGAAAATGGCTTAGCGAACAGCACATCTTGTCAAACCTTAACAGAGAAACCAGAGTATTTCATCATTGGGAACACTGTAGCCACAATGACCTCAGAAGTGGTTGAAGTCTACCGGTTCTTAAGATCCCCGTCTTTCTGGGGGCAAAAAACATCTGATCCATTTTGGGTTCATCCTCGGTTGGCTTTGAAAACGTTTCCACACGGCTGCGGCTGCTGGTGGCGGTTGGGATTCAGTTTAAGCCTGGGGTTTATGTTTTATTTTTAATTTATTTTGTTTTTCCGAGACAGGGTGTCTCTGTGTAGCCTTGGGTGTCCTGGATTCTCTTGGTAGACCAGGCTGGCCTCGAATTCAGAGATCCACCTGCCTCTGGCTCCCGGAGTGCTGGGATTACAGGAGTAGGGAGGTGTTTTAAAAAGGCTTCCCAGGGGGCCAGGCAGCTCAGTAAAGACTTTGGAAGGACCTCAGGGTGCAGAGGTCCATGGCAGGGAAGGGCCCACGAAGGCAGGTCCTCTTGCCCCAAGCGCCCACAGGGAGGCGTTCGGGCCAGCGCGGACCATCGCAGAGTTCGGTAGCCAATGGGCGGCCCGGCGTGCTGTGCCAGGGCCCGGCCACCAATCCCGACCCCGGTCCCGCCTCCGCCCCGGCGGCGCGCGGGCAGGGGCGGAGCGCCTGGTGCCAGGGGCGGGCGCAGCGCGGGTCCCGGGCTTCGCGTGGCTCGGGTGCGAAGAGCCGGTCGTCCCGCGGCCCCTCTTCCCTCTTGGATCCCCTGTCCTCTTCCCCCTTCCCGCCCAGGCCCACGGTGCGAGGCTGGGAGCCGCCGCCCGGGCCGCGCCGCGCCGCGGTGAGTGACCGACCCCCAGCCCCTGGGCCTGCCGCCCGGACCTGCTCCATCCCAGACCCTCCGAGCCCCGTCCTCGCGGCCGGAGGAGAAGCCTCCGTTGGCAGCCATGGGGTTTTGTCCCCTTTCCCCTCTGCCCCTGCTGTAACCGGGGGAGGCTGAGGAGTCTGTGTAGGGGGATGGGAGCGGCTGGGTTGGGACGCCCTCAGCGGGATGCAGGTTCGCCTGCCTCCTGGGGCTCACCGCCCAAGCGCTGCAACTTTTTGTTCTCTGACCCAGTTCGGAGCCCTGCAGACTGCCTTCCGGTCCGCCCCTATTCCCATGACTCCCTCCCGGCGACCTAAACACGCACATACAACCGGACCTTACTTCTGGGGGAGCAGTGCCATTTGGGAACGAAAGGTTTAAAAGAAACCAGTCCCTGACTCTTGTGCCCGGCCATACTGTGAAAACCAACCAGGAAACGGAAAGCCCTCACAGGTTCCCAGTGTTTCGTCTCTCCCTCCTAAGCTGGAAGAAAACTCAAGCTTGAAACTTGTCTGAAAATCAGTGTGGGCCTAGATCGATGTGTCTTATGAGCCTCTTAGTCATATATTTGAAGTCCATTTATAGTGTTAGGATAGGTAGCGGTAATTGCAAAAGCAAGAAATTAAAAATACATGCATATCCCAAACCTTAGGATTGAGAGTAGATTTCACCAGCCTTTGGTGCATTGTTTATCGTTTCTAGTTTTCACTTTTAGAATCATGAATGCCTGTGTCCACTACTATGATGGGGAGGTGGGTGGCCAGATGAGCCAGTCAGTGTGTCACTCTAGGGGAAAGCTACTCACTTGGATCATGTTATTTCCAGATTGGCTTTCTTCAAAGTGAAGGGAGACTGGGCCCCGGGGAACCGTCTGAGGACACTTCAGCCTTCCACCGTTGCCGGCCCACCTCTGAGCTGGACAGGGTTTTAAGATACACTCCTGGAGTTAGTCTTTCCAAAGCATTTCATTTTCTCGTTTTACAGTTTTACTTTGTTGCTCAGGCTGGTCCCAAATGTGTGATCCTCCTGCCTCTGAGGTGACTTAATGTTTTTAGCAAAATCTGTAGCTTTCGATTTTACCAATAAAAAGACTCAGGAGCCAGATGCTGGGGTGAAAGCCTACTAGCTCAGAGAGGCAGAGAAAGCACCCAGCTGACCTTCCTCCTCAGTCAATGTCCATGCCCACCTCATTTTCACCTCCCCCAAACAACCTCCTTCAAACTGAATGCCCCTCCCTTCTACATCCTGTGCATTTCTCTGTCCTCCTGACTTCCTCTTACTCTGTTGTCTTAATAACCCTATGGACATTTCCTGTCAATTGGTTGCTTGCTACACCTCTTGACCTATTGTTGACTTTATTTAATCCTATTTATAATATTCAAGCAGAAAGCTCTTGGATTAAAAGTTTATGCTAGGGCTCAGCCACACCACAACTAGAAACAGTTTTTTTTCCCAGTAAATAACACAATGGGGGGGGGGGAGCGGTGTTGTCACAGTGATCAAATGTCCTGCAACAACTTAGTTTATATATATATATTTAGTATTATATATATATATATTGTGTTTTTTGTTTGTTTTTCAAGACAGGGTTTCTCTGTGTAGCCCTGGCTTTCCTGGACTCACTTTGTCGATGTGTGTGTGTGCGCACTATGTGCAGTTAAGTCCATGGAACCCAGAGGGCCTTGGAGCCCCTGAAACTGGAGTCATTTATGAGTCACTAATATGGGTTCTGGGAACTGAATCTGTGCTGAGCCGTCTCTCCAGCCCAAAGGTCTGTAACTTTTATCAGATTCTCAAAGAAGTCCATGAACTAAAAAGTTCAGAAGCACCCAAGTTAAACATGACAAAAGTCCTTACAGCCCTTAACACTGTATTACCCAGACATACCGCAGGCAGCATTTCAGAGCGTATCTGAGTAGACTGAGCGAGCCGAGCAGGGTCATATCTAGTCTCCCGCTTTGTCTTTTATTTTAGTACAAGCCTGTGTTCAACCAGAACATTCCAAAGTACTTTTCCCTGCCAGTGAATGGACATCTAAACTGCACGTTTAGCCTGTCTGTCCTTTCCATCTGGGTGGGGTGTCAGAAGTCAAAGGGAAGGAACAGCGTCATGAGTGTTTTTAAATCAGTGACTAAGCAGGATAGCACACCTGGCATGTGTCATGGTGCGGGTGTGGTCATCCGTGATAGATGTGCCACGTCTGCCTGGTGGAGAAACGCGGTCCACAGTGGAGGCACAAGGATACTGACTGTTACCAATACTGGCCTATCCCACTTGCCCTTTTGTTTTTGAGATAGGGCCTCTTTAAGACATTGTGCCTGGCCCCCAACTTGTCATTATGATGAGCCATTGTGGGTGTAGTGTGCTCCAAATCTAAGAAACAGGTTCTTGCAGAGAACTACCGGCTGTAGAGCAAGGTCTTGATTTTAAACCACGCTCTAGGGCTGGAGAGATGGCTCAGAGGTTAAGAGCACTGGCTGCTCTTTCTAGAAGTCCTGAGTTCAATTCCCAGCAACCACATGGTGGTTCATAGCCATCTATAGTGAGATCTGGTGCCCTCTTCTGAACACTCAATAAATCTTTTTTTTTTTTTTTTTTTTTTTAAGTAAAACCACATTCTAGCTGGGTATAGTGGCGCTTGCCTTTAATTCCAGTACTTGGGAGGCAGAGGCAAGAGAATCTCTGAGTTCAAGGCCAGTCTAGTGTATAGGTTGAGTTTCAGGACAGACAGGGCTACACAGAGAAAACCTTGTCTTGAAAAAACAAAACCAACAACAAAACCCAGCATTCTATTTCAGACATTCTGCTATAACTTTTGAGAATCAAGACCAGATGCAGACTGTCCACCTAAGCCACTGTGTTAGCGTGCATTGTACTGAAATAATCTGCTCCGTGCTGTGAGAACTGTAAGCTACATGCTTGTGGCCATGTAACCGCACATACCTCATAGTCTCTGTCAGCTCTCATCTTGACACTGATTAGACTATTTCTTGGTTACAATTTGAGGGAGCTGGTTCTCTCTCTCCACCATGTGGGACCTGGCAATTAAACTCAGGTTGTAGGCTTAGCTGAAAGTGCCTTTCTCCCTTTGAGTTCTGTTTGTGACTATTTTTTTTCTTTCTTTCTTTCTTTCTTTCTTTCTTTCTTTCTTTCTTTCTTT
>NW_026585643.1:1006875-1057297 GCF_907164565.1 Psammomys obesus | reverse complement strand
CTTTCTTTCTTTCTTTCTTTCTTTCTTTCTTTCTTTCTTTCTTTCTTCCTTCCTTCCTTCCTTCCTTCCTTCCTTCCTTTTTTTCTTTCTTTTTTTTTAAATTTTACTTGTATTGGTGTTTCACATGTCTGTGTACCATATGCATGCGATATTCACAGGGGCCAGAAGGTGGCATTAGATCTCCTGGAACTGGAGTTATAGATGGTTGTGAGCTGCCATGTGGGTGCTAAAACTGAACCTGGGTCCCCTGAAAGGGCAGCCAGGAACTCGTGTGGAGTCTTCTCTCCAGCACTCATATGGAGAAATATGTCTCCATAGATATATCTCTCTATATCTGTATATATCTATATCTATCTATCTATCTATCTATCTATCTATCTATCTATCTATCTATCTATCTATCTATCTCCAGTTAGCAAAATCCATTCTGAAATTGTTTCCAAACCCCAAAATATAGAATGTAAAAATCATGGGGGCTGGAGCTGTATAGCTCAGTGGTAGAGCGTGTGCCAACCGGAAGACTGGCTTCTACCCAGTCTAGAACTTTCCAGGTAGGTACCTTTTTCTCTGATAAGAAACTAAGCCTTATGTGAAATAACTTGGCTAAGGACAAACATTGCTCTAGAAAGCAGGGAAGTTGCCTCGAACCTCAAGTCAGCCACACCCCAAACCTCCCTCTCCAAAAGCTGCTGTTTCTGACGTCATGGTACCTGGCACACAGCAGACGCTCGGTGACCATGTGTAACTTTTCTGTAAGCGCAGCATTCTTTACAGAGGGGGGAAATGGAACAGAGGGTCCATCGGGTTTCAGTGACCCATACAGAGCTGGCTGATCGTCTCAGCTGATGTCATAGAGGGAAAAGGCTCTTTCTCCAGGCTGTCTTAAAAACCCTTGAAACTCAATGTCCCTCCTTTCTACTTCCTGTGCATCTCTCTACCTGTCCTCTCAGTCTCTTATGTTTTTTTTTTTTTTCCTGTGTTTTCTTCCTGTCAACTGATTGCTTGTTCCACCTCTTGACCTACGGTTGACTTCACTTAACCTTGTTTATAATATTCAAGCTGAAAGCTCACAACTAGAAACGGGATTTTGGAGGCTGGAGAAATGGCTTAGTAGTTAAAGAGCACTGGCTGCTCTTAAAGGACCCGGGTCCAATTCCCCAAACCCACATGGGTAGTTTAAAACTGTGTGTAATCCAGCTCTGGGCTATTTGACACCCTCATACAGACTTACATGCAGGCGAAACACCATGCACACAAAATAAGAACAAATAAACCATTACAAAAAAGAATAATTAAAAGAAAAAAAGCTGGGCACGGTGGCGCACACCTGTGATCCCTGTAATCCCAGCTCTCTGGGAGGCAGAGTCAGAGGGAGAGCTCTGTGAGTTCAAGGCCAGCCTGGTCGACAGAGTCAGTCCAGGACAGCCAACACTACACCGAGAAACCCTGCTTATAAAAATAAAAT
Source organism: Psammomys obesus (assembly GCF_907164565.1). Taxonomy (NCBI): domain Eukaryota; kingdom Metazoa; phylum Chordata; class Mammalia; order Rodentia; family Muridae; genus Psammomys; species Psammomys obesus. The sequence goes on along the minus strand of NW_026585643.1, from coordinate 1,055,832 downwards.
AAATCCTGTATCATACAACCAACTGTAACTCCAGTTCCAGGAGATCTGATGCCCTCTTCTGATCGTTGAGGCCACCAAGCATGTATATGATGCATACGTGCATGCAGCTTAAGCAGTAATAAAATCTAATTAAAAACTTAGAAAATTAAAATAAAGCCCTCTGGGCTTGACCTCTTGGTGCTGGAGCACTTGCGAAGGCTGGAGAAGGTCTCCAAAGAAGTGAAAACAGTAATCCCTGATACACTTCTGAGGACTTGAAATATGTTTTTCTTTCTTCTTTTTTTAATATACAGCAAAGCTTTATCATCCTCAGCGGCTAGTGAAAAGCCAGCTCACTGGTGCATCACTTGAAGGTGCTGTCATCTTGAGCTGATGCTAGTTCTCTCTCAATGCGTTTCATCCCATCTTTTCTTCTGCTGCTACTCTCCTTTCCTCCCTGGCCCGAGGTTTCAGGTAACTGTATCGTTTGGCGCCATAGGCCATGCCGAGGATCAGGGTGGAGTATCGGCTGAACTTGATAAGCAGAGAGACCTGAACAGGAGGCACCATCCTGTCTGTGACCTTTGTGCTGGAAGATCTTGAAATATGTTTTCCAATCAGTAGCATTCAAGTGGGAATCTTATCCTATCCTCAACAGACCGGAAGTAATATAAACGCCTGTAGGATTTCTCCAAGAATAAAGTGTGATGTGATACAGCACCTAATTCGTAAGGAGGGAGCCGAGTTAAAATGTTTACAGGATATTCTGGGAACTGACCTCACCAGGCATTGAGGGAGGAATAGGTCCTGTTGCCCATAATCCTGAGAACTAGCCGTCCTGTTTAAAAAACCTTAGTTGGTATTGAGGAGCAAGCTGGACTGAAGAGATGAGAGCAGGGACCTTTCTGACCATTGTGGAGCGGGCTGTTAATGGGAAGGGGGTCGTCTCTGGCTCCTTCGGCTGAGCTGTGAGAGGTGACATACTCAGGGAGAGATAACCTTTACTAAGCTGACAGGAAGGAAACTCCCCTCTCCACAAGACCCAACCCAAGAGGAGTAAGGTTCTTTTATCCTGAGGTCCTGGTCTCTGAGTCTTCTTACTGGGATGGGGAAAACCTATCTAGAGTTTAGGGCCTTGGGGCACTGTGAATCCAGTCTCCTGTTCCCAGTACTCACTCCATCACCAAGAAGGGATGGGCATAAGGGCTGGACAGCATGTTTGTTGTTGTTGGCCTTTTGTATGTTTTGAGACAGGGTTTTATGTAGTTTACGCTGTCCTTGAACTCCTGGCCCTATGACTGTCTCCCAAGTGCTGGGATTGTGGGTGTACACTCTCAGGCCTGACTTGATAGCTTGTTTCCCTGTCTCCACATTCTGGAAGTAACCCGCGATTGTTAGGCGCTAAAGAGTAATCGCTCTGAGATTACTGCACGAGGTCCTATTTTTGCAGTTAAGTATTCAGAATGAGTACTGTTCCATGAACTTAAAGGTGAGAGCTGAGTGATAGCTTTCAGAAGCCAATTGAAGATGAAAAGGTAAAGGCTATGGGAGGATAATTTTTTTTTCCCTTAGCCTCTAAAGACAGGTTTTTGTCATGTAACTTAGGGTCATTTTTTTCCCCATCTTCCATGAACTTGTGTTTCATACAAAGAACCAGGAATTACAGCAGGTTCTGATGACAAGATTGTGAAAATTGAGAAATGATTGAAGCATTTTAGGAGCAATATAACTTGAGTCAAATAGAAAATTGTTTGGTGTCCAGCAGTTTGGTAAAAATTAAGTGGTGATGGAGCTGTTTCTCTTTTTACAGCTGTCCCTGAAGGGCACAAGTCAGAGCACATCATGCCTCCTAATAAAGATGCCAGCAGTCTTAACAGCTCGGCAGCAGGGCTCATCTGCCTCCCACCCGTCTCTGAGGAGCTACAGCTTGTCTGGACTCAAGCAGCCCAAACCAGCGAGCTGGATGGAAACGAGCACCTGCTGCAAACCTTCAGCTACTTCCCCTATCCAAGCCTGGCAGATATCGCTCTCCTCTGCCTTCGGTATGGGCTGCAGATGGAGAAGGTAAAGACCTGGTTCATGGCCCAGCGCCTCCGCTGTGGCATTAGCTGGTCCTCTGAAGAGATCGAGGAGACCCGAGCCCGCGTGGTGTACCACCGAGATCAGCTCCATTTCAAATCTCTCCTCTCTTTTACGCATCACGCAGTGCAGCCCCCACAGGAGCTGCCTCCAGTGGCCCCTCCAGAGCATGTTGCTCTTGGACTGTGTCCTCCAGCGCTGAGTGAGCCCAGTGAGATGAAAGAACTGAAGGTTGAGCCTGAGGGGTCCTCGCGGGTACCACAGCTGCCACAGTGTCATCAGAAAGTGAAGGAACCTCTGATGACAGGCAGCAGAGCATCCCCCCACCAATCAGATTTTTGTCAGGATCTTCAGATCAGTGGCATCCCTCAGGAGCAGGCAGGCAGGGGTCCCGACCAGTCATGTGGAGGGCCTGCTTCTTGGAAAAACTGCACAGCTGTCCATCAGCCAGAGAAAACCCCACTGATCTCACTACTTGACAGTAGTGGTGAGGAGGAATCTGTACCTTGTGGGACACCTCCATCTTCTTCCACCTCTTCTCCCTCTTTCCAGGTTTTGGCTAATGGAACCACTGCCACCCCTAAACCCCTTCAGCCTTTGGCCTATATCCCACAGTCATTCTTACCTAGTGAGCAAGCACTGTCTCCACAAGTAGAGCTACCCTGGCCCCAAAGGCTACGGAATAACTCAGTAGCAAGTAGGGCTGGCCCCACAGAATACCTTTCCCCAGATACGCAACACCAGCGAAAGACTAAGCGTAAAACCAAAGAACAGCTGGCCATCCTCAAATCCTTTTTTCTACAATGCCAGTGGGCACGACGGGAAGATTACCATAAACTGGAACAGATCACTGGTTTACCGCGCCCTGAGATCATTCAGTGGTTTGGCGACACGCGGTATGCCTTGAAACATGGACAGCTGAAGTGGTTTCGGGACAATGCAGTGCTTGGTAGCCCTAGTTTTCAAGATCCAGCCATTCCTACCCCATCAACTCATTCCTTGAAAGAATGGGCCAAGACACCACCTCTGCCAGCCCCACCACCCCCACCAGATATACAACCTTTGGAGAGGTACTGGGCAGCCCACCAGCAACTGCAGGAAGCTGATATCCCTAAACTGAGTCAGGCATCAAGGCTTAGCACTCAGCAGGTGCTGGACTGGTTTGACTCTCGATTGCCTAAGCCAGCAGAGGTGGTAGTTTGTCTAGATGAAGAGGAGGAGGAGGAGGATGAAGAACTTCCAGAAGATGGTGAGGAAGAAGAGGAGGAGGAGGAAGATGATGATGATGATGATGATGATGTAATCATACAGGACTGAGGGAGGCTAAGGCAAAGGGGATTCTTATTACTGAAGATTAACCAACTTACTGACTTTTCAGAGCTTTTTGAAATTACTCTTGTTACAAAGAACTAAAAAGCAATGTTCTTCAGAGTGAGCAAAGGGGGTAATTTGATGGTAGACTGGATACAAACTAAAGTACAGCATCAGCACAAATCCAGTTCTCCAGTGTCCATGTAGAGAGGGCTAGGGATTCGGGCAAACAATGGCTAAAAGGGGCTCTTGTTCTTTTTCTTTAGTACACTTAAGCCATGTCTCAGCCCCCATCTGTAGGGAACTTGGATGGAGAGAAGTAATGTGATACCACTGATCCCAGTGCCCCCCCAAATCCCACCACTTATCAGAGAATATGGCTGCTTGTGCCTGTCCCTGTCTTTGTGATATTATAGTCATGCATGTTGCAACTACTGTCTGCAGTCCTCGGCTCTGCTACAGACGCTCCTTCATCCCATCTGACGTCGTTCTACTCGCTTTCGCACTCACAGCAGCAGAATGCTCTTGCTTCTGTTACTGGGACCAATCTGCCTTCTGTCATTTTATTTCTAGGAAACTCCCCCTTTGCTCACTATTGTCTCAGGGTAAATCTTTACACAGAGTTTGTGAAAATTTTTAATAATCAGATTGTAAATATTAGTCTGTATATTTATTGGAAGTGGGAATTACGGGATTTGTCTTTTAAAGCATAGATGAGCCAGGCACAGTGCCTCTGACTACTATATTTGGCCCGTAGAGGCAGGATGATGAAGGAGTTCAAGGCCAACCTGGACTATGTGAGGCTGTCTTGAAACAAGTGTGACAGAAGGACAGTGTGATGGTGACAGGTTTGGATTTACAAACCTGACACTAATTTCTGTCCAGATTGAGTAACAGATTGTTTTTGGTTTTCTGTTTTTACTTTGTTTTGTTTTTTCCTTTTTTGCTACTGGATCAATTTGTATCTAACAAGAGATGTTTCCCTATTTATAGGATCTGTCTTGGGGACAGAAGGACCATGATCTTCTAATTCAACGATGTTCTAGAATAAATTTCAACATGGGGGATCACTGGGAACAGTTGGTTAGTCATCTGAAAATAGAATGCAAACCCCAAATTGCTAAAATAAAAAGGCCAAAAATAAAATTGTTTCTCTTGTCCACTTTGCCATTCCTATGGTTTAAAGATAAATATGTATCTTTATTTTTTCTCATTTTTTAAAGGTTTGCCTTGAATTCACTGTGAAGCCATCGCAGTTGCTGAACTTCTGATCCTCCTGCTTCTACCTCCCAAATACTGAGTATAATTATGTGCCATCATGTCTATTTTATGCAATACTGCAGATCAAGCCCAGGCCTTTGTGCATGGTAGGCCGATACTCTGCCAACTGTACTGCGTCTCAGGCTACATCTGTACTCAGCCTGGGTCTAGGAATTTAATGTAGCCAAGTCCATTAACGTTTGATGTAAGGGCTTGTGTGTGGCTCAGTGATAGACCTAGCATCTGTGACATCCTAGTTTCAAGCCCTAGCATCACTTTAAAATTATTTCTGATTTAGTGTATTTTTATTTTTTAATATTTATTTATTTTATGTATAAGAGTGCTCTATCTGCATGTACACCTGCATGTCAGAAGAGGGCATCAGATCCAGTATAGATAGTTGTGAAACACCACGCTGTTGCTGGGAATTGAACTCAGGACCCCTGAAAGAGCAGACAGTGTGCATAACTGCTGAGCCATCTCTCCAGCCCCTATATTTCTATTATTTAAAGAGTCAGGACACACTATGGGCAATTCAGCATCTGTTGGCACACACATGGTTCCCAGCAGTCAGATGACAAGATTTATTGGCGCTTCAGCAGCGACGGCAGTTGTAACTCCACTTGCTTATCCCACCATTCCAGAACCTGTTATAGCAAGAGTTGCAGTAGCCATAAAAGGATATCTTTTTAATGATTTTTTCCTCTTTATTAGTCTACATACTTTAGTAAGCTTGAAATTTATTCTACTCTTCTACTATTGTTTTAACAGCAAAATCAAAGCTGGGAAATCTTTTCTTCCTATTGTTTGGACAAAGGAAAATCAAAACAGAGCAGCTGGATGTAAAACAAACAATAGGTAAAAGAGAAATGCAGTAAATTAGGGCAAAGAACAGTTGTTTATTAACACTGGCAACAGGATAGCAAAGTCCAAAGCTAAAACATAAAATCCAGAAACAAACCAGTATAAATTATTTTCCAGTCTCCCTACCACCAAGCATGAGGCCAAAATTTTTACAGCTTTAGTTTCAAACTAGGCAGTGAAAGGCAGTCCATTTGGGGGAGAGATGACCATCTTCGTGAAGCCCTGTGTAAGACCTAAAAGCCATCTTGTGTGTTAATACGAGTCAGTGAGATGACTTAGAGGATAAAGACACTGGCACCAAAGCCTCGTGACCTGAGTTGGAGCCCCAGGGCTGACATGCTAGAAAGAACTGACTCGCACACACTGTTCTCTCATGTACACAATTAATTTAATAAATTCATGGAGCTGGAGAGATGGCTCAGCAGCTAAGTGTGCTTTATGCTCTTCACGAAGGCCCAACCTGGGTTCCCCAGCACACGTCAGTCAGGGCACAAACTGCCCACCCACCTTTGGGCCTCCCAGGGTACATGCATTGTAGGCATCCATAGGCAAGTGGTACATCCTCACACAGACAAAATATATTTTTTTTAAACTTTAAATGTTTGAGAAAAAAATACCTAAGAAAGTTCAAGAGAACAAGCCGCACAATAAAACCATGTTCCAAGCTCATATCCTCTAGTGGTACTAGACTGCAGTACATCTGTGAGCACTACGCACAGATCAGACCTGGAAGAGGGACTTCTATCTGGAAATGCTCCATCCATCTCTCCTGCTTAATCCCATCTGCCTCTGTTGGTAGAATGTCTGCAGCAGAGAACAGATTCACATGTTAATCACAAAACAAACTAGTAAGGAGGTTTCCAACTATTAGTGTTTAATTGAACAAAACCAGCTGCTATTATTTCTCCATGGTTTCTCCTCATTGTATGATGACTAACTTCCAAACTAAAAATTTGTTTTTGAGACAGAATCTCACTACTCAGGTTTACTATGTAGACCATGCAGGCCCTGAATTCACAGAGATCTGCCTGCATCTGTTTCCCAAGTACAGGAATTATGGTGTGCCACTATATCCAGCCCAAACTAAGACACATCCTATGTGGTGAGAGCTTTGATGGTACTCAAGAAACCTTAGAATATTTCAGCACTTTCTGATGATAATGCCATTATCTGAGAAACGTTTGGAAAATTGGAACATTTGACTATCATATCAAAAGGCATTATCAAGGGAGACAGAGATCTCACACCTCTAGGGATGGGGCATTTTTTAATAACTACTTTTATTTATTAGTGCTTTATTTTTTTTAAAAAAATATGTTTATGTTTTGCTGCATATGTCTGTGCTCAGAAGAGGACACTGGAGTTCCCCTGGAACTGAAGTTGAAGAGGGTTGTGATCGGTTACTGGAAATCGAACTCAGATCCCCTGAAAGAGCAGCCAGTACTGTTAACTGCTGAGTCATCTCTCCAGTCCCAATAGGTGTTGTTTTAAAGCAGCAGTTCTCAACCCATTGGGGTCAAACGACCCTTTCTCAAGGGTCACATATCAGCTATCTTGTGTACTAGATATTTAGAATTCACAACAATAGCAAGATTACAGTTATGATGTAGCAATGAAAATAATTTTATGGTTGGGGATCACCACAACCACAACATAAGTAACCATTAAACAGTTGAGGCATTAGGAAAGTTGAGAATCACTGGAGAATTACTGGAAGTATTTAAAGGATAGACTAGAATAATGAATCAATCATCCAACAACAAAAGACTCATGCCAATCTTTTGTTTACATATTCTACTGTTTTTTTCTATTATACTAAAGCAAAGTCTAAATACCATTTAACTTCCTATCCATAAATTTTTTTATATTTACATGTATATGAGTATGTTCGTGTGTGTGTGTGTGTGTGTGTGTGTGTGTGTGTGTAAATACAGAGTCACCAAACCTAAAATATTCCTCAGTGTTTAAAGATTTTTAATACTTCGGGGCATAGTGTTGCACACCTTCAATCCCAGCACTCAGAAAACAGAAGCAGGCAGATCTCTCTTGAGTTTGAGGCCAGCCTGGTCTACAGAGTGAGTTCTAGATGAGCCAGAGCTACAGGTGAGAGCCTGTCCCAGAAAAAAATTTATTTTAATAGTGCCCAACAGACTAAGATTCCTCAACTGTCTCATAGACCCAGGGTTTTTTTGTTTTGTTTTTTAGATAGGGTTTCATATAATTCAGGCTCGCCTCAAAACTTGCTGTGTAGTCTAGGATGATTTTAAATTCCTAATCCTCCTGTCTTGATCTCTCAAGTGCTGGGATGATAGGTATGGACCACTACACCCAGTTAAAAATGTGTTTAGCAAGGTTCAGCTTGGAGCCATGTACTTATAGGTCTCTTGCATTTCCTGATAGGTTTATCTCTGTGTTTGTGAGGTTCTGTAAGAGGATGCTGTTTCTTCAGTGTTGTTTCTTACAGCTTAAACCCCAGTTTTTTCTTGTGTTGGTTTTGAGACAGTCTCCAGTATCTCACTCTACTTTTGAGTTTCTAATCTTCCTACTTCTACCTCTCAAATGCTAGAATCACAGGTGTGTGACACTATGCTGGGCTCCTAATATCTTAAAACAAAAACAAAAACAAACACCAGCAACAACAACAAAAAACCCCTCTCTTCCGGCTTCTGCCTGCTTCCCTACAGTTAAAAAAAAAAGTCTAGTTTACATTCTTCTCTTCAGAAGCAGCCCAGCCAGTCCCTGTTTGTGCCTTTTAGTCATTGCAACTCTCCCAGTCAAAACAGGGCAGAAATGTGCTCACACAGATAATCTTTTTCAAAGATTAAAAAACAAACAACAACAACAAAAACCAGGCACAGTGAGGATCACCAGTGATCCTGGCACTCAGGGAGGCAGGGGTAGGTGGGTCTCAGGGAGTTCCAGGCCAGCCTGCTCTAGAAATCGAGTCCAGGACAGCCTGGGCTACTCAGAGAATCCCTGTCTCTTCCTGAGGTGCAATCTCCTGAGTTCAATCCCCAGCGACCACACAGTGGTGCTAAACTGATTGCCACGGGTTCTGATGCCCCCAGTTAGTGCACATATGTCCACGGGGACAGAGCACTCCCGCCTCGACTTCTATGGAGTCATGGAATGAACCACTGAGAGGGAGATGAAGCATAGCTGGAGCTGTGCTCCACCACAAGGGGACTCTATTAGACCGAAGTATGACCAGGGGGCCTACGCACCCCACCTATGTGCAGTGAGCCGGAGAGGGCCCTGTGATTCCTCCATTCAGAGGAGCTAGAAACTGCTTTAAGTGGATCTTTGTGAGTTCAAAGTCAGCCTGGTTTACGAGAGGCCTAGGCAGCCAGGGCTACACAAAGAAACCAAAAATAAAATTTAAAACCCTCTTTTCTCTTTATGATATGGGCCTTGAACTTGATATGTGGGCAAGGAAGGATACCTTGGAACATCTGGGCCATCTCCTGAGTGCATGTACCTTGTTTATGAAGGACAGGGGATTGAACTGAACTCAGGGCTAGTGTATGCTGGGCATGCACTCTACCAACTCAGCTACATCCCAGGAGCTTTTTTTTTTTAACTTAAGATTTAAAAATTTTTACTAAACCTTAATATCTTTTTATTCTCTTGTTTTAGGGATTGATATCATCTAGGGCCTTGTATATGCTAGGCAAGCATGCTTACCACTGACCTATATCCCTAGATAGATCTGATTTGGCTATTCTTTTGAGACAGGTTTCTAGCCACCCTGGCCTGAAACTTCCTGTGTAACTCGAGATGGCCTCAAAGTTGTGATCCTATTTCATCTTCTCAAATCCTGGGATTATAGTAGCTGCCACCATACCTGGCTAATCTTCACTTTCAGACAGGGTTTTACTAAGGCCTGAAACTCACACTACAGCTCAGGTCAGCTGTGAATTTGTGATCCCTCCAGCCTCATTCTCTGAGTAGCTGGGATTTACAGGCCTTTGACACCAGACCCTACTTAAATCAATTCCTTGCTGATAAAATAAAGGGCATCTTGAATCATGGAATCCCAATTGAATTATCCCAATCTTACTATCCAGGAGTTATTCCTTGGTTCATGAAAAACTTTCAGTGAGAATAGCCTCAAAAACCCCTAAAACCTAAGACACAAAAGTAGAATTAAAAGGAAAAACTGAATTTCCCCCATAGTGAATGTCCTCAAACTTCTACCATACCCTTTTGTTCTCTGAATTAGGATTAGTCCCATAAATAAATACTTTTCCCAGTTTGTCCAAAAGATGCATTCCATTGAAAAGGAATTTTTGTTGCCAAGGCTGAAAGGGCAGGCCTGAAGTCACAGCTGTTTGGGAGACCGATGCAAGAAGATTCCAAGTGCCTGGCTAGCCTGGGAAACTCACTAAGATCTGACTTAACATGAAAAAGGCCTGGAGATACAGATACCTGGGAGAGTACTCTCCTACAGTGAACGAGGGGCCCAGTACCCAAAACAAAACAAAAACTCTGCTATGGAATTAATGGAAATATCAGTATGCTTTTGGCCAAGACTAATTACTGCTATATGAATTAAAAACAAAAACACCAAAATCAGTTGGGCTGTGATGGGAGTACAACTTTAATGTAAGTATTCAGGAGGCAGAGGCAGATGGATCTCTGAGTTTGAGGTCAGCTTGGTCTAGCTGCACAGAGAAACACTGCTTTGAAAAAACAAATGAACAACAAAATACCCCCAACTTCCAAACCAAAACAAACTAAACCCCAGCAAAGCAATCTTACACTAAGATAGAATCATTGAAACTAAAACCATCCTGAAAAACTGGACACCAGTTTATCACAGTGACACCTATCTCACTCTCCATTGGTTACTTTCTACCACCCTGAGCCTCAGCCTTTAGCATAAGGGCCTAACTTCAAGAGTTCTATATAGTGACAAGTTAGACTAGCCAGACCTCACCTGTAGGACTGGAAGTTGAAAACCAGGAAGATTCTCTGGTGTGGATCTGTTTTCCAGCTGACCTGAAGGGTAAGACAGACTTTGACAGTTTCTCAGCTATGTTACTTGTGGGCCATAGCCTCTAGTAAGCTCTTAAAGAACACTGCTTGGAAAGGGAAAGACTACTGAGCCCTCGGCATATATGCCTGTAATCCCAATACCTGTAAGGTAGAGGCAGAAGAACTGAGTTTGAGATCAACCTGGCCATAGACAGTTCAAGGCCAGCTTGGGCTACAAGAGAAGACCCCCAACTCAAAAGAAAAAAAAATTACATACCTGTAATCCCAGCACTTAGGAGACTAGCCTCAGTTACAATGGGAATTCCATGCCAACCTAGGCTACATGAAATAAACCCTGTCTCAAAAAGTTAGCGAAGCACTTTTAGAAATTATCTCATCTATTTTTTTTCTGATGCCAATATGGCTATCTAGTAATGGTATGTGGAGAGAACAGTCTGAGATGAGTTTAATTATAAGTGGAAAGAGGCAGTATAACAATTTGAGCATTAAAGATGACAACAGGGATGGTTAACAGAGGTGCTTCAAAAACAAGACACTGGGTTTTACATCCTTTGGAACTGAACTTCCAACATGTTTAATGTGGGATCTAAAAACCCACAGCTTAATTCTTTACATTTATTATTTACTTGTGTGTGTGTGTATATGTGTGTGCACCAGAACACATGTGCATGGGTGCCATGGTACACATGTGATGTCCAAAGACAACTCTCAGTAGTTGGTTTTCTTTCCTTCCATCATACTATTTCTATGCCGGAGGGTCCTAGGCAGCAAACTCATGTCATCAGGCTTTACAGAAAGCCTTTTCCTGTTGATCCCTCTTACCAAATCCCAACATGAGATGTAGAAAAGAAGCCAGACCTAGTGGTATATGCCTGTAATTAAAACATTTGGAGGTAGATTCAGGGTCATCACAAGTCTGAGGTAAACCTGGACCTCACAGATGGTTGAAGGCTACCTGACCTGCATAACAAGACCTTGGAGCAAGAAAACTCATCACACACTTTTACTAAGGTCCTTGTCCCGGGTTTGATGCCTAACTTGTGGGGGATGGGAGAGAAGAACCAGTCTGATCCCATAGGCCAACCTGTTTATAACAGGATTCAACTGGTGACAGGTTTGTACTATTCAGGCAAAATTCAGACCCTTCCCCTCATTGTAAAGAAAAATTGAGAACAGTAACTGTTGGAGGTTGGTCTGATGCATGTCACTGGCCCTTAAGATCTGGTTACACCTATCTTTGTTTTGTAAACCTGCCTAAGACATATCTGATTGGTTGATTAAACAGCCTATACCTGGGCAGGGCAGAATGGGGTAGGCATGGCTAAGGTTCCTAGACTTTTCGGTTCAAGAGAGAATCACAGGAGATAGACGGATGGGAAGAGAGGAAGAAGGAGCACACCATCATGGGTTAGCCTGGAGAAGAAACCATGTGGGGCAGGAAGAAGGACTCCAATAATGCCGTGAAAAGGCCCAGATGAAGAATAAAAGCAAGTATTTATAAGATTATGGATGGAAGATAGGATGGTTAAGGAAGATGGCATTGGATGGGGGCTGGGAGATGGATGATGATGAGGTTCAGACAGCTCAGGTAGGAATATCTGCCTGACCAAGGTAAATAAGGCAATTATAAATCTAATAGGTGACTGTGTCTTATTATTTGTGATAGCAGGTTAAAATATACTATGTGATAATCTTAGGACTAATAATAATAAACATTATATAGCCCAATGCTATTTTTTATATACAACAATTAACTTACCTGAATTGCTGGGAGTGAAGACTCTTGTGTGGCCTGAATTTCCACTGAGGAATGATCTAAAAGAAACCCCTTGTCCAGAGGAGGCAGATGAAGGTCTAAGGAATGGACATAAAAGCATCAGCAAAGCTAGAATTATACCATCTCAATTATAATCTTAGGGTGGGGGGTCTGCAGAGGCAGGAGGATCAAATCAAGTTCAAGTCTAGGCTGGTCCTTGTAGTGAGTTCCAAGATAGCCAGAATTACAGATGGAGACACTGTCTCAAAAAGTAATCAACCAACCAACAATAACAAAGGTAAACTCAATAGAAGAAAGAAAAGAAAAAGGTAAAGTGAATGTAAAAATTGAGCCCTTCGGCCAGAGAAGAGAGAAAACCCTGCCTACAGCTGAGAAGAAAATAACCTGATTGCATATTATAGACAGTACTACTCCATCTTATAAACTGAAGATTATAAATGCCAATAGTACTGGCCATTAGACAAGGAACCCTGGGAATTCTGGCAGAATCATTGTGAACACAGCCCTACAAAGAAAAACAAGACAACTAGATATGATTGTGCTCAACTGTGATCTCGGAACTTGGGAGGCAGAGGCAGGAGGATCAGGAGTTCAAGAGCAGCCTCAGCTACCTGTAAGTTTAAGGCCAGCATGAACTATATGAAGCCCTGCCTCATAAACAAAACAAAAAAGGAAGTGCAATGTTACTTACCTATAAGAGAGGCTATGAGTTGAAGCTGGTGAAGGGGTTTCTGGAAAGCAGAAATACAAACCATTGAGATAATGCACAAGGGATTCAGGGACCAAATTAAAAGAAAAAAATGGGGCCAAAATTTTTTCATATATATATTAGGGTTAAGGCTAACAATACGTGAAAAGGCTTGTAAGTCACTTAGTAGCACCTCATAAAAGTGCTCTTCAACTTCCTTGAGTTTGGAGGACCCATCACTGCCTTGATGTGCTTTAATGTGTCTATGCTTCAGCTTTGAGCCTATAGCTGAAGACCAAGAGTCATGAAACTGTCTAGGAGAGATATCAGTGAAAAGAGAGCGAGTCAGAGCTCCCAAGATGATCCCCAGCACCCAAGGCAAGGAGAAAGCTTGTAAAAGCAGTCAGAATATCATTTCAGAACTCCTGAAATTATAAAGATCTGGTGGTAATCTGGAGAATGTACATTAAGAAAACAAAACAAAACAAAATAGCAACAATGAATGTGAGAAGCAGCAAATGCTGTAACCTTTCAACTGTACTCATGCCTCCTCCAGCTCTGTGGCAGCTTTGAAAACCAAAAGGCCATCATCATGGTATAACACAAGTCTGAGAGTCACTAGAGGGATGGACTGGGGTTGGAGTTCTTCAGAGCAGCCATCTCTGTAAATGTGCTTTATAGGTATACATGTGTATTTGGAGAGCAGAAGTTGATGTCAGGTGCACTCTATTGCTCTTTACAGTTTTTAAGTCAAGATCTCACTATGTAGCCCTAGCTGATCTAGAACTCACAGAGATCTGCCTGCCTCTGCCTCCCCGAGTGCTGGGACTTCAGGCGTGCTCACTGCTCCCAGCTCGTACCATGTATAGGTATGCATGTATATGTATGTATATGTATATGGTTTATTTTAAATTATGTATATGAGTACATGTGCCCAAGTCATGGTATCTCCCAGAGCTGGAGATAGGTAATTGTGAGCCACTGACGTGGGTGCTGGGAGCAGGAGCACCCTGAGCCTTTAACTTCTGGGCCACCTCCCCAGCCCAGCACCTAGTTGAAGACAGGCTCTCCTACAGAGTCCGGAGCTTGTTAGCTCTGTTCATCTGGGTGGCCAGTTGGCACTCCAGGAAACGTTCCTGCCCACCTCCCTGATACTGGAGTCACAGACACATGCCTCTGTATCTGGACTTTACATGGATTTTGGAGACTCAAACACAAGTACTCACGCTTGCCCACCTTGACCAACTAAGCCATCTCCCCAGGACCCCAAAGCTGCACTTTTAGACAACTGTCTGGTTCCCTGAAATACCTCACACAGGAGTGTTGTTCGATGTGACTTAGAACTACACATCACCAGGTCTTTTTAAGTCAGAGCTCACCAATACCAGCCCCTTCCCCAGGAGTATTTGTTGAAAACAATTAGAGGCACTTGCTTTGGCTGCTTGAGAAGATGACTGTCGGTCGGGGCAAATAATAGACTGAAAAACACAAACGAAAACTGAAGAAATGAGGTGCCTATGAGAACTCTGAGAAATTCTAACACGTGTCCAGGATCTAGGCCCAGGCCTGTGCAGAAGTACAGGAAGCATCTGAAAAGGACTAAGCTCTTACCTTGAACTAACCCTGAGGCTATACAAAAGGAAGGCCTATAGGAACAGTTGTCATTTGGATGACTGAGTGCCAAAAGTGTAGAAATTATGTGACATATAAAGAAAATATTATGGCACATATAAAGAAAAAATAAATAATCTAGGCCCTGAAATTTTTAAAGATCTAATCATGCTTTTAAAATCCATTTAAAGAAAGAAAGGAAATTATGTCTAAAACACTAAAAATGCATTAGTGAGATGTCATCTCACCAAATGCTTTGCTACACAAATGTGGAGGCCTGAATGCCTGAGTGATCCACAGAACACATGAGAGAAGGAGAGAACTAACTCCCAAAAGTTACCCTCATGTGGCCACATGTGTGTTCTAGCATTATAGTTCCTGCCTGCCCCACCTTCATACAATAGTAATATTAATATGCTAAAAGAATGAGAATGGTGCTTTATCAGACTGAGAAAGAAAACCATATGGAAAAGAACCAGTAGGGGCAGGGAGTGGGGAGGGGAGATGGCTTAGCAGGTAAAGTGCTTGCTGCAGAGACATGAGGACCTGCATCTGGGATCCCAGCAGCCACATAAAACCTGGGCGCATGGCATTAGAGTGTGAGGCTGCAACCACATCACGGGGGGGGGGGGGGGGGGGACGACAAGAGACAATTGGTTCACTAGGATTCTGTAGCCAGCAGAATGGATTCACTAGGATTCACAATGGTTCACTAGGATTCTGTACCAGAAATGGCAAGCTCAAGTGAAAGACCTTGTGTAACAAATTAAAATGGATGGCACCCACGAGGTTCAGCAAACACCAAGAAAGATGGGATGAGAGATATAAGGGCTAGGGGATGGGGAGGGCGTGCCGCCGGCTGCTGCACGAGATGAAAGCAGTAAACAACTGCACTCTGAAGGGGGCTGCAAAGCTTCACTCAGCTGTGGAGTCATTCGCAAATGAAGGGCTGTCCTTTTTCTTTGGGGATGTGGCTGGTAGGCTGCCCATGTTCATGTAGGCAGGGCTAATTGAATTCAGCGGACCGTATAGATAAAGAAAAGAACATGAAAGTGGGAGGGAGGACTGGGGGTGATTGGTGGTGGGTATGATCAAGATATGTAAGTGTGTATGTAAGTATAAAATTATCAAATAAATATTTTTTAAAAATCTGGGTATGGCAGTGAATACTTTGATCACAGTGCTGGGGAGGCAGAGCAGGCGGAGCTTTGGAATTTGAGGTCAGGCTGGTTTACAGAGTAAGTTCCAGGATACACAATGAAACCCTGCCTCAGAGAGAGAGAGAGAGAGGGGAGGGGAGGAAAGAAATTAAGGAAGTAAGGTGAATGTATTGGTGAGATGCCACGGTGGGCAAGGCACTTGATGCCAACCTTGATGATCTGAGTGAGATCCTCAGAACCCACACGGTGCAAGGAGAGAACCGGTTCGCAAAAGTTGCCCTTTGACTTCTCCATGTACACTGTGGCACATCTGTACCCACATACATGTGCACACAATAAATAAACTAGTAAATACAATTAAAACATTTTTCTTGGAGCAGGTGTATACAGTCTTTCTGTATAGCTTTGGCTGTCCTGGAACTCTATATAGACTAGGTTGGCCTTCAACTCACAGAAACCTTCCTGCCTCTGCCTCCCTGAGTGCTAGGATTACAGGCAGTGCACCACAGCTCCCGGCTGTACTTTTTAAATTGTACATATGTGAGTGTTCTGTTTTCATACACATCAGAGGAGGAAATCAGATTCCATTACATATGGTTGTGAGCCACCATGTGGTTGCTGGGAATTGAACTCAGGACCTCTGAAAGAACAGCCAGTGCTTTTAACTGCTGAGTCATCTGTCCAGCCCCAATAAAGCATGTTTTAAAATGAGGGGAGTAGTGATTGAGGAAGACACTCAAAGTCAAACTCTGGCCTAAATAGAAAACAAAACCCATGATGTTCTTCATTTTAAAAAACATCCCCAGGATTGAGGTCCTTCGTACGGAGCCCTAAACATTTGAGAAGTACTGTTTTACACTTGGGTAGAGAAGGAACCAGCAAAGGAGACTATGAAGAAGAAGCCAGGGAAGTCAAAGGGAAATTTGTAATTTAAAATAAAAAAGAAAAGTGGGAAATTATTTCAAGAAAGGGTTAAAATGATCAACACTGGAAAATGGCTGAAGGTCTTGTGTGAGAAGACTGAAAAATTTTCAGAGAATCTTTTGGTTTAAAGTGAAGTAAAGTTGAAAGATGGAGAACTGATAAAAAGTTAAAAGGTATTAAAAATTTTTTTTAAAAGAAGCAACGAGGTATTGTGGCAAATGCTCAGAATCTCTCCTGGTATTTGGGAAGATGAGGCAGAATAATTTTGAGGTCAAGGCCAGCCTGGTCCAAACAGTGAGACCCTGTCTCAGAAAACAAAACTTACCAGTCATGGTGGTGTATGCTTCATTCCTAACACTCAGAAGGCAGAGGCAGGCAGATCTCTGTGAGTTTGAGGACAGCCTGGTCTACATAGTACATTCCAGGACAACCAGAGCTTTGTAAAGAAATCCTGACTCTAAAATGAACCAAAAACAAAGCTGCCAGGGTGTGCAACACCAATTAACTTAAAAAAAAAAGGAGTATTCTCTGAGAGTTCCCTTCTTATCATAACAGCCAAAGGTTACTTGAAGTTGTTTTCTTGAGTCTCAAGTAGCCCAGGATATAGCCAAAGATGATCTTGAACTCCTGATCCTCCAGCCTCAGTCTCTGCAGCGCTGTAATTATAGGTATGTGCCACTATGTCAAGTTTATGGCATGCTGAGGATCAAGTCAGGGCTTTATGCATCCTATATGAGCACTCTACCAGCTGAGCCACATGCCCTTTCCCTGGCAAAGAGTCTTAAAAGTAGCTAAAGAGAAGCCACTCATCACAATTAATACTCAGCAAGATTAACTTTCTCATCAGACAAACCAAGGACCAGAGAGAACACACAAAGTTTCCAAAGATTATGAACCAGAAACTTATATCCAATAATACTCTCTTTCCAAACTGAAGGGAATTAGGATATTCCTACAAAAACAAAAATTTAGACAGTGAGCTTATTACTCTCAAACTTGCCTTAGAAGAAACACTAAATGGAGTCTTTCAGGCTGCAATGAAAGGGCACTAATTAGTAACTCAAATGCAGAAAAGATTATTATAGAAGTAAATACAACAAAAGACAGATTAAGTGCATTTTTTCTTGGTAGCTCCCCCTTATCAGATTTAATAGACAACTGCATAAGGCAGTAAGTTAAAATTTGTGTTTCTGAGTATATAATTTAACAGAACTATGAAGTTTTGCCATAGTATTGATGTTAAATGTATTAATTTTAAATAGTGTTTTTATAAATTATGTTAGTTGTAATCTCAAAACAGTTTTGAAAATAGTAAAAGAAATTAACAAGAGAGCTACACTAGAAAACAATTTAACACAAAGGAAGGCAGTAATAAAGGAAAAAGGATGACATATATAAAAGAAGTAACAAAATGGCAGTTCTTTCTTATCAGCAATTACAGTGAATATAACTGTATTAAAGTTTCCAATAAAAAGGCAGAAAAGCAGTACCAATGGTGCTCAAGCCTGCTGACCTGAATTCAACCCTCAGAAACCACCCAAGATGGAAGGAGAGAACCAACTCCACAAAGTTGTCTCCTGACATCCACACCTATGTCATGGTTTGGTATGCATACATGTGTACACACTCTAAGTTAAAAGAAAAATTTACAGAAAATCAAATCAGGCTGGGGATAGAGTTCAGTGGTAGAACATTTGCCTAGTATGTATTTGAGCTCCCGCACTGATTAATGAGAAGGAAAAAATGAAGGAAAGAAGGAAAAGAATGTATATGTGTCTCAGTAGGAGTATGTTTGAGGGTCAATCCCCAGCACCAAATCCACACAAGAAGAAAGCAAACAAGAAAATGGAGTGACTGTACTAGAAACACACAAAGCAAAACTTTAAGAAAAATTGTTACCAGAAACAAAGCCCACATTCTCCCCTTAATCAGCAGTGAGAAAACACACACCTTTCAGGTTTTGAACTGATGTTTTGTGGGCTGGTGAGATGGCTGAGCAGACAAAGGACTTGTTGCTCAAGCCTGATGACCTGAGTTTAATCCCTGGAACCCACATAAGGGTGAAAGGAGAGAACTGACTCCACATGTGTGTTAGGGCACACAAATGTAGAAATAAGTTGCCATCATTACAAAAGTGACAGTTTGTTAACTTGCCCTTTAGACTTAATTTCTACTGCCATCTTGTGGCAATTTTGAAAATTCAAATCAGTTATTCTGATCAGAGTTTTTTTGTGTGTATTTGGTATACAAGTAAAGACCAGAAAACATTATTTTAGTTGGTTTTCTCCTTTCATCTTTCTGTGTGATGGGGGAAATCAAACTCTGATTAGAAAGCTATCACCTGTTGAGGTAAGCCTTTGATGAGTTTTCAATGGCTATCCCTCAACTTTTTATTTCTCACTTTCTGTTTCAGAACAAAAATACCATTACTTGAAAAACTGCAGTACATGTTTGGATACTTGAAGTCATTTTCCAGGAAAAAAAAGTAAAAGAGCCCTATATTATTCATAGAACACTAGAAATTTTTAGTCTCTAGACAGAATACACTGACTAAAGACACCCCTATCCTCTCTCACCAGTATACGAGTCTCTGGGCGTGCTCCTTTCCTGCAGGCCTCTGCTTCCCTGACGGAAAAATAATGACCATTAATTACTATACCCTGGTTCTTTACATTTCCAGTTCCCCACTGTTTCTCAGTAATGATCCATTCACATATACAGTTATTCTCGCAAGTTGGGCATATGGTTCTTAAGCAGGACCTATGCTCTATTACTTCCAAAATCAATGTGACAGATATCGGGCATTCAATTCTACAACACTTACACTACAGCCACCCCTGTTGATTCTGTGTCATTTTCTAATACTGAGTACCCAAAATAGGCTCCACATGGCATGAAAAAAACTGTGCCAAAACAATACACATTTAAGATTCTTCAATTACAGTCTTGCTTTCATTAAGCAAGACTCAATATATAAAATAATGTGACTATTACTTACCTGACCCACATTACCAATGCTACCCATTGTACAAGGAATAGACTCCATAGAAGAAGAGCGGCTGTATAAAATGACACAAAACAAGAATACAAACAAAAGAAAACAGACACAGAACACTGGTGTTAAATTTGACATGGCAGTAATTCTCTTCTTTGAGCCACCTCATTCATTCTTCCAACTTTGTCAACAGTTTTAATGTTCTACTCACCTGACCACTTGGCTGCTATGCTGGGAACTGGGTCGTGGAGCAACTGAAAAAGCATGAAGTGTAGGAAAAATTGCCATCAATGGTGCACTCTGCCTTGTCTGGCTAACTTGTTTTGGTGGTCATCTGGCTATACCATGTTTTGTACACTATATGTAAGATTAGCAAAAGCATATTATGGTCCCTCAGAAAGAAACAACTTCCATATGAGAAAAATATATTTATTCATTTCACACAGATATCTGGAAATAATTAGTTTTCACCTGGTTGTGATGGAGAAGTAATGCCCACTGGTCGAGGTGTGGTTAACCTACAAGAAAACAAAAAGAAAAGGCAGAATTAGAGGCCACAACAGAGTCAGTCATTGATTACAGAAACAGTAGCTTTAAGGCTGAAGAAATGGCTCAGTGGTTAAGGGCAGGGATTGCTCTTGCAGAGAACCTCAGTTCGTTTCTTAGCATCCAAGTCTGGCTGCTAACAACTGCCTTTAACTCCAGCTCTAGTGAACCTGATACTCTCTTCTTGCCTTCAAGGGTGCGCACATACAGACACACATCCATACGTGTGCACAAACATGCATGTGCACACACATAATTAAAAATAAGCTCTTTTAAAAGGTAGGGAGAAGGGGAAGAAAAAATGGCAAGAGAGAAAGAATAAAACAGTTGCTTCTTCTCTAAGCACAGAAACTTTATCCCCAGTAGTAAAGGCATCATTACTACAGACAGAAGGGAAGTTTCTTTGTGAGGTCCCTTACTCTCCAGTTCTCCAGGGGAACCTTCCTCCACTTCTCTCATTCATAATGTGATACCAGAGTTTTTTCTTTCTTCCTTCCTTAGCATCTTACTCTCAACCTTACAACTATTAATTCATTCATCCATTCAGCCACAGCCATCCATTCAATAAACATTTATATAAGATGTCTATGTTCTATGCCTTTCGATTAAAACAATTAGCTATGAGAGATTCATAGGCTACTAAACAAGAAGGTAAGAACCTGTCCTGAATAGAACCCAGTGGTAGAGCACTTGCTTATTAAGACCTGAGATTTGACATGCCAGGACCACAAAGAAAAAAAACCAAACAAACAAAACTGAAAAACCCAAGCACAACAATGTTTGTGTATTATTCTAGATATATAAAAATACAGAAATTTGAAAGAAGACTAGATAGTGCTTTAGGAGTGATTACAGGAGTGCTGTATCTTTTGAACACATTCACCATTTAAAAATATTTAGTGGCTGGTAGGGCAAAGACATCATTAATCAGAAAGACTTGGTATTGTGCACCCATTACTTACATAGATAAATAGTACTTACTGAATTAATATTTATTGAATGAACAAATTCCAACTCCATTTGATATAGTCATTACAGAGGAAGTGATACATGTTAGATTTTTGAAGGATTAGTAGGAATTTATTAGACAGTAATCAAAGGTGAACATTCCATCAAGATTTCACTTCACAGCTGAGCATAGCAGCACATGTAATCCCAGCTTCTCAGAGCCGGAGCCTCGATCATTAGTTCAAAACCAGCCTAGGTCGCTTAATGAGACTGTCTCAAAATGATAAGTCAAAAGGGAACTGTAGGGGCGAAAGACATGGTGGCACACCTTTAATCCCAGCACTCAGGAAGCAGAGGCAGTCAGATCTTTGTGAGTTCCAGGCCAGCTAGGGGTACATAGTGAGATCCCCCTCTCTCTTTCAAAAAAAAAGTGAGGGAAAAGGTAGTTCGTGAGTGAAATAGCTCACTCAAAGTATTCACAAGACTCTAGTCCTTAGTACTGGGGGGGAGGGGGGGGAACCCAAAGCAAAAAGATTCCACTCTGTCAGAGAATAAGAAAAGTAAAAGATAAATTCATCAACCATTTTATCCATCTTAGAGCCCACACAACTAGAGTCAAGGAAAACTTGTTAAATGCTTCCCAACATAAGAAAAAGGTTAAGGATTTAAGAAGAGAGAAATGCAGGTCATGGTGGTTCACGCCTTTAATCCCAGCACTCAGGGAGGCAGAGGCAATCGGATTTCTGTGAGTTCAAGGCCAGCCTGGTCTACAAAGGGAGTCCAGGACAGCCAAGGCTACACAGAGAAACCCTGTCTTGAAAAACCAGAAGAAAAAGAAAAAAAAAAAAAAAAGAAGACGAGGAAGAGAAGGAAATGCTCTAGGTACCATGAATTGATCATTACATATTGACAAATGAATCACACCATCATACATATATGTACAATTATACAACTGAAAATGTTTGGAAGAACAAATCAGAAAATTTCAAGGTAGAGGGCTAGATTAGTAAAAACCAACCTGCTTCTGTAGTAGCAGCTTGGCGATCCCTGTAAATGAAAAAACGGAAGTGAGGGAAGCTATAGTTGAAGGTTCTAATTAATGGATTTTAGTCTTATTTGTTAGATAATTTACCTGCAAACTCTCCTAGCTAAGGCTGCAATCAAAAGAACAAAAAATATGTTTCCTTAGAAAATTATCAGCTTTGAGAGAATAAAAATTTAGTTTTTTAAAATAAAAGCATACTGGGAAGCTAGGCATTCAGCACATACTGTAATCTTTGTACTAAGGAAGTGAAGGCAAGACACTTAGGAGTCCCAGGCTAGCCTTGATTATACAGAGTTCACAGTCAGGTCCAGTGGGTAAAAATGCATGCTGTCTAAACCTGACCTGCATTTGGCCCTTCATTTCCATGGTGGAAAGAGAGAAGTGACTCCCTAAAGTTACCCTCTGACTGACACCCATACTCACGCATATCACACATCACATACACATCATAGATCTTATACACATATACATTCACGAACTAACAATAATAATAATAATAATGAAGTTTTAAGAGTTAAAAACAAAAACCCAAAATAACAACACTGAAAGGATACTGAGGCATTTTGGACTTCTTCAAGAGAAATGTTAAGTTGAAACATGCTTTTTGATGAGAGCTTCCCATCAGTTACAGCATGACTCACTGATATTTCAGAATGGTTCAAAAATGTGCTCAATATTGATTCTCTCAACTCTCCAAGTTCTTCTGTACCCTTATTCATTTACTACAGTGTGCTTCTTGTACAAATATTATGAGTTTGCTGGGAAGCACTGTTTATAGAGCCATCTAGAAAGACAGACAAGGCAGGAGGTAAAATAGTGGTAAAGAGAACCTCCTTCAGCTGGGAACAGTCGTGGATCATAGTGCATATACTCAGGAGACTGGGACAGAAGGACCCTGCGTTTGAAGCCAGCCTGGATTACAATGTAAGTTCAAGCCTGGACTACACAGTGAGACCCACGGGGATGTAGCTCAGTGACAGAGCATTTATCTAGCATGTAGAAGGCCCTGATTTTGATGCTTAGAAACACCATACCAAAACAAGGAAAAAAATCTATTTCATTCACCTTTAAGATGGCTAGAAATTTCTTCAGTTCTCTATTCTCCTTTCTCAATTCTGATAGCTCTCTAGGCAAAAGACGGAAACAATCAGGTCCAGATCACTAGTTAATGCTTACTGAGGGGTGTCTGCAGACATAAAGGTACTTCCATCAGGGATCTGGTGATGCAGGAAGAAAATGGCAGTGTTTTGTGATAAAAACAAATGAGCAAAATAAGCATTAACTTGGTATGACTTCAAGGGTTTTTTGGATAGAATTCCATTTCTTCATCACACACACTGTTAGACTGTTGATGTGTGAAAACTTCCAACAATTGGGTCTTCGGGATGGCTCAGCTGAAAAAGGCCTTGCTACCAAATCTGAAGACTTGAGTTCAATCCCCTAAACCCACGTGGTAGGAGAAAAACAACTCTGCAAGTTGTCCTTTGACCTGGCATTCATGTAGAGGTCAGAGGACAATACACATGCATAAATAAACATTCAAGAAAAATGTTAAGTTTCCAACAAGGATTCTGTCTTTTTTTAATTAGTTTTTTTTTTTTTTTTTCCTGTGCACTGGTGTTTTGCCTGCATGTATGTTTGTGTGAGGGTTTTAGATCTTCTGGAACTGGAGTTACAGGTAGTTGTGAGCTGCCATGTGGATGCTGGTAATTGAACTCAGGTCCTCTAGAAGAACAGCCAGTGTTCTTAACTGCTGAGCAATCTCTCCAGCCCCAACAATTCTGTCTTTTAGCTTAAGATTTCCAAAATACACTCCCTCCACAGAAACATTTTAAATATTATATCTCAGTGTTATCAGTGTGAGTCAGCTATATCTGGCTTCCCTGAAGAAATTTTTGATACACAGTAAAGAGGGTCCTTAGAGTAAAGAAAGAAAAAAACTTAAGAGAGACCAACTGAACAACCAAAAATTTTGCAGATGATTTTCTTAAGACAAATATGAACAGAGGGCAATTGTCAGTCCTTACATTTAGAAAGGACTATATCTATACTAAAAGAAAGAAAAGATGCTGGCTAGAGATTTGACTTGGCACTTACGTATTCTGGCTGGCCACCGTTTGCTGGGCTTCCTTCACAGCTGCTTCTAACTTTGTAATTTTGTCCTTATAAAAGGCAATAAGAAGATCTGTTTGTTTCTTCTGGAAGCACCACACCTACTAGGAAAAAAAGAGGTCTTTGACATACACTTCTATTAACTCCTTCATATTACTTTTGGCTACAAAGGGAAATCCACTGAATTACAGTTTTGAATTGTTCTTCTTCTCCTACACCCTTTAGCATAACTTGTAAACATCCCCCCCCCCCCAAACTACAGAGTTCAAAACTAGGGAAAGCCAAGGCTCTCCATTTTAGGACACTGACTTTTTCCTATCTTAGGGGGAGTATTCTGGTATTGTAGAATATTTTAAATATATATTCACTCATCCTGAGCAAACAAACAAAAACACTTTTCAAGGTCCTAATTGGTTTTAACTTACCTGTTTATTTGATTAATTTAGTTTTCATATTTTTAGCTATTACAATGTTTTTTCCTTAATACACTTAGACTGTGCTACTTGAAGGATGTTTGTACTGTTTCAGTAAAAGGTGAAGATGTGACCAGGTATGATAGCACACACACATCATCCCAGCACTCAGGAGGTAAAGGCAGAAGGATGAGGAGTTTGAGGCTAGTCTTGACTGGCTACAATGTGAATTTGAAGCTTGTCTAGGCTGTGAGATTCTGTCTCAAGGAGGAAAGACATAAAAGAAGAATATCTACTTTGGATTTCAAATTTTTTTTTCTGGTTTATTTCTGGATACAGACACATAACTTTATCTTTTTATTTTGCCATTTGCTAAAATACCTATCATAGGATTGTTGAATCAGAGAGAGTTAATATTTACAAAGTGTTCTAGCTGTGTCAGGCGTTATTTTGAATACACAGCAGAATTTCTGTCTCATCTGCGTTCTCTCTGCTCAGACTATAAACTCTTTATCAAGGGCCCTTCCCTAGGTGTTAGTACTCTTCTCATGAACTTTTCTCATC
The DNA here is from genome assembly GCF_907164565.1 of Psammomys obesus. Taxonomy (NCBI): domain Eukaryota; kingdom Metazoa; phylum Chordata; class Mammalia; order Rodentia; family Muridae; genus Psammomys; species Psammomys obesus. The sequence goes on along the minus strand of NW_026585643.1, from coordinate 1,030,558 downwards.
TAGTTTGTTGTTGTTTATAAAAGTAAAATTTTAGAAAACATGAACAGAGTAGGAGCAGAAAAAAGTCACTTAGAATCTTAGGAATTATCTGACTGGTGGGAGGAGGGGTTTGAAATAATAGTTACTATAAACAGATATATTAAGATACAGTATCCCCAACATTCTGGTTTTAGCTGTGGAATCAATATGGGATAAAAATGAATTATTATAAGGCATTTAAACTCTTAGCTGAACTTGCCTATTATCTTAGCCCTTGTAGGCTGAAGCAGAAGAACTGTAAGCCAGCCTGAGCTACATCAGTGGGCTGGAAAAGCAAAGTCCTGTGATAAAGAAGGCAGGCAGGCCAGACTGGTGAGATGGCTTCAGTGGCTACTGTCATCCCTGATGATCTGAGTTCAATCCACCCACATGGTAAAAGGGAAAAACAAAATCCTGCAAATAGTCATCTGACCTCTACACATGTAATATGGCATGTTCATAATGCACACATGCACATACACACACACACACACATGCACACACCCTTACTGTTCTACTGCTGTGAAAAGACACCATGACCAAGGAAACTCTTGGATGCACAGGTGACAGAGAGCCAGAGAGAGAAAGAAAGAGAGACAGACAGACAGACGGCCTAGCGTGGGCTTTTGAAACCTCCAAGCCCAGTGACACATCTCCTCCAACAAGGACACATGATCCAGCAAGGCCACACCTTCCAAGCAGTTCCAACCAGGGACTAAATATGCAAATACATTAGTTTATGGGGGCTATTCTCATTCAAAGCACAACATGCATTCATATAAAATTTAAAAAAATAAAACGTACAAAACTTTAAATTTTAATAAAAAAAAAAAAAAAGGAGGCTTAATCAAGGCCAAATCCTACCTTAGTGCACATACAGCTCACTTTGAGACTGCCAAGGGTCAGTCTCACTGAGAACAGACCCCACTACAGAACCCGAGGCGCCCAGTCAGACTATAGAGGGCCCTTTGATTAGTCCTAAGCAAGCCTTCTTTGCCTTCTTACCAACAAAAAACCCACCCCCCAAAACCTGAAACCTAAATCTCAGATACAGCCAGTTTCCTCTCAGATATCTGTAATTGACCAGACTTACTAGGTCCTATTCTCTCAAAATTTATTAGTGAGAACTGCTGAGAGAAACTCAGACAAGATAAGCCACTTGGAAGGGGCAGATCAGCTAAATTGCCTAGAAGAGACTCAGACCAACTAAGCTGCCTAGAAGACTCCAACCTGCCAAGAAGATTATTTTCATTTTTAAGATGATTGCTTTAACATAGTTACCAAGAGAAGATAATAAAAGTTGTCATACTACTGAAAACACCATCTGGATAATGCAGGTGTTAAATATTATTCATTTAATTATAACACTATATGCAACTATCTACTTCTAGATCCGGATGCTATTCCTTCACCTCTTCACAGCCTAGAGCAGACAGTGAGTATCATGGTCTTCATGTTATACACTCGCTCATTTTAGAAATTATAAAATTGTCAGGCTGGTGGTGTATGCTTTTAATTCCAGCACTCAGGAGGCACATACATTTTTGTGAGTTTAAGGTCAACCTGGTCTACATAGCAAGTTCTGGGCCACCCAGTGTTACACAGTAAGATCCTATCTCAAAAAAGATACTGACAGGCTTTTTATAACATTTACTGGAGGCTTCACTTTTCTGGGATTTCCATTACCCGGGGCACAATGTGGTTTAAAAATACTTTCAGATCAATTCTTGTATTGCTTGTGTTTGAGTAACCCTTACTGTACTTAAAATAATGTTGGCAATTTGGACATACCAACAGGAAGCCATGATGTGCTTCCTTTAAGTGAAAAGGTACAAGTTCTCAACTTAACGGAGAGGGGAATATGTGTGGATGTTGTTAAGATTTGGTAAGGGATAAAGAAAACAGAAATGGAAAAAAAAGCATTCTTACCTTAAGTGATACACATCAAAATATTTACATTTAGCGTGATAAAATGCCTGATTTTTGGATAATCTGGTTGGGATAGTGAAAGATAAGGGTAAAATGTGGCCATCAGCTTAAAATTGCTAAAATACAATTAATAATGGAAACTCATTACATTATACATATCATATTTTCCCTAGTTTAATATATTTGAAATTACCTGTAACAAAAATTTAAAGCTAGGCATGATCACGCACACTCATAATTTCAGGTATTGAGGAAGTTGAGGCAAGAGAATCACAAGTTTGAAGACTGCCTTGGTAAGTTAATGAGACTTTGCCTCAAAATAAAATTTAAAAGAGCTGGGGTGTAGCTAAGAGACAGACTGCTCGCCTACCTCCTGAGAGGCTCTGAGTTCAATTCCCAGTGGTATAAAAATGTTTCAAAGCTTAAAAACAACAACAAAAACCTTTGATTTTTATTTATATGTGTGTGGGTGCCCATGGAGGCCAGACGAAGAGATAGAACTACAAGTGGTTTTTAGCCTCCCAACACCGGTGCTGGGAATCAAACTCAGGTCTTCTGGAAAAGCAATATATGCACTCTTAATAACTGAGCCATCTCTGGAGCCGTTCAAAACTACCGATTGACTGGGAGCTGCTGTGCAGTACAGAGAAGTATGTATTTCACTGCTGGGGGTTGGTTGGTGCTATGCATTCTAATACTAATTACTGCCCCAAGATCTGGTTGCTACCCTGAGAAGAACATTCCCATGTACACCTGTCCTTGTTGTGGAAACCTTGCTCTACCTAATTTAAAGTTGATTGGCTAATAAAAAGGCCTACACGCCTGGGCAGGGCAGAAGTGAGAGGTGGAGCTAAAGTTCGAGGGCTTTGAGAAAGAAGGATCACAGGAAGGAGAGAGACAGGTACAGGAGGAGAAGAAGGAAGCAGAGTTGCCATAGGAGAGGTAAAGACCACGTGGGCTGGGAGAAGACCTTGGAGATACAGAGAACTCGGAGGTACGGCATGGAAAGAAGAGGATGGAGAGCATAAGCAAGTATTTATGGGGATACTGGATGGGGAATAGCTCAGATAGGAATGATTAGAACAGTGGCATGGGATGTGGGGCTGGGTGGTAACCAAGATAGCTTTAGGGAGTTTATATCTGCCCAGCCACAGGTAAAATAAGGCTTATCTACAATCTATCTGGTGTCTGTGTCTTTTATTGTTTGATAACGGGTTAAATAAAACTGCCATAATAATGATAGACTTTTAATAATAAACATTATTAGCCATTACTTTCTGTTTTCTGTTGTCTAGTTTTAACATAGAGGTCCTAACATGGTTTGGACCCTAAGTGTGCTTCAAAGTTTATGTTGTAGACTTTGTCATTAGTCTGTGGCATTCCTGGGAGGTGGTAAAAAAGTGAAGTCTACTGGGAAAAGGTTTACTGAAGATAAGTCCTTAAAGGAATGTGGGGATCCTAACTTCACTTTCCTCCCTTTCTCTATTTCCTGGTTGCCATAAGGTGAATAGCCTTTCTCTACCATACACACCTACTAGGGTGCTCTGCTTTGCCACAGATCCAAAGCAACAGAATCAGCCAATCATGAATTGAAATCTTTAAAACCACGAGACAAAATAAACCTTTCTTTATAAACTGAAGTTCTGAGGAAAACAAACAAACAAACAAACAAACAAACAAACCATACCCATAGTTCTATGGGACAAAACTTCAAATTACCCAGTTAAGAAGAACTTGGTCTTTTAGAGACCCTAGATTCAGTTCCCAGCATCCCCAATTCTAGGGGATCCAAAGTCCTCTTCTGGCTTCTGTCTGCACTGCACGTATTTATACATAAAAATAAACATATCCAATAAATATAATTTTAAGCCAGGTATCGTGGCACACACCATTAACATCAGCTCTCTGGAGGCAGAGGCAGGTGAAACTCTGTCAGTTTGAGGCTAGACTGGACCACTAGTAAGTTCCAAGACAGCATAGTTTTATAGAAAAATCCCACCTCAAAAAACAACAAAAGTTGTTTAAAAGATATTTTTAAAAATGTTGCAGACCAGAATCAAAATATCTTGTGTTATTTTTAGTCCCTTTGAAAACCATTCACTGCTCACTTCTATGTATGACCTAGAGATACCCTTGTGACTACTAAAACATTTTAAGATGTATCCTTGGCAGGATACTATCTATCATCTATCTACCACCAATTTCAAAGGCTAAGAACCACTGTGAGAAAGCATGTGAAATCAACAGCACAGTTTTTCATGCTTTGCTGTAACCCACCTATCTGTGTTCTCAAACAATGTATTGGTAAATGCCTGGTGTTATAGCTTTGTCCTAAAACTAATAATAAAACCTTATGCAACCACTTCAACAGTGAAATTTGTCCTTCACAGCAATCAGAACCCATGTTCCCAGATAGTGGTCATTCATATTTATCCCTAGAGTAAACTGTGTTTTATTGCCTTTGAGGTGAGAGAGATGTGTTTTTGTATTGACGTTGTTTTCTGAAGAATCAGTGTGAAGACACAGTTCCTAAAATTTGTGGCCCTATCCTCAGTGATATTAGAATCCAGTTATTCACAGCCCCTTTCAGCCATGCCTGAGTGTTAATGTGGTGATGCTTGGTGAGATGGGAGTTGGTTGCCAGAGAAACCACTACTGATCAGAGGGTTAGAACTTTTAGCCCTAATTCTTCTCTTCTCTTTTCTTCCTATATCTAGGGAAGGATTAAAGGCTAGAAAGTGAATTCAGTCACCAATGGACAATTATTTAATCAGTCATCCCTAGTGAAATGTTCACGAACTAACTGGAGAACTCAGAAGATGCTAGAAAGACAGGTCTGGAAAGAACAATATTCAGCTTCATATGGAAAACCAAACCAAACCAAACCAAACAGGATAGCTAATAAAACAATCCTGTACAATAAAAGAACTTCCAGAGTGATCCTCATTCCTGATTTCAAGCTATACTACAGAGCTACAGTCATAAAAACTGTGTGGTACTGGCATAAAAACAGGCAAGTTGATAAATGAAATCAAATCAGAGACCCAGACACAAATCCACACACCTATGCCCACCTGATTTTTGATCAAGAAGCCAGAAATATACAATGGAAAAAAAGAGAACATCTTCAACAAATGGTGTTGATATAACTGGATGTCAGCATGTAGAAGAATGCAAACATTCCACCTTACAACCATCAGAATGGCTAAGATAAAAAATATAAAACTGAAGTCCAAGTGGATCAAAGCCATACTCATAAAATCTGATACACTGAACCCGATAGAAGAGAAAGTGAGGGACAGCCTTGAATGCATGGGCACAGGAGACAACTTACTGAACAGAACACTGATAGTACAGGAATTAAGACTGACAGTTAATAAATGGGACCTCATGAAACAGAAACACTTCTGTAAGGCAAAGGATGCCATAAACAAGACAGAATGGGAAAATATTTTTACTAACTCCATATCTGACAGAGGGCTAATATCCAAAATATATATATAAAAAAAAAACTCAAGAAACTAGACATCAGCAAACCATATAATCTAATTAAAAAATGGGGTACAAGCTGGGCGTGATAGCACATGCCTTTAATTCCAGCACTCAGAAGGCAGAGGCAGAAGTATCTCTGTGAATTCAGGTCTAGCCTGGTCTACAAAGCAGGTCCAGGACTGCCAGGAATACACAAAGAAATCCTGTCTTGAAAAACCAAACCAGCTCTTTCCTTTTGCGGCCATCGCTGGATCGCAGCCGCCAAGATGAAGTTCAATCCCTTCGGTGACCTCTGACCGAAGCAAAAACTGCAAGCGGCACTTCAACACACCTCACATCTGGAGGAAGATCATGTCTTCCCCTCTTTCCAAAGAGCTGAGACAGAAGTATAATGTTCGCTCCATGCCCATTCGAAAGGATGATGAAGTTCAGGTCGTCCGAGGACACTACAAAGGCCAGCAGATTGGCAAAGTGGTCCAGGTGTACAGGAAAAAGTACGTCATCTACATTGAGAGAGTACAGCGGGAAAAGGCCAACGGCACAGCAGTCCACGTGGGCATCCACCCCAGCAAGGTGGTTATCACCAGGCTAAAGCTGGACAAAGACTGCAAGAAGATCCTGGAGAGGAAAGCCAAGTCTCAACAAGTAGAAAAGGAGAAGGGCAAATACAAGGAAGAAACCATTGAGAAGATGCAGGAGTAGAGGCCTCTCACACAACTGTCATTAAAGACTGTTTCAGTTAAAAAAAAAAAAAAAAAAGAAAAACCAAACCAATCAATCAACCAACCAACCAACCAACCAATCAATCAAACAAACAACCAAACAAAAAAAGAGGTATAGATCTAAACAGAGAATTTTTAACAGAGGAATCTCAAATGGCTGAGAAGTAATTGAAGAAATGTTCAGTATCCTTAGTCACCAAGGGAAAGGTTGATGGCTAATCAAAAGGACTCTGAGATTCCACCTTACAACCATCAGAATGGCTAAGATAAAAAAATATAAGTGACAGCTCATGCTGGAGAAGATGTGGAGCAAAGGGGAACTCTCTTCCTTTGCTGGTGGGAGTACTTGTACAGCTACTTTGGAAATCAATATGGTGGTTTTTCAGGAAACTGGGAATCAACCTACCTCAAGACTCAGCTATACCACTGCCAGGCATATATCCAAAGGAGATGAGACGATATTATCCATGCTACCTATCAAAAGGAAAGACAGCACTCACAGAAATGTAACTATTTAAGAGATGTAAAGATGAAGATGAACCCTAAAACGAAATAGCACAAGTTGGTTAAGATAGCCAGAGAACATTTCTAAGTAAAGAAATAAGATTTTAAATGTGGTTAAGAGATCACTTATAATGGAAACATAAATTATCCATTGGTTTTGATGAGGATACCTTTAGCACAGGAAGTTTTTTGTTTTTTACTTTTTGAAACAAGGATTTTCTATGTAGCCTTGGCTGTCCTTGACTTGCTTTGTAGACCAGGTTGGCCTCAAACTCCCAGTGATCTACTGCCTCTGCCTCCCTGAGTGCTGAGATTAAAAGCATGCACCGCAACACCTGTCTTGCAGGGGGCAGTTTTTAACGCAACAGTTAGAAACCAGGTCACAAAAAGCTATGAAGAGTCAGGAGGTAGACAAGCCAGATAAACACACAACAGTAAGGTCCAATACTATGTTAAGACTCAACTCTATGTCCTCCATGAAGGATGACAGTCAACCTTGATTTTCACTCATATGATTCTGACTTCATGTCCCAACAGTATTTAACTCAGATTATTCTATCTACCTTTGGAAACACTTTTCTTCTTCTTGACTTCTGAGATACCACATATTTTTATTTTTATTTCTGACTGCAGTTTCCTAATTTCTCTTCTTCCACCTAATTGCTAGATATTGAAGGGACTCTTTTCCATGCTCTTATCTGTTTCTAAGATGTATGTTCTGTGTGTAAGTGCTGGGGCTGGGGAGTAGGACCGACACAGTGCTTCACACAAGGATGAACACATGGCTGATACTCTAACATTCAGGAAAGCACACATCCTACCACTGAGCTACCCCCTCTCTCTCCCCTCTCAACTTTCATCACTATTTTCTGGCAAGATAGGAACTCAGAGTTCAGTCTTTTTCTATGCACTAAGCTTCAGAATAAGTTCAGCCTTTCTGACTTTTCTACCTGGATTTCTGAGAACCATCTAAAACCTAATATGTCCATATCTTCCCGGCAGACCCAGGAGAAAATCAGCCAGGAAGAAATGGCTATAGATTTCTGAGGAGACAATAAAAATAAGGTAAAACCTTTTTCTCACTTTGCACCCACAACTTTACTTCTTCACTCTTCAAAAAATTATTTGCCAAGTGTGATACTGCTCAGTTTTAGAGGCAAAAAGGCAAGTGGATCCCTGTGAGTTAGAGGCCAGCCTGGCCTACATATTGAGTTCTAGGACAGTCATGTTTATATAGACATTGTCTCAAAACAAAACAAACACACACACACACCAAACAAACTTAAAAGACCCAGAAAACAAGCTTTCGGGCTCTTTACTCCGCTCCCTTAGCCTACTTCCTACTTCCATTCCTGGAAGTGCTTTATTATTTGTTTACTATTTTAAAATATTTATTTACGTATTTAATGTATGAGTGTTCTATTTGCATCCCATTATAGATGGTTGTGAGCCACCATGTGGGTTCTAAGAATTGAGCTCAGGACCTCTGGAAGAGCAGTTATTGCTCTGAACCACTCAGCCATCTCTCCAGCCTTTCCCATTTCTTTCTTTCTTTGTTTATTCATTTAATATTATTGTGTAAGTGTTTTATTGAATATATGTGTACTATGTTTATTCCTGTGGAGGTCAGAAGAGTGGGTGTGATTCCCTGGAACTGGAGTTATGGATGGTTACGAGCCACCACGTGGGTGCTGGGAATTGAACATAGATCTTCTACAGGAACAGTGTTCTTAATCGATGAACCATCTCTCTAGTCCCTTCCCCTTTAAAAATAAGCTGTCTATTTCTAATGTCCAACTCAAAAGGCATTACTTTCCCCCTACCTTCTCCTAGCAGCTGTTCATATTTTTACCTAACCTGTACTAAATTTTTTCTTAAACATAAATTTGTTAATAAATTTGTCCTTGAGTTTTCAGAATACAAAACACAACAGAAATAACGACCTTCTCTCCCGTGCATGCATGCATGCGTGTGTGCGTGTGTGTGTGCGTGCGTGCGTGCGTGCGTGTGTACATTGCTTGAGAATCAAGTCAGGCCTTTCTGCTTGCTGGGAAAGGCTTCTGCCGCTGATCTATAATCTCCATGCTGTTTCTCCTTTCTGCTGCCATCACTGATTCAGTGAAAGAAGTCTGCTTAGATTTTTCCCTCCTGACTGGTGTCCTCTTATCCTATTTATGGCCTAGTCAACTCAACACCCACATTCTCACTTAAAATTACATTATCACATAATGTCATTTCCTTGTGTAAAACACTCCAATTGTGTAACTTCATTTAAAAGAAAATGAAATTTCTTGCCAGGATCTACAAGTACCTACTTCCCTGATCTTACCTTAAATAACCTTCCTTTTAACTGTCCTGACATATCAGTAATTTATAAGCATTTCTATTTTTGTTTTGTTTGTTTTTTAGGGACAGGGTCTGTCTATGTAGTCCTGGTATCCTGGAGCTTGCTATGTAGATCGGGCTGACCCCAGGCTCACAGAAGTCCTCTTACCTCTGCTTGCCAGTTCTGAGATTAAAGGGGTGTGCCACCACACCTGGCTCTGCAAAGCATTTCTTTTCTTTTCTTTTTTAAAGATTTATTTATTTATTATTTATACAATATTCTGCCTGCATGTGTCCCCGCACCCCAGAAGAGGGCATCTCTTCTGATCTCATTATAGATGGTTGTGAGCCACCAGGTAGTTGCTGGAAATTGAACTCAGGACCTTTGGAAGAACAGCCAGTGCTCTTAATCTCTGAGACATCTCTCCAGCCCCCATACAAAGCATTTCTTAGGAACACAATATGAACATATCTAGCTAGACACTGATGTATCCACCCTTGGAAAGTGAGAAAAACAGATATGTGAAAAATAAATCACATTTTCACAGTTAAGTATAATTGCAGAGTTAAAAGCAATGTACAATACAAGAAACAAGACAAAATTCGGTGATAAAAATCATGGAAGTCTTTACTAGAGAAGGCACAAAACTGCATGCATTTAAAAGATGCCTAGTTGTAAGTAAAGGTGGAGTCTATGGCCTAGGAATGAAGAAAATAGCAGGTCCTTACAAGCCCTTCAATTTTCTTGAAAAGTTTAGAGGAGAGTCAAGAATTCAAAATAGGCAGCTTTATCAAGAACTAGCCCAGAGAGAAAAATGTCCTTGTTGGATCATTACAAAGAATGGAAATGGACATTTAAAGCAACATTCCATTCACTCATTTAAGAAAAATGTTTTCAATGTTCATTCCAAACTAGAAACTAATCAAAGAGAACAACAGACAAAACTACCCAATCTCTGTCCTTAGAAGCTATCTTTCAATGCAGGATTCAGAGGTAAACAAACCCACAAGACAATGGTACAAATAGGAGCTATGTGAAAACAAGACAAGTAGATAATGGAGCTGCTTCTAAGACACCAGGAAAGATCCTTCTGAGGAAACTTAAGCAGTAGCTTGAATGACACAGTGGGGTAGGTAACACATTAGTTATTCAACTTACACAGATTAGGAAAATACATTTCAGACTGCTGACTTCACCACATTCACACTTCACTAAAGTGATGATTAACTGACCCTTTCTATTTATTCTACCTTGATTATTTAACCATGTATAATTGGTCCCATGATTAGGCAGGTTAAGATTCGGACTATACATAATTTCTTACTGATCATTAACTAACTGTGGATTTAAATTTAACTAAAGGTTTGCTCTTTTTCTTGTTCCTGTGACCTCTTTTACATTTCTCCTTGGGTCTCAGCTAGATTTTATCTACTCATAGCATTGAATGTACTATCTCAAATATAATGGCTCATCCAAGTGACTAAGACAGCTACAGCCAAAGCTTTAATTCTGTTTACTGTTATTTCCAGAGTTAAGACCTGGGGATGGGGAAACACTGATGATAACTTTCATGCTTAGAAAGGGTGTACTCAAGCTGGTCATGGCCGGACTTGCCTATGATCCCAACACTTCAAAAATGGAGGAAGAACAACCATGAGTCCAAGGTCATCCTTGGCTATCCAGAAGTTCAAAGCTATCCTGGGCTACAACAAGGCCTATCTCAACAACAACATCAAAATACTGTCATAAGAAGAAGCCAGGCGTGATAGTGCATGCCTGTAATCCCAGCATTCAGGGAGGCAGAAGCAGGTGAATCTCTGTGAGTTCGAGGCCAGCCTGGTCTATAAAGAGAGTCCAGGACAGCCACAGCTAAACAGAGAAACCCTGGCTTGAAAAAACAAAACAAAAAGAAGAGGAAGACAAGGAGGAAGAAGAACTGACACTATCAGAAAGCTTGCTTGGTGTGTTCTGGGACTCTTGGTTCAACTCCCAGCAACACACCACATAAGAAAGCATAAGAAAAAGAGTATCAAGGCTAAGTGTGGTTTTTCACACATGCCTATAATCATAGCACTCAGGAGGTAGAGGCAAGAAGATCATGCATTCAAGGCTAGCCTAACCTACAAAGTGAGATTATTTCTCAAAAAAGAACGAAAGAAAAAAAATAAAACAGCAACAAGCATGAAACTAGGTGATAAAGTACTAACCCAGTATCTGTAAGACCCTGGCTTTATCCCCAACACATCTAATATAATCTAGATGGCAGAACATTCCTGTACTCCCAGCATTCACGTAGAAAAAGGAGGATCAGACATTTAAGATCATCCTCAGATATATAAGAAATATAGGATCAGAAATATAAGATCATAATGTGTTATGGAATATAAAAGACCCTGCCTTTGGGCTAGAGAGATGGCTCAGTAGGAAAAGGCACTAGCCAGCAAACCTGATGACAAGAATTTAATCCATAGCACCAATGTAGTAGAAAAAGAGTAGAGAATTGACTCCTGCAAGTTGTCACACATTCCCTCATTCTTTCTGGGGTATGCAACAGCCCTTCCCCTAATACACACGGTGGGGAGGGGGATGGGACAGAGGAGGAGGAGAGGCTCCTCTTGAAGGCCACAAAAAAAAAAAAAAAAAAAAAAAGACAATAATAGATGGGGATTGGTGTAGTGGTAGAGCACTTGCCAAACATGTAAAGGGCCTAGGGTTTAACCAACACAGCAACAACAAAAGGAAGTGATAAAATATTTTTTTAGTTACATATTTATTCTTCTTCTTCCATCATGTGGGTTCTAGAAATTAAACTCAGAACTCAAGCTGTTGGCTTGGCAGGAAGCTCCTTTACCCACTAAACCATCTCTCTAGCCTGAGAAAGTCTGAAGAATCATTTCAAGAGAGGTATCCCATAATGCTAAAAAAAAAAAAAAAAAAAGTCATCTCAGCAGAGAAATAGAGAGTGGAAACTTAAAAATTAAAGTCTTTACAACCTGAGAACTCTCTTAAATAATTATACTACCTTCTTCTTGCCTTTTGCTATATTCTACTAATTTTTTTTTTTTTTTTTTCTGAGACAAGGTTTCTCTGTGTAACCTTGGCTGTCCTGGACTCCCTCTGTAGAGCAGGATGGCCTTGAACTCACAGTGATCTGCCTGCCTCTGCCTCCCTGAGTGCTGGGATCATAGGCCTGCACCACTCAGCCTGGTTTATTCTACTACTTCTTATCATGTCAATCATTCGCCAACATAGGAGGCACCAGGAAAAGACAAGCAATTGGTTGTTGACTTCAAATAAAGTTAAATATTATTGCAAAGGTTAATTAAAAATGAAGAGTAAGACACGAGTATGGGTTTATAAGCAAAAGTTTACATGTTAAATTACCAAATCCACTCTTTTGCAGGCCTCTATATGCAATTTTTAAGAAAATGCATTTATCTGCAGAGAAAGATGATGAAGTTTTTTTTGTGCCTGTTCAGTCACAAGAATTGGTTAAGTAAGAACTATAAAGTAAGATTCAACTAGATTATGTTTTTGACTAGATACCATAGATTCTGAGTCAGTAAAAACTGGTAGAGATTTGTATCAGGGAAGAAAATAAAGAGAACAGTTTCTCTCCACTGCATACTAAGACAGCTTAAAGAGAAACTCCTTGCTTGGTGGTGGTGGTGGTGGTGGCATATACTTTTACTCTAAGCAGAGGCAGAAGCAGGTGGATCTCTGAGTTCCAGGCTAGCCTGGTCTACAGAGCAAGTTCCAGGACAGCCAGCACTATATACAGAAACCCAGTAGAAAGAGAGAGAAAGAGAGAGAGAGAGAGAGAGAGAGAGAGAGACTCCTCTCACTCTTTCCTTAGAGACAGGGGTTCTACGTACCTAGTTATACTCAGTACATGACCCAAGTTGGCCTTAAGCTTAGAGCAGTAAGAAGTTTTTTTCATTTTGGTTCTCATACCTGAGAGATGTGATTAAAACACTGCAAAGCTGTCTCTACAGGGCTTCTGAAGAACTTCTTCTCTTGAGGCTTTAACTATGAAGAGAGTAAGATACATCCACACAAAATAAAAGAAAATAATGACACTGGAATTAAATAACTCTACCTTTTTCAATTGCTATCTTCAGATTTGCTTCTTTTTGTTTTGAGCAGCTTATTACCTGAGTATGTACTTCCTACTAGATGAGGCAGTTCATGTCAAGGGTGAAAACTTACATTATCAGAAAGCGCCAGATGCTTGCAAGGACTTCCACAAACAGCACATTTTTCTGAGAAAAAAAAAAAAAAAAGGAAAAAAATTTGTTCTTAAGGGCAGGAGGTACGATTTTCCTAAAGTATGTGGTAACTGCCAAGTAGGCTAGCAAGAGAAGGAACAGGTTCTTAACTAAAGTCATGCTGATATATGAGGCTTTGCACTATGTTTATCTCCCTGTCTTTTCTTTGTTTTTGAGACCAGGTCTCATAAGTGTAGCTCAGACTGGCCTGAGACTTGCAACAACCCTCAGCCTCCTGAGTATCTGAACTAACCCTAGCATCTACTGTGCCAACAAAAGCACTGGAACACACGCAGGTCTTCTGAGACGAGTACACAAGTCCCAATGATGATAATTTTCACTTTAAGTGACTTTTTAAAAAAGATTCATTTTATCAATGTTTTGCCTTCACATATGCCTGTGTACCATGTGCGTGGCTGGTGTCGGATCCTTAGGATCTGGAGTTACACACAGTTGTTAGCCACCATTTAGGTGCTGGGAATTGAACCTGGGTGGTCTTAAAGAGCAGCTAGTGCTCTTAAACACTGAACTATCTCTCCTTTCTGCTGACAGCAGGCACACTGGCTGGCTCCCCAATATCCCACCATTGTCACTTTGCTAATATTCCTAAATTTTGCTTTGAAGCTCTCCTACTCTTTATGCAACCTGAAAGAAGAAAACCATACAATTTCTAAGCTTTCCTCCTAAAATACAGTATTCATAGTGGTGCTGATGATTACAATAAATGTCACTGGGCTGGGGAAGTAGCTCAGTGATACAGTATTTGTTTAGCATACATAAGACCCTGGGTTCATCCATTAAAAAAATGCCAGGTCAGGAAAAAGCATTACATGGCTTTATGCATCACACACACAAGCACTCCAAAGTGAGCTGCTGTCACCACAGTGAACAGCCTCATCGCATCGGCAGATAACTCAAGAGGGTCATGAGACTCACACAGGGGAAAAAGTTCTCCAGAGACTATTTAACCTGCTATTTATTCCTTGGGGAATGAAGCTTCTTTCCTAGTCTGCTTTCCATGTTGTTCTCAGCATGAGCTAGCAAATAATTTTAAGAAAAACAAACTTCCACAGATTTCTAGAACCAACAGGGTAACAGTTCAGGGTTCTTACCCGATAGACAGAAATTTCTATCATTTTGCTATTGCCTACCCCTTCAGCGTCATCTTTTAGCATTTTTACTTTTCTCTATATAATCTCAACTCTGTGTAAGCATCTGCACTGCAGTTTAATGATGTCATATGTCAATACACATACTATTGTTTTTTTTTTAAAGATGTGATTTATTTTACACACATGAACATTTACCTACATGTAAGTATGTGTGCCATGTGTGATGTGTGCCTAGTGCCTGGAGAGGCCAGAGAGTGGCATCAGATCCCCTTGAAGTAGAGTTCTAAGGCACCATGTGGGTACTGGGAACCAAACACATGTCTTCTGTAAGAGCAGCCAATGCTCTCAACCACTGAGCCATCTGTCCAGCTCTCACTGTTGTAAGTTAGAATGATCTTCGCTAAACTTGGCAAACTCCAGTTTATTGTTCAAAACCCTACTGCTGCAGAATGTCTTCCATGATGTTTCCCTTGATCAAAGCATCATGTCCTAAGTAGGGTAAAATCCCTTTTCTGGAATTTAGATAATTTACAGGATTTTTTTTTCTCTTATTGCTGTTGTTCTGTATGTGGCCCACACTAGCCTTCAACTCCTTTGTTCAATTAGCTAACCCTCTTTACTGAGCCTCCCCAGTAGCTATGGTCTTATATCACCAAGTCAGCTCATCCAGCCCTAATAAAACAAATAAAACAAACTAATAAAACGAAACAGTTCAGCTCAGAGTATGTGTGTAGCATGCCAGAAGTCTTGGTTTCATTTCCCAACACTCCAGAGCAAAACCTTAAGTTTTCTTTCTTTGAGACAGGGTCTCACTTTGTAGCTCTGGCTGCCCTGGAACTCAGAGACCTGCTTGACTTTGCCTCTCCAGTGCTGTGATTAAAGGCATGTGCCACCATGCTCCATCTGGCTTTCACATTTCCTTTCTAAAACTTGAGCATTTGCCTAGCATGTGCATAGCCCTAGGTTCTAGATTCAGCACTGCCAAATAAATAAATAATAGGAAACTGCTCATTAAACTCCAAGGTATCAACATTTTTTTCACCCATGAAGGCTTTTTTTTTTTTTATCCTACCATGTAGCTCCCTGGTAGGCAAATAAATGCTCTACCAGGGAGCTACATCTCAAGCCCCACACAATTAAAAAAAATAAGTTACAATATTTATTTTCAATAAACAGATTTTTTAAAATAGTTTTTTTCTGTTGTGTTTGAGGCAGGATTTTACTATATATCTTTGATTGTTCTTGAACTCACAATCTTCCTGACACAATTCATAACACTGAAGGGTAACGCTTTTGCTAAATCACTTAGCTCCATTCTTTTACTAATGGATTCCTTTAATTTCGAAAAGACAGCTGCCTACAGTATCCATATTATCACTGATGACTACTAAGTGATTTTTATTCTACATCACACAGAGAAATGGCTATTCATTATATCTAAGTTAAAAAACATTTTGGGATAAATCTGAAAAATAAGTCACTCACCCAGAGTCATACACTTTTTACAGAAAATATGGCCACAGCTGGTGACAAAGAAATGGGACCCATCTTTCCGGAAACACTGATTGCAATGAAACCAATCCATTCTGGAGCAGACAGAAAGAATAGGAACAATGTGGGCCATATTATAATTATAGCTGTTACAAAAACAGTTTGCTTAACTTTTGATAATGTACTGGGTGTGGGACCAAATTTGTGAGCATTCCATTTGTCTGTAGGGATATACATATAACATGAGGAAGAGGTCAGCAAACTACATTCACTATATGCCATCAAGCATCTGTGTGTGTGTGCATGCGTGTGTATGTAAAAATAGTAAAAAGCTAGAGGACAGAAATGAGGCTTTTCTTGGAGCAGTATGATTGTACTTGTATTTATATGTTTGTCTTTACTCTCACTTTTGGTTTCTAAGTTTTCTAGCTTAACTCATATACCAATTTGTAACTAGAAAATCAATCTTTCAAAAATGAAAAGTATGCCACCATATTTGTGTGGTGCTATGATGTACCACACAAATTTGTATGGTGCTAGGTGTACCAAGCCTAGAGCCTCATGAACATTAAACAAGTAAACTACCACTGAGCCCAGGCCCAGGCCACATCTTTACTGAGTTTCCTGTAAAAGAACAGAGAAAAAAAAGGAGCTAACAGAGGGTGGTGGGTCAGATAGCTCATGTATTAGCATTTAGACACATTTTACAGAAGAGAAACAGTTGAGTGGTAAGTCTCAGCTTACATACGCCTTCTACTCCACAAAAGCCCAGTCATAGGTCTGGAAGGTATTTAAAGTCATGACCAGGCTCATCTTTCCTTTTTCTTTTTTCAGAGGATGTACATGATTATAACTAACCAACTTGTCCAAAATTCTATCTTTACTGGCAATTCTGAGATTAGAATCCAAGTCTCTTGATTCTGTGGGTAATTCATGTTCCTATATTAAACAGCACTTTTGTTCACATGGTAATCATACCATAATTTGTATGGTGTTATTCTGGTTTTTTTTTTTTTTTTTTCTGGCAATAGCAATTTTTGTATAACTTAGGTATGTATCTGAATGAAAGTGATTTGTGGGATTTTTTTTTTTTAAGTATTTATTTGGTGGGTGGTGCAAACACAGGCAAGAGTGGAGGACACAGGACAACTTTTGACTTGGTTCTCTCTTTCCACCATGTTGATTCTGAGAATCATGAGCTCCACATAAATGGCAACCACTTTTACCCGCTGAGCCCATCCTGTGGGATTTGTTGTTTTACAAAACTCTACAGAGTTTCTCTGTGTAGCCCTGGCCATCCTGAAACTCGTTCTGTAGACCTGGCTGTGGGATTTTTTTTTTTAAACGAAGAAAATAACACTTGAAAAGTACAGCATTGAGCTGTAAAAAAAAAAAAAAAAAAAAAAAAAGCACAACAAAATGTTGAATATGGTTCTTAATATTTATTAACTTGATCCTTTTTAAAAAAATATCTATGTATTATTTATACATTATTCTGCCTGCACGTACACCTACATGCCAGAAAAGGGCACAGGATCTCATTATAGATGGCTGTGAGCCACCATGTGGTTGCTGGGAATTGAACTCAGGACCTTTAGGTAGAACAGCCAGTTCTCTTAACCTCTGAGCCATCTCTCCAGCCCAACTTGATCCTTTAAATTGGAAAAATTAGTTACTTTTTTCCTACCACAACCCTTTTCTCTCAACAATTTTAGAGTGCCAGTTTGTGTAGAGGTTTACCAAGTGAATGAGCAACCTACCTTGAAAATTCTGTCCCTTAGCAGAAAGGTGACACAGACCTTGGAAAAATTAGTTACTTTTTTCCTACCACAACCCTTTTCTCTCAACAATTCATTTTAGAGTGCCAGTTTGTGTAGAGGTTTACCAAGTGAATGAGCAACCTACCTTGAAAATTCTGTCCCTTAGCAGAAAGGTGACACAGACCTTTAGTCCCAGAACTCCGGCAGCAGAGGCAAGTGGACCTCTGTAAGTTCAAGACTAGTCACAGTTACATAGTGAGACCCTGTCTCCAAAAAAAATCAAAAACAAAAAACCCTTGCCATTATAGTTATGACTGAAGCTGGGCATGGTGGCACATGGTAATCCCAGCACTCAGACAGAGGCAGCCAGATCTCTGTGAGCTCGAGGCCAGCCTGGTCTACAAAGTGAGTCCAGGACAGCCAGGGCTAAAAGGAGAAACCCTGTCTCGCTAAAATAAACAAATAAAATTTATGATAAAAAAATTTTAAAAACTATCGAGGGGAGGTGAGATGGCACAGCTGATAATGGTGCCTACTGTTAAGCCTGGCGACTTGAGTGTGACACCCTGGGACGGACAGACAGAGGGACAGATTCCCACAAGCTGTCCTCTGACCTCCACAAGCACGCACCATAGCAGAGTAACCACCTAATTATTCACATGACCACTCCCCCACAAATAAATGCACATTTTTCTTTAATTTACTTGACAGTGGGTTGAGGTGGTGCAGGCCTTTAATCCCTGCACTTGGGAGGCAGAGGCGGGCAGATCTCTGAGTTCGAGGCCAAGCCTGGTCTACACGGCGAGCTTCTGGGCAGCCTGGGCTATGTAATGAGAACCTGTCATTAAAAAAATAACAACAACAACAACAATAAACCGTCCCACAGCACCAGGCTCGGAGCTCCAGTCGTGGCTTCGCCGGGGTCCTAGGCGGCCTTGACTGGCTGCGGAAGAGGACGAGGACGCGCGAGGACTGGTGGCCTCCGACCCTTCCTAGCTCGCGTCCATACCAGCTTGGCCTCCAGGACTCCACGCCTCAGATCTCGGACCAGCCGGCTCTCTCACAAGGCGCCAGACACCCCGGAAGAGAAAGCAGCCGCCGCCCTGCACCGCGCCACGTGCGAGGCTGGCCGGCAGCGCACGCCAGAAAGAACCAGAAGGGCGGGGGCGGGGCCTAACGGGGCGGGGCCAGGCGGGGGCGGGCCGCTGAGCTCCTGCGCAGCCGCAGAAGCATTCAGGCGGGTTCCCTCGAAAGGTGTGTCCTACGGTAGCCTGGGAAGCCCACCAGAGCGTCGAAATAGTCGTCTTCTACTGTAGAAGCCGAGAGATGAAAACGAGCCATTTAATGTTTCACAAATGACCCCCCCCCAAACAAAAGAAAGCAGAATCTCAAAGCCATAGGAGCTTTGACATAATCTAAAATGAAATTAAAATAATGGACGCTAAAAAACTTCCTATAAAGCCGGGTGGGTGGTGCACGGCTTTAGTCCCAGCACTCTTGGGAGGCAGGGGCAGGCGGTTCGCTTTGCCTTCGTTCGAGACCAGCCTGGTCTACAAAGTTAGTTTAGGACAGCCAAGGCTACACAGAGAAACCCTGTCTGGAAAAGCAAAAACAAACAAGCAAAAAAGTTACAGTATAGCTGGGTGGCCTGAGCCACAGAGGCAGGAGGATCTCTGTGAGTTCCAGGAGAGACAGATTCACACAAGGAAACCCTGTCTACAAAAGAAAAGAAAAAAAAAAATACAGCATAAATTAGAAACAGAGAAAACTGAGAAGTTACGTGGTTAGAGGCCGATTGCTAGAAACTCAGAACAAATAGGTCTCCAGAAAAACATTTAACTTTTAATTGACTAAAAATGACCAGTTTCGTGGCTGCCTGCCTGCGAGGATGAGGCAGGAAGGTCAAAAGCACCATGTCATCGTCAACTACATACCCTGAGACACTCAAGGCCCTATCCCATTAAGAACAGAAAAGAGAGTGGCGGACAAAGGGAGTCAGAAAGACAAGAAAAAAAAAAACTGGAAAAAAAAAGGGGGAGGGGTAAAAAGAATAAACTTTTCTACTGCACTTGTTGTCAGATTTTTGTTTTGTTGTTTGTTTTGTTTTTAGGTCATCCTGGTCTACACAGGAAGTTCCAGAATATCCTGGGGCTACAGCAAAACCCTGTCTCTAAAAGTTAAATAAAAGTAAAGAAAACAAACCAAACAAACAAGAATATGAAGGGTTTAAGTTAGCCTGGGTATAACTTCATTTTAATAAAGAACCATCTTGACTGGGAGCTGAATTCAGGTACCAGGAAATATCACAAAATGTGCACCTGGCAGAAAACAAAGTTAACTCTCCTAGCAACAGCCTCCAGGAAATTCACAGAATAAATACTTTATAGAAAATAGAGACAATCCCCCTGGCAATAATCAATGAGAGTTGGTTGAGAATCGGGTGGGAAAATTCTCCCCAATGTTTCAGATGTGGTTTAGAAAAATAGCCATTGTGATTATATGCCTTAACCATTGTGATTGTGTGCCTCAGAAGAGGTCACCCCGCCCTGCTAAACTTCACCCAATTCTGTAACACCAATGCTTGTGCCCCCCTGCTTGCTGCCATGGAAACCCCCTGCTCACAGACTTTCCCTTTAAAAATCCTGCTCACTCAGGGCTCAGGGTCCCACTTGTCTACTGCTTCGTCAGTGAGACTTGGGTCCCGAGTTCGATTACTCGTAATAAAGCTCTCTTGCTATTGCATCGAGTCGTCTCCTGGTGGCCTCTGAGGGTCCCATGAACCTGGCATTACAAATATCCTAGGGGGAAAAAAAAACTTTCGGTGTCCTGTGTTGAGAAACTAGCTCCACTTAAATGTTAAATTACAGAGATCTGTAATTTTAGAAACATATCAATAAACATAAACATACCAATAAAGCCTGGTGGCGGTGGATCCCAAAGGCAGGGAAGGCGCAGAGGCAGACCTCTGAGTTCAAGGCCAGCCAGGGCTACACAGAGAAGCACCATCTTGAAAATAAACAAACAAACACAGACACAGAGAATAGGCTAGGATTGTAGAACAAATGCTTATGTATAGACCCTGGTTCCATTTTCAGTTACCCCTTGCAAATCTCCCCACCCCAGAAACAGAAGGGAACACCAAGGAATAAGGACTAAGAACATTTGGAAATTTTAATTTAGGATTAGGAAGGAATAATGATGGGATGGGAAGTTGAATTTTTTGTTTTGTTTTGTTTTGTTTCGAGACAGGGTTTCTCTATGTGTAGCCCTAGTGGTCCTGGAATCACTCTATAGACCAGGCTGGCCTTGAACTCACAGAGATCTGCCTGCCTCTGCCTCACGAGGGCTGGGATGAAAGGAAAGCTCCACCACTGCCTGGCTGGAAGTTGAATTTTTTTTAATAAATTGAGTTTAGACAACTGGACAGTCATTTGGAAACATTTTAAATTGGGCCTGTTGGGTGTGGTGGTTCACACTTGCAGTCTCAAGAAGGCTAGGTGGATCACCGTGAGTTGAAGGCTAGTCTGGGACGCATGGTAAATTTCAGGCTGGCCAGAACGACAGTGTAAAATCCTGTCTCAAAAAAAAAAAAAGTATATTTAGCTGGGCCTGTGGCACATGTCTGTAATCCCAGCACTTTGGTAGGTAGAAGGAAGTTTGAGGCCAGCCTGGTCTATAAAGTGAGTCCAGGACATCCAAGGCTATACAAAGAGACCCTGTCTTGAAAAACCAAAAACAACAAAAAAGTATGTTTATTATATATATTTTTCTTTTTGCCCTCTCTGCCTCCCAAGTGGATGAAGGCTGTACCATCATACCCAATTTAAGCGTATTTCTTACATTGTTTGTCAGGATAAATTTCAAATTGTTCAGAAATGTAAGTGTGAAAATGAAACGTAATTATAACCCAGGTAAAAAGGAAATATTCATATTATATAAAAATCTAAAGGAAGTAAGAGATTGATTAATTTGACCATATTGAAACTTTTTTAGAGTTGTTGATGGAGCTGGTGGTGTGGTATTTGCTTAGCATGCGTGAGGCCCTCAGTTCAATGTCTGATGCCCAGCAATCTCCAAATTGTTCTAAATCTAACTTTCTTTTATTTATGTGTCTGTGTCTGCATGTTTGTGGATACCCCTGGAGGCCAGAAAAGGAAATTGGGTCCCCTGGAGCTAGAATTACAGATGGTTGTGAGCTGCACCCACATGTGGGTGCAGGGAACTAAACTCTGGTTCTCTGCGAGAGCTGCAAGTCCTCCTAATCACTGTGTCATCTCTTCAACCATCCTTTTAAAAATTAAAGAAAATCACCTCTCACACCGAGGTGTGGGCAAACACCACCATAGGCGAAATTTTATACTAAGCGACCAGTTGTGAAACCAATTTATACAATAAATGGCTAACATCTTTAAAATACTAGGAGCCTTTTTAAATGTCAACAATTTCATAAAACTTGAATCAAATAGATGAATGGGTAGTTCCCAGAAAAAAAATAAAAATGACCTTTAAGGACTGTGAGAATACAGTTCAGTGTTAGATCATTTGTGTAGCGTGCCTGAGGCCCTGGGTTCAAGCTACAGTGCTGCAAAAACAAAGAAACACACTCTTGGAATAGCTTAAATTATTTTATTTATTGTGACTATCATTATTAGTGTGTGTGCGTGAAGGGGGAGTTGGTTTTATTCTTCCACCATATGTCTAGGGATTGAATGGAGGCTTAACTGGTGTCTTTGTATTTAGCTAGTTAGTATTTTTATTGCTGAGAAGACCTCAGCAACTCTTCATAAGGAAGACATTTAATTGGGGCTGGCATGGTGGCAGAGAAGGCAGACAAGGAGCTGGAGTTGTAGCTGAGAGTTCTACATCTGGATCTGCAGGCAGCAGGAAGTGACAGTGAACCATTGAGTCTGGCTTGAGCGTCTGAGTCCTCAGATTGTACATTGTCTATTTTTCCTTGCTCTGCTTACTCCTTTTCATTACAGATCTGCACAAGAGTTGCCAATAATAATTACGCAACAGAGTCAATACTAAGCTGTCTTGAAATTTCCTCTGATGATGTAATTAGTCTGAAACTCTTCAATTTAGCCTCAGGCAGACTTTTTGGACAAGGGAAAGAAGCAGCCACATTCTTTGCCAAAATATCACAAGAATAGTTTCTCAGCCACATACAGGGACATCTATGGCAAGTAACTTGGGGCGTGTAGCTGGGAAACAGCAAACCAGCTTAGAGGGTTGGTATCTGCCTAGTTGTTGTGCTGTAAAGCGCTTACAATTCTACAAAGTCTCTGTCTCGATTTTTTTGTGAACTAGCTGGGGTAGAGAAACTCACAAGAGTCAAATATCCACTTCTACAACACCCATTGCTGGATTAAAGGTGTGTTCGTATTCCAGCCAGATCACACAGACTTCGAATGTGATCTCTTTCCAGAACAGCCATGTTCTAAATTAAAATTCTTCTACAGAAGCAGGATAGCTGCTAGGAAGCTTGCAAGCCAGCTAGCCTGGAGCCCACAGTGCAGTGGCAGAAAGATGGAAGGTGACAATCAACTGCTGGAATAGTCCTCTGATTTCCATATGCATGGCATGGCATTCTTGCACACACGGCACATTCACACACACTCAAAGGAAGTAGGTAGATAAATGCATTTTAAATTATCACTGAAAGTAATCTTTTTTTTTTTTTTTTACCTTGGAGAATGGGTGAGGAATATGCTATTAGACCTTGCTTTTAAATGTGGGTTTTATTTCCTTTTTCATTATTTGTTATCTTAAAGAGATTAATTTTTTTTTTCAAGTGCTGGAGCTTGAGTGCTGGATCAAGAGTGCTAGGTGATCACAGCTCTATCCCTTGAAAGAATAAAGCCCTAGCATAATGCTGTCAACACTATTTTACAAGACTGGAGCAGTGCAGGGTCAGAGGCAAGGCGGGACAGATGCCCAACAGCAGGATATCTGCTGCGGTTGGGCACCTAAAACACTCTGGATAAGAACTGGGTACGTGACTCTACCCACATCTGCCTTCCCGCCTTCCCTGTTCCGGGTGCGTGACTCCACCCACTGC
>NW_026585643.1:1001711-1006865 GCF_907164565.1 Psammomys obesus | reverse complement strand
GGGTGCGTGACTCCACCCACTGCCTTCCCGCCTTCCCTGTTCCGGGTACGTGACTTAACAATGGCTTTGTTCAAACCGCCCAATCAGATCCCTGTAACTATGCTTCTCGCTTCTGTAATCGCGCTTCTTGCTCCCAAGCCCTATAAAAACCCGTCACCCCAACCGAGAGGCGCGCAAGTCTTCCGAAAGGCTTTGTCGCCCCGGGTACCCGAGTATCGAAATAAACCTCTTGCGGCTTGCATCCGAAGGCTGGTTTCGCTGTTCCTTGGGAAGCGGGGTCTCCCCATCTAGAGAGGCTCAACGGGAGTCTTTCACCCTAATGCTCTTTTTACATTTCTATTCTGAGACCAGGCCTTTATAAGATTCCCAGGCTGGCCTTGAACTCATTTCATAGTCTAGACTGTCTTTGAATTTGTAGTCATCTTGCTTTGGTCTTCAGAGTAGCTAAGAGGACAGGCCTTCAACACCAGGCCCAACTCTGTCATGTAAAAATCTTTTATTTAGGTTTAATTATTGTATTTTATGTTACTTGATGTGTGCGAGTGTTTTGCCTGCATGTGTGTGCATGCACCTGTACGTGTGTGCCCGGTGCCCACATAAATCAGCATGCAGCATCACATGCAGCAGCAGATCCCCTGGACCAGGAGCTACAGATGGTTGGGTGCTGCCATTCGGATGCTGGGAATTGAACCCAGGTCCTCTATAAGAGCAGCAAGCGCTCTTAACCACTGAGCCATTTCTCCATCCCTCTCCTCTCACTTACAATTTTATCTGTGGGTATGTCTATACACACACTTGCTCACATACGCCTGGGGCCTGCGGAAATCAGGTTCCCTGGAGCTGGAGTTACAGGCAGCTGTGTGCTACTTGGCATGGGGGCTGGGAACCCAACTTAGGACCTCTGGAGCAGCAAGCATTCTTCACCCCTGAGCCATCTTTCCATCCCTTACATTTGTTACTATCTTAACATGTATATTCCTCTGTGTGGTGTGGTGTGGTGTGGTGTGTGTGTGTGTGTGTGTGTGTGTGTGTGTGTGTGTGTGATGACCAAGAAGATCTTACCTACGACAAGTATGACTACCTATGGCAAGTAGTCAGTCTGCAAGGCACTCAGTGTCATCAGACATTGAGGAAACACAAATTAAAGCCACAAACCATTCCACGCTTGTAGAACAGCTATCTTTACATGAAAATGATAAATGTCGGGCAGGCTGTAGGGAACCCTGTGTGCCTGTGAGGAACACAGTATGGCTCCTCAGAAAGTTAAATACGCATCCAACCACTCTCCCATGTTTTCCAGCAGTCACAGGGGTGGGAGTTTATCCCAAAGAATTGAAATTCAAACAGATAATACCTACCCAAATTCAAAGCAGCAGTATTTACAATAGCCCAGAGGTAGGAAAAGCCTAAAGGTTAGCTAACAGATAAATAGGCGGAGGCTATGATCGATTCATACAATGAAATACCGTTCTGTCGGAACGATTGCTGGCTGATGGTCCTGCCTTCCCACCCTCAGTGCTGAGGTCACAGGCTTGTGCCACCATCCTCAGCAGGACAAACTTAGGACACTTGCAACCACAGCCATAAACCTTGAAAACACTTGGTTCATTAAAATAGGCCAAGCACAAGAGAGAAAAAAAATTATATGATTCAATTTATGTAAAATATCTGGAGTATTCAAATTCATAAACATGGAAGTGGCTTGAGGTTGGCAGGGACTGGGAGGAAGAGAGAAATAAGTTATTGCTTAGTGGGGGCACAGTTTTCAATTGAGGTGACAAAAATGAGGAAAAAAAGCTGGTGGCTTTACATCGTTAATGTAGCTAATGACACTGAATTGTATATTTGAAGAGGGAAAGATGATAATTTCTGTGTACATTTTATAAAACAAAAAAATCAGCTGGCCATAGATCAGCTTCTTGGGCTATTCTGTTCCATCCACTGGCTTGTCTGTCTTGATGGCAACACCTCAACATAATCCTTAACCTATTTTATAACTCTTGAAACCTGGTGATCTTGGAGCCTTCACATGTGAGGTTTTTGAGGGATACTTCATATCCAAATGATATTAATGGGAATTGAATACTTTTTCTAAATTCCATTTAAAATATTTAATTATTATTTTATGTGTTTGAATGTTTCCCTACATGTATGTGTGTGAAATGTGATACTATATGCCTGGAGTTACAGATGATTGGGAATTACCCATGTAGGTGCTGGGCATTGAATCCTGCTTCTCTGTCAAGCAGAGACAGCTCCTAATTGCTGAGTCACCTCTCCATTTCCCAGGATTCCATTTTTATTTATCATGTTTTTCAGTGGTTTCGTGTGTGTGTGTGTGTGTGTGTGTGTGTGTGTGTGTGTATACATCTTAGTTGTTGCTCTACTTGTTACCTTTCACCTATATAAGATCACTTATACATAATTTAATTTACTGGTACCCCCATAATTTGCTGTGAGATCTAATTAAAAAAACTCAAAAAGGAAGGGAGTATTTTAGTTACTTGGGCATTGCTGTGAGGAGGGAACAACTTGAAGAAGAAAAGGCTTGTTTCAGTTTCTGATTTCAGCTTGGTCTCAGACAGTTGGGCAGAACCTTGTGGTCAGTGCTAAGAGATGGATGAGAACAATCCCCCAGGCTCATGTAGTTGGATGCTTGGTCCTGTGTTGGTGGAACCTTTTAGGAAGAATTAGGGGGTGTGGCCTTGTTGGAGGAGGTGCGTCAAAGGGCAGGGTTTGAGGCTTCAAAAACCTCTTCTCATTGTGCTCTCTGCCTCCTTGCATAGATCAAGATGTGCGCTCACGCTCAGCTGTTTCTTCAGCCATGCCTTTACTCCATCGGCATTGACTCTAACCCTCTGGAACTACAAGCCCAATTAAACTCTTTATTATATGGTGTTTGTTATGGCAATAGAAAGTAGCCAAGGCACAGGGAGAACATGTGGAGGAGGAGGGCCTTCATTTAGGTGGCAGAGGAAGAGAATACAGAAGAAGGACAGAGCAAAGCATAGACCTTTCCCGGGGAAGGTGGTACACACCTTTAACCCCAGTACTTGAGATGCAGAGGCAAACAGCCTGATCTACATGGCATGTTCCAGGCCAGCCACAACTCTGTCTCAACAGAAAAGAAAAGAAAAAGAGGAAGAAAGAAAGAAGGAAAGGAAAGTCATGCTGATAGACTTCTTTAACCCCACTTGTTAACTTCACCACCTACTAATAATGCCATCATATGCATCCATCAAAGGGTTAATCCACTGATCATGTCAGAGCCCTCAGGATTCAGTCCCAGCACAAAAGTTCACAAGCTGGTAACCATGCCCCAGCACATGATTCTCAACTTTTTCTTTATGTATATAAATGCAGGTTTATTTAAAGCAGCTCTCAGTCATCATGCAGGGTGAGGAGTGGGATGGGGGTGTCAAGAAAGGCATGCACAGGGAGAGGAGAGAGCGAAGGAGAGGGAGAGAGAGGAGAAGAAAAGAGATACAGAGAAAGAGAGGAGAAAGCGAGAGAAGAGAGAGGAGAACCAAAATGTCTGGATTATAGAGCAAAGAGGAAGGGGAAGCCACATGACTCTAATTTAGCATCCCCCTCCTAACCACCAAAATCTCACGAACATTTCAAAATCCAAAATCCAAAAATGCAAAAGATCGCTCACAGCCCTGGTGGTTCTAATATTATTTAAAAGCCTGTTAAAAGTCTCGTCTGAGACCCAAGGATAACTCGTAGCTACGAATCCCTATAAAAACAAAAGGGAAATTCTGCACTTCCGGTACTCTGAGTAGAAAGCCTTAGGCCAAAGCAAGCCCAAACAGACATTAAATCCTGTAGCTTCATTCGTAGCACCTGGGACGTGCAATATGGCATGTGGACCCCAGGGGTCCTAAGCGATCCTTCTTGCATAAAGTCTGTCCTGAAGTAAGTGCTTGCTGCCTGCATCTTTCCTCAGCAGACTTTCTATGTTCCTGGCGTCTCCAACTCCCCGGGTTCCCATTGCATCTTTGGCTTCCCACGTCACCCTCTCACAAGCTGCCTTGGTAGTTTCTGAGTCTTCCACATAATGTCTGGCCTTCCCGTGAAATCTATGTGGAAGCTTCCATGACCCCAGAGCTCTTGAATTCTGTATGCTGGCAACACTACACCGTACTGAGGCCTGCCGCTGGCTGAAGCAGTTCCCAGGACTCCTTTGTATTTTCGTATTGATTGCTTCAGTGATCCATTCCTCACTCAATAGCATATTGCTTAATCTCCTGGAGTTTGAAAACTTTCTTTAGTTGTGTTCCCTGTTCGTTTCCGGCTTTGTTCCAGTTTGTCAGCGTTTTAGTTTGCTTTCTGCTGCTGTGATAAACACCTAACCAAAAAGAACTTGGTAAGAAAGGGTTTTTTGGCTTACATGTCCTGCTCACAGCCCATCACCGAAGGAAGTCAAGGCTGAAACCTAGAAGCAAGAACTGAGGTGGAGACCATAGAAGGATGCTTCTTCCTGGCTTGCATTCTATGGCTTACTCGGCTTGCTTTTCATTCAACCCACCCATTAATCAAGACAATGCTCCACAGAGTTGCCTATACAATCTGAAGGAGGCATTTTCTTAAATGAGGTTCCCTCTTCTCAGGTGACTCTAATGTGTGTCACACACACACACACACAAACCTAACCTATACAGTCAGAGAGACTACAAGAAGCTATTTCAACTTTTGTATATGTTGAAACTTTCTTTGAGTCCTAATATATGATGTTTTAAAGAAAGCTCCACAGAGTAAAATGTGAATACTGAGAAAAATGTGTATTCCACAGTGTTTGGATGGAATTTTCTGTGAATGCTTGTTAATCTGATCTATGGCATTATTAATCTTTTTCCAGATGACCTGTCTGTTGCTGAGAACAGGGTATTGAAGTCACCCACTACTACTGCCTTGGAACTAATCTGTCACTTTACATGCAGTAGTATTTATGACACTGGGCTATGTTTAGTATGCACATGTACATAATTGACGGATCGTTCCCTTAATCTGTGTGAAATGTCTTTTTAAAAATCTCTTCTAAATAGTTTGGTTTGAAGTCTATTTTGCCAGATAGCAGGATAGTGATGGCTGCTTGTTTTCTAGATCCCCTTGCTTACATCCTTTTCCATCCTTTCATCCTAAGGTAGGGTA
>NW_026585643.1:814199-1001701 GCF_907164565.1 Psammomys obesus | reverse complement strand
TCCCCTTGCTTACATCCTTTTCCATCCTTTCATCCTAAGGTAGGGTATCTATCTTTGACAGTGAGGTGTGTTTCTTAGATGCAGCCAAAATATGTATTCTGTTTTTAACCCACTCTGCTAGTCCACGTCTTTTTTTTTTAAAGATTTATTTCTTTATTTTACATATGAGTGCTCTATTTTGCATGTATATCTGCATGACAGAAGAGGGCGCCAGAACTTATTATAGACGGTTGTAAGCCACCATGTGGTTGCTGGGAATTGAACTCAGGACCTCTGGAAGAGCAGACAGTGCTCTTAACCTCTAAGCCATCTCTCCAGCCCACTAGTCCATGTCTTTTGAGGGAAAGAAAGTACATAGATTTATTTTTATTTTATGTGCATTAGTGTTTTGCCTGCATATATGTATATGTACCACATGTGTGTCTGGTGCTCATAGTACAGAAAAGGGCATCAAATCCTCTGGAACTGGACTTACAGATGGTTGTGGGATGCCATGGAGGTGATGGAAATCAAAATCAAACCTTCTGCAAAAGTCACAAACACTCTCAACAGATGAATCATCTCTTTAGAACATCTAGTCTGTCTTTTGTTTGGGGAACTTGAGACTATTAATAGAACTGTTATTTAAAAGGTGTATATTATGGCACACCCCAAAAATCTACCTCATCTATGATCTGGTAGGCCCTGTGAAAGGGCTGGTCCTGCAGATCCAAAGTTGTCATGGAGAGTTAAAGAACTCCACAATTCAGAGCAACAGGATAACCAAGAGGAGTCCTGGTGAGGATCCAGTATTGATAATGTAGCAGAAACCAGAGGCCTCGAACCAAACCAATGACTCATTGCAATGAACATTTGCAAGTAAAGATGTGTGGACAAAAGGGTGTACTGTGTGACACACTGTGACACACTTTGACACACTACAGCTTCCATGAAAGGATTTTTTTTTATGCTTTGTCTTGTTTATTTTTTTTATTTTTGCTTTTTATTTTTCTATTGGGGATGGAGATTGCATGGGCAGAGGACATATATGAAGGAATAGGGAAATGAGTGGGATTAGGGTGCATGATATGAAACTCACAAAGAATTAATAAAAAAAAATTTTAAAGTTGTGTATTAATTCCTGTTGTTTTGTAGCGTTTGGTGTTTTTCTAATCCTCATTTGTTTAAACGCTGTTCTAACATCTTGCGTTCATTCCCTGTAGTTTGTGGGTATATTTGTCATTTTCTTTAGTCTGAGAAGTTCTTTCCAGTGTGCTCTGTGGAGCTGGCTCAGTCATCATAGATTCCCTTAGCACACTTTTATCAAGGAATGTTCTTCTTTCTCCACAAATTATGACACATAGTTTTGCCGGGTTTAGCAGTCTGGGTTAGGGTCTGTGGTCTTTCAGAACTTGAAATGTATCACTCTGTGTCTTTCTGGAAGTTTAGGTGGAGAAATCAGCTGTTATTCTGATGGACCTATCTTGTTGATTTGGTTTCTCTCTTTCAATACACTTTATTTGCTCTGTGTACTTATATCTTAACTATAATGTGGTATAGGAGTTTCTTTTCTGCTTAGTGTCCATTTCAGAGTTCCAGGGTTTACCAGTTTTTCAGCTCACTGAATGCTGTGCAGATTTGAGTCAACACTACTGTGCTGTGCTCTTGCCGGTTCCCATTTATTAGCTCTCAGCATATAGTCACTCCTGGGACACTTGAGTTTCCAGAGACCGTGGCTTGCAAAGGGGTTCAGGCTGCTGAGCCAGCACAGCAGCAGACGTGTGAGTGGCTGGTGGCAGGCGCCCAGCACTAAGGGAAAAGAGTTTTCCTGTGTCTCCTGCTGTTGCTGCCGCTGCCCGGGTTTGGTCTCTCTCCCAGTTTTTTAGACCATCTGTTGCTTTTCTGAGAGCTGTGTCTCAGTCCCCCCCAGACCATTCCTCGGATACTCTGGCAGACTCTGCCTGAGTGCCGCCTGCCACTGTCTTTCTTGCTGCTATTATATTGCATTTTTTTTTTTTTTTTTTTTGGTGTTGCATTGTGAAATTCTGAATCATTTTCTCCTACTCTCTTAGCCACCCTATTTGGAAAGAATTGGCTTTGTAGAAAATTGAGTCTTCCAGCTCATGAACAAAGTTGTTTTGTTTTGTTTGTTTCATGGATTTAGGTTTAATTTCTCTTAGTAATAGTCCATAGTTTTCAATGCATAGTTTCCACAAATCTAGCCAGAATTATTTCCCCAAATTTTGTATTTTATTCTGTTTTAAATTGTATTTTAAGTTTTAAATTGCTTATTGGCTATTAATACAACTAATTCTTTATATATATATATATATATATATATATATATATATTAATCCATCAACCATGTACAAGGCACTTACTAGTTTCAAGACTTCTTTTTGTAGAATCTTTTTATATTCTACACAGGTGATAATGACAACTGCGAGTAAAAATAGTTTTGGTTTTTCCTTTCCAGTCTGGTCAGCTTCGTATTTCTTTTTCTTTTGTAGGCTGATAATCTGTATTGTATTGTACCCTAGACCCCTTGTCTAAGTTTTTTGAGGGGAGGGTTGAAATAGGATCTTTCTACATAGCCCTGGTTGTCCTGGAACTCACTATGTAAGCCAGACTGGCCTCAAACTCAGAGAGATCTGCCTGCCTCTACCTCCTGAGTGCTGGAATCAAAGCCCACTACACCCAGCCCTCTTGTCGAAATTGCATCATAAGCAAAAACATTCATTATTTTGCCACTGAGGGTAATCAGTTATATAATCCTCACAAATGCCCTTTCAAGGAGGTTCCCTTCTGTTTATAATTTGTTGTTTAAAAAAAAAAATCAAGATTAAGCGGGTGTGGTGACTCATGGCCACAGTCCCAGCACTTGGGAGACTAAGGCAAAAGAACAGTCATAACCCGGAGCCAGCCTGGATTACGTGGTCCGAGCCTGTCTCAGAAAGAAAACAAAGAGACCAACAACCACAGTAAACAAACAAGCAAAAAAAAAAAAAAATCAGAATTGAACATTTTTTTTTTTTAAAGATTTTATTTGTGTGTGTGCACAAAGCAGAAGAGGGCATTGGATCCCCTGGAGCTAGAGTTACAGGCAGTTATGAGCTGCCTAACGTGGTTCTGGGAACCAAACTCGGGCCCTCTGAAAGAGCAGTGTGTGCTCATAGCCACTGAGCCATCACCTCTCCAGGCTTTCGAAAAGATTTATTTTATGTATGGGCGCTCTATCTGCATGTACATCTGCATGCCAGAAGAGGGCGCCAGATCCTGGTATAGGTGGTTGTGAGCCAGGATGCAGTTTTAGAGACTAGAACTCAGAGCATCTAGAAGAACGAACAAGGCCATCTCTCCAGTGAGCACCCCCCCCATACTGCTTTTTTAAGTGTCTTTTTATGTCTGTTGATATGTTAATTTTTCAATGTGGCACTGAATGAATGACATGGTTTTTTTTTTTGTTTGTTTGTTTTTATGTGTTTAATCAACAATATATTCTTAGGGAAAACTTGCTCATCATTATTACCCTTTCTATGTATTATTGGATTTGATTTGTTGAAATTAACTTTATAATTTTTGCATTTATGTTTATGAGAGAAAGTGGATTGGTTTTGCCCTTTTTTTTTTTTTTTTTTTTGTTAATTTTGTGTTTTGATTTTATAGGCGGGGGGCGCTTGGGCCATGAACTTATGGTCACAGGACATCTCCTATCAAAAGGAGAGTCAGTTCCCTGCTTTCACCATCCGGGTCGCGGGGGTCAAACTCAGTTCACCAGACTTGGCAGCAGTCACCTTTACCGTCAAAGCCCCGCCACTGGCTTTGTCCCATCTAGCTTTCTTGTAATATCTCTGGTCTTGGTGTCTGGATAAAGTTAGTCTCAAAGAATCATTTGGGAATGTTTTGTTTTTTCTTCATTTTTGTGGAAGTATATGTTAGAGAACTGGCATACCTTCTCTCTAAATGTTCAGAAAAGCTCTCCTGTTTTTCTCTTTAGGTCTGGGGTTTCTTTGTGAAAATCTGGTCAGCTAGATGTAGGGATAGCTGGGTTATCTTTTCATTTTGCATGAATTTTGATCATTTTTGTCTTTAAAAATACATGTCCATTTTTATCTGTGTCCAATTCATTAGTAGGAAATTCCCCTGTCCTTGTTTTGTTAATTTAATTTTTTTTCAAGACAGGGTTTCTCTTCAAAGCCTTGGTTGTCCTGGAACTCACTCTGTAGACCAGCCTGTGTTGTAGAATATTTATTAATTATAGAGGGCTTTTTACCCTGACTAGCTCACAAATAATTGAGACAGAGACCTGTTAATTTATTTAAATAGCTTAAGCACAATAACGGGGCAGGTATGAATTATACTAATTTTCTAAGCTAGTCTAGTTACTTTCCTGCCAAATTCCCCAAGTTGCTTGTCAATATTGGTCCTGTCTGCGCTGGATCTGCTCCATCAACCCATGTCCTCTCTCTCCATCTTCCTGCTTCTCCTCTCCTCCCTTCTCCCTCCCCTGGTTCCTACTGAGACCCCAAGCACAGGAACCGAAGCCCCGCCTGCTCTCTTCCACTCAGTTACAGACAGTCCAGCCTTACTTTATTAACCAATCAGATAATTCGGGAGCAAAGTTTACATAACATTGTTCTGTGGGTAGAGCAATGTCCACATCCAGACTACAACCAGAGCTTGGGGCCCAGAATTTAGCATTTATATATATAGCCCCAGACCAACCCCCAACAGGACCTGCCTTTTTTTAGTTTCTCCAGAGACACTGTGCACTCTTCAGACTCCTCTGTCGTCTCTGCATGAATCACCCGCGGTGATTCTGTGGGTCTCTCAGGCTCCTAGGGGCTGCCCGAGATCCCTCGGGTGGGGGCGGTTGCTGCCATCTTGAATAGCATCCAAAAACAATACCTTTTCATTTCGAGTGTGTGGGTGCTTACTCATATTCTATTAGTTTATTAACTTCTATTTATCTCTCCAGACGCCAAAACTCCGCTCTCGCCTCGAAAGGAAGAGTTTATTCTGGAGCTAAATTTGGGTAACCATTAAGGGGACCTGAGCACTGTGGGACTCCAGATTAGACACACCCAAACACCAATTTCCAAGCACAAACTAAATGCAAAGAGATCCTTTATTAAGCCAGGCAAAGAGGCAAGGCGGCTGAATCTGAATTCGGCAGCAAGCAGCTTAACAGGTGTTAATTTTAAGAGGGGAAATGGGAAGCTCTGTGTTAGAATGAGCTAGGACGGATTTGGTACGTTAATTGGTTTAGTCAAGGTTAAATTGAAATTATTTATCTCATTTCATTTTTGTTATATTCACCTGTTTTGCAGATGGAGTCACAGACACGGACCTCTTGAGCAAGTCTGTTCCCTCCTTCCACCGCGCGTGCGCTGAGGTTTAACTGGCCCTTCAGACTTGAGTCAAGAGCCCTTACTGGCTGAACTCTCTGCTGTGTAGCCAGTGTTCCCTTTACACCCTGTGGGGTACTGAACTAAGGTCATGCAGCCTGCACAGCGATTGCTCTTGGCACCTGAGCAACTGCCCTGGTCCCTTGTTTGTTTATTCTGAGACAAGAGCTTGCTCTGAAACCCAGGTTGGCCTCGAACTTGCAACGCTCCTGTGTAAGGGCAGTTTGGGTTTTTTTGTAAACTCAGTTATGTTACGTAAATATGTTTTTGTTCTAATCCCAGGTGTGGGATTTTTAGTTGAGCTTTAATTTGTCCACAATTGAAAACTCTCTCATGCATGGAGTAGCCTTTGGCAGCTGGCCAGAGAGGGGCGTGTTCTAGGGCTCCGTGGATATAAATACAAGAGCCCAGAAAGAGAGAGTGTGGCCTGCTGTGATGGCACGTGGCCAGTGGCAGTTTGAGAGACCAGAGACGTCTCTTGTGTGTGGTGGTTTGGAGCAGACAGACAGAAAGACTTCGGCTGCAGCGACTTAAGGAGACCCCCAAGTGCCTTTGCTGTTGATGGAGATTGGCATAGCCCTAAAAGAACCCATCAACCCTAAACAGCTGGGAGAAATAAAGGGCTCTGTGCCCCCTCTCCCCATTAACCCCCCTCTTCCACTTAGGGTTGGGGGCGGCGAGGCTTTAAGGGACCCTGTGGAGAGTTGCTTGTTTGTCAGGCTGCTTTACTATTGAGCTCTCAGTGAAAAACATGTTTTCACCCTGGCCTTCACCTGGAGACGGGGTAGACAGGATGTGTTGCCAAGTTCCTTTTGTTTGTGTAAGGCTCACACAGACAGGTGGTCGAGGTAAACAAGTTTGACTTCTCAATAAACTTCATTGTATCAAAGTGCTTTGCTCTAACTATGCAAAGGGACTGTGGAATAAACCGAAAGCTTAGTTTCTACCAAAAGCCCTCTTGAACAGATCCCATGTGTTGTGTCTTGTTTTTTAATTTTATTTTCTTTCAATCCTCACTCCCCACTCAAGAACTGTTCGACTCTGCCGGTCGGCTCCGGCAGAACCCCAAATAAAACAGTGCTTAAAAACAAGCACTACTGTCCTGTCTCTAGTCCCCCAAGTCCTAGGATTTAGGCACATTTCACCATGCCCAGCTTCAAAGGGGCGTTTGAATGGGCCTGAAATAAGGCAAATTTTTATACGGCAGCAGTGAGGAGAGGCACACACCAGGCAGAAGAGAAACCAATATGAGCCTTAATATGGGAAAACACAGGATGGTCCAGGGTTGCAGAAGGGACTAGGAGGCAGGCACAACAAGGGGGTGATGGGAAAAATGATGCTAAGGAGAGTGAGCCTGGACATCTTTGTATGGAAGTTTAGACTTTCTTTCTGAGGTGGTGGCTTCCTCGAGCTGGTGGGTCTGCTGAAATAGCAGATCCCGGGGAATGCTGTGGGTGAAATGAAGACTGTGACAGGAAGTTACCAGCAGAGGGTACTGCAGGAGAAGGTTGTACCCTAGAGGTTGCCCAGCACTTTCTCCAGCTAAGCCAAGTTTGCTTTTTTGTTTTTTGTTTCTTAATTCAACTTGTTTTCAGCTGGTTTGTTGAGAAATGAAAGCTGTGCCTGTTAGTGGAGTGCCATGTGATGATTTAGTCCATGTAAGGTTATGGGACAAATTAAATAAAGATGATTAGACGAACAACAGATCTTATATGAAGAGGTTTATCAGGTGGATATAAAGAGAGGGAGAGAAGGGGGAGAAATCAAGACATGATGGGGGGAAGAGAGAGGAGGGTGGAAGGAGAGAGAAGGGGGTGCCCTGATAGAGAAAGGGGAGAAGGCCAAGAGGCCAGGCGAGAAGAGAGACCAAGAGAGGAATGACGAAGAGAGGGACCACATGTCAGGTTGTCTTTTTAAGGGGCAAGGGAACCACGCCTTCCAGGCTTGGCCACCTGGCCGGTGACACATGATGACATCATAAGTTGCTAGGCAACCCAGAAGCAGGTTTAGTTCCAAAATCCTAACAGCCCATGCCTGCACCACGAATGTTTAAATCAGGCTTAAACTGCATCTCTTCAAATATCTCTCATTTCTCTTGGATGGGGGGGAGGGGTGTTCTTTTTTGGTTTTTTATATGAGTCTCATATAGTCCAGGCCGGCCTCAAACTCGTATGTAGCTGAGGTTAGCCTTGAAAACTGGTCTTCCTGCCCCTGACTCTCAGGGGCTGAGATTCCACCACACCCAGCTTTTATCATTTCTTCATTGGGGAAACTTTAGAGACAGTCACTCACCCACCTCCTTCCTAACCTAGACTGTGTTCAGCATAGAGCTTACTATATTGTCCGTTTCAGTGTTTTGAGATGAACAGCACATCTCGTCGCCTGTACTCTTCAGTCAGGTACCCACAGCCCTTATTCCCATCAGCTGTGATGGTCCACCCATCAATCCACCTGTAGTTCTGGTGTTTATGGATGTATCCTGCCAGTTCTAGTCTATTTTACTTTCATCATTTTCTCTCTTTGGCAGGTAGGTGGCTAGCTTTAACCCCCCTCCCCTGTGACTTGGTGTTCACCCCACCAGCCTTAGGGACTGCTGCGTTGTTCGGTGGGGAGCCACCAAAGGCTGTGGAGCAGGATGAAAGCATGATTGGCCCCACAATTCATAAAACATTAGTCTGGGACCAAATGAGGGTTCCGGGGAACTGAGACAGGTGGTGAATGGTTTCAGGGCAGGAGACAAGGGAGTAGTCCTTGGACTAGGACAGTTTGGGGACAGGAGAAGACAGCTACAGGACAGTTTTTAAAGATGGAATCAGCGAGACCTAGTCCTTAATTAGACAGACTGAAAGGGAGCAGACTGTGTGTGCATGCGTGTGTGTGTGTGTGTGCGTGTGTGCGCGCGCGCGCACACATGCTCTCGAGTGCACCCGACACAAATGATTGTATTAGTTTTCTGTTTCTGTGAAGTGACAATATAAACAAGGCAACTTATAGATGAAAGAGCTTATTCCGGGACATGGTTCCTGAAGGGTCAAGCCTCCATCACCATCGGTGGCGGCTGGAGCAGCAAAGGTGCAAGCCCGGACTCACATCTCAAATCTTCAGGAGGAGGCAGGCAGGCAGAGAAAAAAAATTGCATATGGCTCTGAGATCTGAAAGCCCACCGCAGTGACGTATTTCCTCCAGCAGGGCCACACTTCTCAAACCTACCCTACCCGAAAAGCACCAGTGACTTAGGGATTCGAACATGTGAGCCTGTGGGAGACATTCTCTCGGTTATAATAGGGTGATTACAAGCACAGTGCTGTAAATGGGGCTGGAAGTGGGGAACACAGAGGGGAAAGCTGCTGAGAGGGGCTTTCTTCATGCTTTCACCCTTTGCTGTGCTCTTTCTTTGTTGTGGTTTTGTTTGTCAGTACATGTGAGCGTGGTTGAGGAGGTCAAGAAACAACCTCAGCTGCTATTCTAGCCACTTGTTGGGGGGGCTGTTTTGTTTTTGCTTCTCTCTCTCTCTCTCTTTTAAAGGGGGTCTCTGACTGGCTTGGGTTTTGCCAGTTCTGCTAGACTGAGCCCCAGGAATCTTCCCATCTCTGCTTTCCCAACCCTGTGATTCCAAGCGTAGGCCGCCATGCTCGGCCTTGTCTCGGGTCTTTAGTCTTGTACAGCAAGCGTGTTACAGACCAGGCTGTCCTCCCCGCCCCTCTTTATAATTGTTTGTTTGCTTGCTTTTGAGACAGAGTCTTGTCTTATAGCCCAGGCTGGCCTTGAACTCATGATTTTCCTCCTTCAGCCTCTTGAATGCTGAAATTACAGGTTTGTTCCACCACACCTAATATGAATGTGCTTTGTTGTTGTCTTTCTTTTTCTCTTTCTTTCTTTCTTTCTTTCTTTCTTTCTTTCTTTCTTTCTTTCATTAGTTTTTCAAGATAGGGTTTGTCTGTGTAGCCTTGGCTGTCCTGGACTCGCTTTGTAACCCAGGCTGGCCTCGATCTCAGAGATCCCCCTGCCTCTGCCTTTCTGCCTCTGCCTTTGCCTGAGTGCTGGGATTACAGAATTGCACCACTGAACCCAGTTAGGAAAGTGGTTTTTGACTCAATGACTGGGGCTATACTTTTGCTCTTGAGGGGCCCTTGAAGTTACTCCTAGCCTGTGGCACTATTGGTAGGGGATATCCCTCTAGGAGATGGAGCCTAGTGGACGGAATTTAGATCCCTGGGCAGGGGTAGGGGTTGTCATTGAAGAGAGTATTGGAACTCTGACCCCACCCCTTCCCAGAATCCATAAAGTAGGAAGCTCTGCTCCACCACCGCATCCCACCATGGAAATACAGCCTGGCTCCTTGACGTTGGCTCTTCCGGGTATTTTATATATAGGAACAGGTACCTTACTGACACAGCTTGAGTGTCTGGGCTCTGTGGTAGATCCTGTGTTTTCACTCTAAGCCCATTTCGTGCATAATAATATCTACTACCACTTATGTGCTAATAACTGTCAAATCTGAGTTTTAGCCTTTGTCTTTCTTTTGGGCTATGGATTCATTCATCCAATTGTCTAGCAAGCATTACCACCTACCAAACTCATTCATTCATTCATTCATTCAGCAACTTTGCTTTTAGATTTAATTATTTTGTGTTTAATTATGAGTGTTTGCTAGCCTGTATGTATGTACGCCATGCTCATGGAGGCCAGAAGAGGGCATTGGATCCCCTGGAACTGAAATCAGGGTAGCTGTGAGCCACCATGTAGGTGCTGGAACTGAGCTAAGGTCCTCTACAAGAGCAGCAAGTGCTCTTAACCACTGAGCCACCTTCAGCCCCTCATTCAGCAACATTTGTCCCAGACCCTTTGCAACTATGGGGACTTAAATGAACCCATCATTCTTGCATTCATGCCTTCTTCTTGGTGGGGTCATTGTTAATCATATGATCACTGTAGTTAGTGAGATGGTGCTGTATATGTGTATACTATATTATGTGATTATATCATATATTATACGATATTATACTGTATGAATGCAGGTGACTATCCTAAAGCAAAGATTACAATCAATGGCCAGGAATGGAGGGGGGTATGGTCTGAGGAAGCAACACTTGCATCATATCAGAAGGACAAATACCAGAGAACTAGGCTAAGAGGAGAGAAAAACCTTCGGACAGAGGGAACCTTCAGCCTTGAAGCCCTTGGCAGAAGCATCTGAGAACTGCAGAGAGGCCGGTGTGGCCCCTTCACAGAGAGCTGACTGTGATACAAATGAGCCTGGATGTCGGCAATGCTTGTGCCGTTCAACACTGGGGTTCTCAATCCAGAGTCAGGAATAAGAAGAGGGGTCTGGGGAGGGAGCAGATGGGACGGACAGCAACTTTGTTACAAATGAGGAAGTAGGTCAAATGATTGGCGTCTTTTGTCCAAAAAATAACCAAGAACAGAACTCACTGTGGAAGACATGTGCCAAGCATGCACAGGTCTCTAGGTTCAACATCCAGCATGGTGGGAAAAGAAAAGGCGGGGAGGAGAAGGCAAGAAAGAGGAGGGGAGAACAGAAAAGGGGAGAGAAAAAAAAGGAAAATGAAAGGGGAGGGGAGAGGATAGTTACTGTTGCTTTGATAAAACACCTTGACCCAAACCTCTTATACAAGAGTTTATTTGAGCTTGTGGTTCCAGAGGACTATGGTCCATGGTGGCAAGGCCATCCTTTACATTTGTCTCAAAGGCTAATTTAGCTGCATCTTGTGAGGTTTTAGTGCATACTTTCATTGTCAGTTAACTTCTCGATGTTTCATTACTAACTTAGTGACTATCTAGTTCGTCGTTCAGTTTTCCCAATGTTTCTTATAACCTTTTTAAAAATATTTTATTTCCACCATAACTGTACCATGACCCAAAAAAACCTGTGGTTAGTTTGTGTTCTCAAGTCTTGAAATGTTTAAGGAGTGTGTCACAGTGATGGAACACAGGCTTAGCAGGCACAGACCTCAGTCGGCAGAACACAGAGATGTACAATGTACTGTCATGTGACCCAGTGACTGGAATTATTTATAAATATTCTATGCGTGCTCAGAAACAATGCATGTCTCTACTTATTAAAGATTGTTTTTTGTTTTCACGTGCATGGATGTCTTTCCTGCGTACATGTCTGTGTGAGGGTGTCCGATCCCCTGGAACGGAAGTGGCAGACAGCTGTGATCTGCCATGGAACTTGAACCCTGATCCTCTGGAAGAGCTTCCAGTGCTCTTAACCACTGAGCCATGTCTCCAGCTCCCTGTTTTCTATTTTTCACATTCATCCACTCACTGGGGGAGTCACCATGCCACAAGTGTGGAGGACAGAGGACAACTTTCAAGAATCGTTTCTCCTTCCGCTGTGGTTTTCAGGGATTTTAACTCCAGCCATCAGGCTTGTGTGACAAGCGCTTTCATACACTCAACCATCTCACCGGGCCCAGCTAGCTATGTATAGTTTTCTAAATTGAAGGTTATTTTCCTAACTGGATGTGGCAGCATACACGTAATCCCGTAAGTCAGGGATCATGCAAGTTTGAGGCCAGCCTGTCTCAGGAAAACAAACTTATTTTCTTCCAGAATTTTGTAGGCAGGCATTGCTCTATTCAAACATTTAGTTTTCTGTCGTGAAGGACATTATCATTCTGATTCATGATTCTTTCTATATACAGCTGTTTCTCCTTATCCGCAAGGAGTGTATCTGCAGACCCCCCTCCCCATGGACGTCTGAAACCACAGATAATACCGGACCCAAGACATACTGTGATTTTTTTTATACATCCATAAGATAAGGTTAATGTGTAAATTAGACGTAGTGAGCAAATTAACAGCTGGTAATAAAATGGAACAATTACAGCATACTGCTACAGAAAAGGGTTGTGAGTGTATGGGCACTCTCGGAGCATTGTATATCACTCAAGTTTTCTTTGCTGAGGACAGGTAACAGTGGGAATCGGGGCGCTCATATACAACCTTTACATCCCTGCAGCTTTCCAGAGCCTTTCCTCAGTGTTATGCATGCCACACCCCTGGTCTGTGATCCCAGCACTTAGGCTGAGGCAGAAAAACCATGAGTTTGAAGACACTGTGTCCAAAAAGTAAAACAAAACAAACAAAAAACACTAGGCTTGTAGTTTAGTAGCACATAGTTTGCTGAGCGTTCCTAAGGCCCTAGATCAAGCCCCAGCACTGGAAACAACACACACACACACACACGCACTGGACACACATGCTCCCTGTACATGTGTGAACACACAGACGAGAAACCACCACAAAAAGTTCTTACA
Source organism: Psammomys obesus (assembly GCF_907164565.1). Classification (NCBI taxonomy): domain Eukaryota; kingdom Metazoa; phylum Chordata; class Mammalia; order Rodentia; family Muridae; genus Psammomys; species Psammomys obesus. Next base: position 989,028 of record NW_026585643.1, on the reverse strand, counting down.
ACACAGGAAAGTGAGGCTTGCTTTCCTAAATTGTTATCATCCTGGGAGCTCGGTGTGTTGTCTCAGCCTAGACGCTCAGTCAACCATACTTCTTGAACGGCAAACACCCTGGTTGCTAGTTTGATTACAACGGAAAGGAAAGTAAGCCTTTGCCTTGAGGAAAATTGTCTGAAAACACAAGTCTTGGCCTGGAGAGATGGCTTGGAGGTTAGGAGCACTTACAGAGGACCGGGGTTCTATTCCCAGCACTCACAGGATGCAGGCTCAGTAGCCAGCACTCATGCGGCAGCTCACAACCCCCTGTATCTCCACTTCCAGGGGAAACGCTGCCCACATCTGGCCTCCGTGGGCACTGTATGCATGTGGGGCACAGACGTGTGGGCAGACAAAACACTCATGCACATAAAATCAAAAAGTCTTTTAAAATGTTTATTTCTGAATAAAGAAATTGAGTCAGTGAGATGGCTCAGCCAGCAAAGGGTCTTGCCAACAAGCTAAACAGCCTGAGTTTGATCCCTGCAACCCACATGGTGGAAAAAGAGAACAGACTCTAGCAAGTTGTCCTCTGACTTCTACACACCCCACGAAAAAGAATCAGTAAATGTAAAAAAAAAAAAAAAAAAAAAAAAAAAAGATTAAAACCCAAAAAAGAAATGAATTAATTAAAGAATAAGATTTAAGGTCTACAGTCAGCTAGCTGGTAACTCTCTGAGGCAATAGTTCTAGAAACCTCACCGAGGTTACTTACTGAGGGAAAACAGATGAAAATTAAGAGGAAAAATTGTAAAAAGAAAAGGCAAATGCCAGCTAGTAAGAAAGGTGAAATGGGAAATGAAGAGGTTCTGACGTTTGGCTAGGCCCTTGGCAGTCCCCCTCTGCCTCCTAGGCATGACACCACATTCAAAGGGAGTTGCCTCTTCCGAAGTTTAAGCGGTCCTGAGAACGCCTTTGTGTTGCCACGATGGGTAATTCATTCCTGCCCTTGTGGAGTAGACGAGCCCTTGCTCTGAGACAAAAATTCCAGAAAATTATCCCTCTGTCTGCTGCACTTGGCCGGATTCCAAAAACCAGCCCCTCTCTGGTGGGAAAGAAACACAGCAGGTTCCCTGCTGCAGGCCATGTCTCCTAGACTCCTCTACTGCACCCAGTCTGTCACGGGGCCCTATGTCCTTCTAAGGATTTAGGCGACTCTAGTCCTGAGTACTTAAATATAGATACTTCTACCACAACTGGATAGAAGTTTTATTGTGTTTGCCTAAGATAAAGAGCCTTATCTCTACAATGATTTTGTTTTGTTTTGTGATTCTGCAGGTCAAGTTTAGGGCTTTGCAAATGGTAGGCAGATGCCCTAGGGCTGAATTGCAAACTGTGTCCTTGTCTTTGGGAACAGGGTTCACCCTGTAGCCCACGCTGGCCTGGAGATGCCATTTCTTCTGCCTTACCTCCAGGGTGCTGTTCACCACACCTGGGGAGATGTGTATGCTTTAAAAAAATGATTTTTATTCTATGTGTATGGGTGTTTTGCCTGCGTTGTATCCCCTGGAAATGGAGTTATAGGTGCTGCTGACCTGCCACACAGTGCTAGGAACTGAGCCTGTGGTCTCTGCAAGGGCAGCAAGTACTGTTAACTGCTGAGCTATCTCTCCAGTCTTGTTTTGTTTTGTTTGCTTGCTTGATTTTGGAGACAGGGTTTTTGATGTGTATCCTAGGCTTGACTTAACACATTTTGTAGCCTAGGCCTCATGATCCCCCAGCTGTATCTTCTCCAGTGCTGAGACACCCATGCTCCTATGGCATGCCTAGTCATGGGTTTAATTTTATTTACTTACGTAATTATTTATGCTCTTTGAGAAGGTTTTACACTGCAGGCAGATCGTCCTGAACTCACAGCAATTCTGTTTCGGCCTCCTGCGTGTTAGGTTTATAGGCACGAGCTGTCATGCCTACTCTGTGGGCTTCACTTTGAAGAAGGGTTCCCTCTGGCTTTTTGACAGCCCTGTGTAAGAAAGGCGCACAGCAAGGGCTATGAACTGGCTCAGCGGAAGCCGTCAGGTCCCTCATTAGTGACCTCAGATGTCACAGCTCCCTTACAGTGAGCCAGAATAAAGTGCTGTAACATCCAGAAACAAACAAAGCCAGAAATAGAGTGGCTTGGTTTCATGCTCTGTTCTTTTGAACTAACACTTTTTTTTTTTTACCAGTTGTTTCCCAAAGGACTGGTTAAAAAAATATATATGGAAAAAAAGAAGCCCACGTGTGCGAGTGTGTCTACCTGTTGCAGTAGCATGTCCCCCTGCCATCGCCTCTCTCGTGCAGTAGGTGTCAGCCACACACAGCCTTTCTCTTCCCAGGATCACAAGTATTCAGAAAACCACCTGCCCAACAAACGTCCTTCCTCCTTACAACACACAGGGTCCTGAGGCCAGATGACCCCGAGGCCAGCCTGGGCTACAAAACACAACCGTATCCCAAACGACCAGCGACAAAACACGAGAAGATCCTGATCATAAAACAGTCCATTTCTCTCCAAGCGAAGGGAGTTGAGACGCCGACATAGCCTGAGGCAGCTCGGTGGAAACCAGGGACAACCCAGTTGCCCCTGATCGGACCCGGTGTTTGTTCTAATAAGACACTTCTTTGAGCCTTAGCCTAGGATTTTAAAATCCTTAAAATACAAGTTACGGGGAGGGGTTGGCTCAGTGGAACAGCCTTGTCTAGCAAGGCTCTGTGTTTGACCTTCAGCAACAGGATAATAAATATTTAAGAACAACTGGGTTTAGCTGGGCTTGGTTGCACATTCCTTTAATCCCAGCCAACTTGCTCTATAGAACAAGTTCTAGGCCAGCCATGGGCTACATAGTGAGATTCTGTCTAAAACAAATAAAAACACCAAGAAAACAAAAATTGGTTTTGTCAGCCAGACTTGGGGCTGTGCACCTTTAATCCCAGCACTTGGGGTGCAGAAGCAGACAGGTCGCTATGAGTTCAAGACCAGTCTTACCTATGCTATATAGTGAGTTCCAAGCTAGTCATGGAGAGACCCTGTCTCAAAAAATTAATGGGGAGGGGGAAATGAGACATTATTCAGAAAAGCCATAAAGCACTGTTTAAACACAAAGAGTAAAGTAAAAAATACAAAGGTAAATGTGGACCAGAGCTATAGTAATCAAAATGTAAGAAATTTAATTTTAATATTTTTCACAAATTTTTTTTTCTCAACATATTACACCAAGACTTCTTTTTTTTTTCTTGTGTTCAGGACTAGTTGTATGACTTTTTGACACCTGCAGCATTTATGCCACAAAAAATGTCACCAGCCTAGAGACATATAATATAAAATTAAAGGTCTCTCTGAAGGAGGAAGTTTCCTTTTCTAGCTTTCATATTTCAATAAACAGCTGCAAGCCACTCATAAATTTCAAGTACTAAAGAAATGGAAATATCAGTTTATCACAAGCCTCCCTTTCTGTTTTGGTGCTACACTGTAGCTCAAAATCTGTTTGGTTTAAGATTTATAAAACATATCATTTTCTTTATTTTCCAGATTCATAAATTGAGAGGACTGAAGCTTACACACTGCTGGTCATTCACACTCATTTCTGGAGAGATCACAAATTCATCACATGCTTGTTTTAATCCCATACTGAGCCTACACCATTTAAAGTGAAGCTACAAAATATTACGGAAAGAACTCACATGTGAGAAGCAGAGAGGTTTTATCCCTTGATGTTGAAATCTGAACAGAAGTCTTCAAGTTGAATTGCTCAATAATGAATTCATCAAATCTTCCCTTAATGCTTTCTAAGCTTGTCAAGAAAGGCCAGAGGCAATTCACAGCTTCTTCATTTTCCCCTGACTTGTTCCTTGCTCCCTCCCACAGAGTTTTGTGCTATATATTCCAAAGCTTGTCTGTTCTTTTTGTTGAAAATGATTTACATGCTCCCACCCCCATTTTCCCCCACTTTTTTTTTTCCTGAGGCCTTCAATCTGCTATATCTTGAACCAACAGAAGGAGATGGGGTTGAGATCTCAACCTTTGAAACCTCTTGATACTTGCTGAGTTGGGCGATCAAGGGGCAGATGGGAAAGGAACCTGTTGATCCGGACTTTGTCCCTTCAGGAAAAGCTGTTCTAGATAGCTTAGCCAACCCCGTTTTTTAAAGGATTTAAGTTTCTCATTTTCTTGGAAAGCCCAGGTGTTTTAGGACATTTCCCAAAGAATAAGCCAAATTAGTGTAGTCAGTGGTCAGACTAGGGAGTTTTGTTTGTTTTATTGACATGCTATCTCACTATGTAGCTCTGGCTGGCCTAGAACTCAGATCATTCTGCCTCTGCATCCAAGTGCTGGGATTAAAGGTGTATGCCACCCTGTCCTTTGGAATTTTGTTGTTGTTGTTGTTTGTTTAAAGGCTTATTTAAAAATCAAATCATTTTGTATAATATGTTTAAAAAATCTCAGCACTCGGTGAGGCAGAAGCAGGCAGATCTCTGTGGGTTCCAGGCCAGCCTGGTTACAAAGCGAGTCCGGGGCAGTTAACGCTACACAGAGAAACCCAAAAACAAAAACAAACAAACAAATCTTTTCAACGTTGTCTGTAGTACTGTTTTATGTTGTTTTCCCAAAGTGCTTTAGAGTTAGAAATACACACTGCTCTTGAAGTGAAGCAACAGTTTTGACTTAAATTCTTCAGGGAAGCGGAGTCAAAATGTCAAAATGTCAATATGCTCAAAGGTTGCTCATCTCTTAACCACCAACAGACCTGCGAGGGGTCAGCGAGGGGCTCACACACCTCCTAACTAAAGTTCGACTGTTCGAAGAGTGGCTAAGACATTAGGAGTCACGGAACCAGGCCAGAGTCCTTCTTACCCTGCTTCGGACGACCGTTGCAACCACTTCATCTTCTTGATTTTATTTACCTTTCACGATGGTCCGTCCCTAAGGGAACCGCTTTCCGCCTCAAATCCTTCCACACTGCCTTCACCAAACCTCCCCCTAGTTTCAGGGAAACAGCTTTATGTTGATATCCCGGAGGCCTGATCGACCTTGTCCTCAAATGATCCGCACCCGAACATTTTAGTACCCTGGCCAGTTTATTTCTTGAAGGCGTTAAAAGCCTGCAAAACTGTGCCCCTGCAGTGTGCTCACAAACAGATACAGCCGTGGCCGGTGGCTTCTCCGCCGCGGCCGACCCTTCCTTCGCTTCCACTGAGGAAAAAAAGAAAAAAAGAGAGGGGGGGGGAGGTTTAAGCTCTTTCCTCGGTGACCTTCGGGGGGTGGGGGGGGAACTAACATTTAAATAGAAGAGGAGGGAGGCGATGCGGCTGAGGATGGCGAGCAGCGGAGGAGGTGGGGGCGGAGCCTCGGCCCGCACATAAACGCCGCGGCCGGGAGGGAAGCACATTCGCGAGCGCAGCAGCCACTCAGCGGCACCGGGCGATGGAGCGGTCTGCGGTGTGAGCTCGGAGCTCGGCCGGAGAGGGGCGAGAAGGGGCGGCCGCAGCAGGTGGACGCCCGGCCCGGGGCCGGCGAGCAAGGAGAAAGTACCTGAGCTCCTCCTCCGCCCCTTCGGCCCGCGAGAACTACTTTTCCCCTCGTCGCAGGAGACAGCCCGGGGGAAGGTGAAGGAGATCAACGTTTTATCAGGAGGGCTGCAGGGAAACCCTGGCCAGAGCGAGCCGCCGCCCGGTGCCCCGAGCACAGCCGTCCCGGGCTTCTGGAGACAACCCCTTCCCGAGAATTCCAGCTGGAGTCGCTGGTACAGTTTTATTTTTGTATTTAAATCTCTCTCTCTATATATATATATATGTTCCTGTCCTCACCCTTGTGTGTGAGCAGGAGTGACACGTGTCGGTACCGAGTGGGAATATTTTACAGGTCTCCCTCGACTGCTGTCACTTTTAGAGGGTAGGAGCGCTCTCCTCTCCTCTCTCTCTCTCTCTCTGAAAAGGGCGTTCTAATTGGAAACTCTGTTTTCCCCACCTATCTACACCTTGACACGCACGGGCGTTTGGAAAGAGACAGTTCTTTTTTTAAGCTTCTGGAGGTCGGAAGCCCAACGGAGAGAGATGGAAAAGGGAGCCCGACACCGAAACAACCCCGCGAAGAGCCACCCGGGTGAGCTCAGATCCGACACAAGCCTCGAGGCCGAGGCTGCCTCGGGAGGGGGCGGAGTAGCCCTGAAGAAAGAGATCGGATTGGTCAGCGCCTGTGGCATCATCGTAGGTGAGTCCGGGTCCTTTGCGGCCGCCGCCTCCGGGCACCACCCCGTCCCCTCTCCGGGGGTCCTCCGCGGGACTTTAACCCCGCCAAGGCCTCTAAAGCAGCTCCGCTCTGCCAGTGGCTTGTGTGGTCAACCACCTGCGCCGGTTAAGTGTGAGAACTGTGGAAGTGATGATGAATGTCGGGTACATCGCCTGGGCCAAGCCAGGGTGAGCCGTGGATTACAGACAGAGTCAGGAACCAGCCTGGCTCTGTGTCCCGGGCATTGCCTCGGGATTTGTTCAAAGTGTAACGATTTTTTTTTTTTTCCGGCTTGTCACTGGGCAGCTCTGATCCAGCAGATCCTAATTCAGGCTGACACATGGGTTTTTAACTGGCTTTCATGCAGCCACCCTCAGCAGGCTGCGAGCCCGCTTTTGAAGCATATTTAGTATTTTGCTGGCTTACGTTATGAAGCACCGTGGTGTGTAATAAAAATAGCAAAGCCCAGTAATAATAATGTCAGGTTCTTTGTAGGCTGTGGTCCATCCTATGTAGCGCTTGTGGAAATACATGGGACAGGGCTGTTCCTACTCTCTCATAGATGAGGAAAATATGGAAGGGAGAGCTAGCTGGCTTGCCTAATGTTCTGCCCTAAACGGAGTTTGCAGTTTCTCTGGTTGCCTAGTGGGAGCCACCTGGCTGTTACACCCACAGAAGACCCTGTGAGGCTCTTAGAGGGAACTGGGAGTAAGTTGAGCCTTCCTGAGCGAAACGTGTGCTCAGAAGCTTTTTAGGAGAGGAGCCTGGAGGATCGGGACAGGGACAGTGCAGGGCACCAGCTTCCAGAGACAACTCCTAGGACTCTCTTCTCTTGGTACGGAGGTGGAGGTGGGTGCTGGGCGGTGGCTCAGCTGCCTTTAGTCTGCTGTCTTTGGCAGAGGGCTCCTTCCCCAGGGAAAGGGCCACAAGGCTCTCTGCCTCCGGTGTGTCTCTGTTATTTCTCCCTGGAGTTCCTGTGTGAGGGCGTACTGTGACCTGCTGCCCATGAACTAGTTTCTCTGGATGTAACAGTGTTCCTTGAATGGCTCAGGGACACTTGGCAGCTGAGCAACAGTGACACTGGAGATCATCCTTGAAGGCAAATAAAATCAGTACAGTATCCAGACAATTCTCCTCACCTCTCCACCCTGACTCCATGACCATGTTCTCACCAGTCCCTTTTCAAAATGGAATTTTACCTAATTACCCTATGTATACATACACATATATACATACACCTATATATACAGACACACACAATGTTGTGAGGGAACAAATCTCCAAACAATAGTTAGGATCTCAGCTCACATTACCTTTTCTTGTTATATTTTTTCCTTTCCTTTATCTCAACTGCCCTGGGAAAAAAAAATGAATTTCAAAGTGGTACGCAATCTGTATAACACAGGCCAATTTGAAATCTATAAATAGGCCAGAGCCTACGTCTTTCATCAGTTTGACTGATAGGGTTATCGTTCCCTGCTCCCCCTCCCTTGGGGAAGCGTCTGATTCATACACAGATGTTCACACACACACACCTAAACCCTTTTTCTTCTAGACTCTGCTTTGCTCACCCATCCCCCAATATATGCAGGTTTTTATGGACGGAGGCTATTTTCTTATATGCTAAGGTTTGGGGGGGGGCGGGTTATTTTTTAAACTATTTTCTCAAAGTCTGTGAAGGAATGGGCACTCAGATATAAGCACAGCTCCAGGGGAGATGCCACTACTGATCTGTCCACAGCCCAGACACTTAGAGAGAGAGAGAGCAATAGCTCCTCATGGTAACATCACAGTAAGAATGACTGATCTGGCCTAGACACTCTGGGTGATTTTAGGGAAATCAGCATATTTTTCCAGAGTCCTGGAATCATTTACCTTCACTGAGCTGAGAAAGAACTTTCTTCTTAGGGACCAATGGCATGGACAAAATCTTTTCTACCTCCCCTCCTGCATGACCATTAAGTCACCAAAGTGAAGAGAAGGTTCCCTGCCCGTTTCTGGGTGGGCGTCTAAGTGATAACAGTTCAGTTGTTTCCAAGACCAAGTGCAAACATCAGAGATGGTACTTTCCATTCCACAGAGAGTCCAGTGATCTGGTGCTCTGTGTTAACAATGTAGAAGGAAGGTAATTAAAGTGATTTTAGAAGACCTTGGGAGGGCTGGGAAGATGGCTCAGTGGTTAAGAGCACTTGTTGCTCTTTCAGAGGACCCAGGTTCAGTTCCCTGCACACACATGGCAGCTCACAACTGTCTGTGACTCCAGTTCCAGGAGATCTGACACCTGTGGGGGTCATAAATTCAGGCAAAACTTAAACACACAAGAAATGAATAAATCTTAAAAAGGCTTTTTGTTTTTTTATTTAAGAATGCATACTGCTGTTGCAGAGGACTCAAATTGTGTTCCCTGCATCTCTGTCAGGCATCTCACAATCACCTGTAACCCCAGTGCCCACACCAGGGCACCAGGCATGCTTGTGCTACACATACATGCTTGTGCTTGCAATCCTCCACATAAAATAAAAGTAAAATAAAAAACAAGAATCAGATTCGATATGAGAAAGTGGCGTTTGCCCAGGAGCTGTCTGCTTCATGTCCTGCTGGCTTAACGGAACAAGTTAAAATACGTTTCATGCAAGCTTATAAAATTTTACCAAAGATGACTAGAAGTAACAAACAGCAACTATTATGGGAATGTAAGGTGAACCAACAGAAGATTAATGCTGTGAAGTTATCTATGCTCGGGTCAGGGTCATGAGAGCCTTGTGCATCAAACGGGGATCACCAACAGTTAACAGTGTGGACTAGTTGGCTGCAGCTGGGGTAAAGATAGAGGAATGGTGGATGACCCAAGAGGAGAGAGGGTCTTAGCAACAACTAGTTTAAGGGGCCTTTTGGAGGATGTGGGGGAAGATGGCATAGTGAAGACAGTTCTTAGAGATTTTGTAAATAAAGCAATTTTGACACAGTTGTTTCCCCGAGCAAAAATTCAGACTTAGAGGTGTGCTCCCAGATGCTGGAGTCAAGCTGAAAGAACAGAAGGGCAGGAGGGAGGGACACAGAAATTTCATGCAATCCCTGTGAAGCCTGTGCTGCCAACGCTGGGGAAGCTGAGGAAGGATCACTGAGAATTTGGGGTAGATACAGCTACAAGGTGCAGACCGGAGGGCAGGGGAGGATTGGGGAGGAGAGGAGAACAAACTGGCCCTACACATCTCTGAGTCTTGAGTGCAGCGGAGCGCCTGATGTGGCACAGTCTCTCCAACGATCGTTGAGATTAGTTTCCTTGGATAAAGGGAAGGAGATACTCCCTGGGCCGTCCCAGGGATAGAGTACTTGCCGAGTGTGCACAAGACCCAGTCCCCCAACTGAAAAGCACTTCTGTAAACCAGACACGGCAGCAGGTGACGGTAGTCGAAGCGCTCCAGAGGCTAAGGCAAAAGGATCTTGAGTTCGAAGGGCAGTCTAGCTATACCTCAAGATGCTATCTCAGAAAGGTGAACAGTAAGCATTTACCGAAAAGACTGTTGGGAGCCTAGCTTGGAAATCGTTATGCTAGGATTAATTCCATCAACCTGGATAATTTTGTGTGTGTGTTGTTTTTTTTAATTTCTCATTGTTGTTGTTGGTGGTGGTCCTGAGGATGGAATCTAGAGATTCAGTAATGGCAAGGGATGTAACACAGAGCCACACATACTCCCTCCTAACTTTAACAGTGCGTGGGCCCAGCAGCCGGGCTGTTGCCTTCAGGTACATACCTGGTCAGGGAGCACTCTTGGGGTCAGGTGCACTACTCTCCCTAGACCCAAAAAGGCATGAAAAACTCATTTACTGATGATACCAAAGTTCCTGTGATAGCTGCCATTATTAAATATATGTTCTAAGCCAGGCACTTATTATCTGTTTGTCCCTCACAGTAATCTCGATGTGCCCAGCACATAGTATCTTTTCCTACAAATAAGGAAAGGGAAGGCCAGAGGGATAAGCAATTTGCCAAAGGTCATACACCGAAAATTTTTGGAGCCAAGATTCCGGTCTAGAAGTAAGCCTAGCATAATTATCTACTCTTTCTATGTATCTACTTGTTACAGTGTGTGCGGTATGTGTGTGAGAGTTTGTGTGTGTGTGGTGTGTGTATGTATATGCATGTCCTACTGGTGTGTGCAGGCTGGGAACAACTTGGGGATGTCAGTTCTCTTGTTCCACTATGAGCCCTGGAGTAACTCAGACCACCAGTCTTGGTGACAGGTACCATAGCCACACAGAGACATCTTGCCAGCCCTACTTCCGTGTGTTAGGTACTAAATGGGCACTTTCCCCGAAAGTCTTAGCAGGAGTTTCTATTCTTCCAGATGAAGCAATGCTTGCCATGCTCCTGTGGAGGAGCGCTCTAGTGTAAGGGGGAGCGGAGTGGCCGGAGGTTGGAGGGAGGGAGGCGGAGCTTCTGGCACAGTTACTGGGACAGTTAGTCTGAGACAGCTGGCCAGCCCAGGCCATGTTCTCATCAACTCCTTTGTAAATTAAAGCTCTTCCCAGCCATGTGAGAGACGTGTCTACAGAGTTCCTGAATGTCTAGGTAGCTTTATGTCAGTCGTGTACTCAGATACGTAGCTGAAGGCGCTGGGGTTAGTCCTAAAATCAAACGAGCCAGCAACAGAACCTAGAGAAAAACATTTGTAGCCGCACACAGAGGTTCAGTGGCTCATGACTATAATCCCAGCACTCAGGGAGGCAGAGGCAGGCTGATCTGTGAGTTCAAGGCCAGCCTGGTCTACAAAGTGAGTCCAGGACAGCCAAGGCTATACAAAGAAACCCTGTGGGGGCTGGAGAGATGGCTCAGAGGTTAAGAGCATTGCTTGCTCTTCCAGAGGTCCTGAGTTCAATTCCCGGCAACCACATGGTGGCTCGCGATCTAGTGCCCTCTTCTGGCATTCAGGTGTACATGCAGGCAGAACATTGTATACATAATAAAATAAATAAATCTTGAAAGAAAAAGAAAGCAAAGAAATCCTGTCTTGAAACCAAAGACAGAGAGAGAGAGAGAAAGGTATGTGTAATGCTATGTGCTAAATATAAGGGATATTTGTTGCATGACAATACTGGATTCAGGTCTAGCTACATCACTGACTCTCAACATAGTTCTAAACCGTTTTTTGTTGTTGTTGTTTTGTTTTGTTTTTTTTTTCTGTTTTAGCCACAGGTTCTCATTATGCAGCTTAAACTGTCTTTAAATCTGCCGTGTAGCCCAGGCCGATCTATCTCAAACAGTCCTTCTGCCACAGCCTCCCTAGTTCATGGTCCTAGGCCTACCACAACGAACTAGTGGTGGCCACACTGCTGACTAGTGCTTGTTCGCTTGCTTATTTTGTGTTTGGTGATGGTAGGAAGGTTGATTGGTTGGTTGATTTGATTTTTACAAAATTTTTATATATATTTTATTAGGTCTATCTGTCTGTTTTTTTGTTATGAATGTCTGGGTTTATTTTTATTATGGATGTCTGTGTGCTGGTGCCCACAGAGGCAGAAGAGAACAGCAGACCCCTGGAGTTGCAATTACAGGCAGTTGTGGGACACCCAAAGTGGATGCTAGGAACAGAAGTCTGGTCCTTTGAAAGATCAGTATACACTTTTTAACCACTGAGCCATTGCTCCAGCCTCTGCTTTGTTTGTCGGGGAGAAAGTTATGCTCCCAATGTCTGGCTGACTTAGACCTCACTAGGTGGCCCAGGGTAGACTCAGGTCTAGGCATGTGCCAACATGCCAGTAGGTTTTTAAGATAGTGTCTCACTCTAATGCAGGATGGCCTGGAATTCTCCATGTAGCCCAGGCTAGCCTCAAACTGATGGCAGTCGTACTTCTTGAGCCTACCGAGTGCTGAGGTTACAGTTGCAGAGCTCACACCTGGCTTCTGTCTGTCTGTTTTTGAAGTGGGTTGGCCTGGGGTTCTTCTTTTCTCAGCCTGCTGAAGGCTGGGATTAAAGTTAGTTATGTGCCTCCGTATCCAGCCAGAACAAAACGTTATTTATTGAGCTTTTACCAAATGCTGATTCCTGTGCTACCATGTCTTTGCAGCTATTATCTTATTTAATATTATCTTATTTAATCTTATTCAAACTCTGATGGAAGTATAATATTGTAACTATTTTAAATGGAGTCGTGGAGCAAGCAGGTAATTTGCTGAGGGCCACACAGCTGGTAACTGAAAGGTCTGAAGCTAGAGTGTTCCTAGCAGCAATTCAGAGTGGGGGGAGGAAAGTCAGGTGACAATGGAATCGGTCATGAAGGAGGAGGACACTAGGGGTGGAATCTGGAGAAACCATGAGTGTATGACATTGGAAACCTTTTCCAAAAGAAAGGATATCTGAGCCAAATGTGCCGATAGTCCTTGGAAGGCTGAGGCAGGAGGATCCCAAATTCAAGGCCAGCCTGAAAACTATGTATGGAAAACTGGAGCAGGTGAGCATTGTATAATTTCAGGTCCAAGGATTTCAGACCTTTGTGGATGACACCACCTGAGAAGATTTTACATTTTAGACTCTAACCTCACAGATTAACATCTGATCCCAGAACCGTTTGTTGCATGTTGACCCGAGGGAGGGAGTCTAGAAAAACTGTGTTCTTGAATTTGTGTTCCACTTTTAAAAAGCCATGGGAGTATTAGGATTTGGTTCATTCAGGATGAAAATATGTTAAAACTCTCATTGTTCTCAAAGAGAATCTGGGACCGAAGCCAGCTCAAAAACATTTCAAAACAAACACATCTTGGTGAGTAGGAAAAGGTATAGCCAACAATACCATAATAAGCAGCTAGATACCATTCCGTGAATGCTTACTGCTTACCATGTCCAGGGTGCCTGGAGGAACGTCAGGTGATCTTGCACAGTTGGTGCTAGCACAGAAGTAAAAGTTTCAAGTGGGTAAATGAGCAGCTGTTAGCAGAGATAGAGTCCCACTAGGGGCCTGGAGCACTGCAGACAGGCTCCCCTGCGTGGAGCACTAGGTGGCCGGGACCGGCATCCTGTCCCAAGCTTCCTGCCTCCAGGAACTAGAGAGCTGAAGGGCAGTTGTTTGAACTTGCAACTATCTGGCTCAGATATGTTCCCTCAAAGGGCAGAGTTCCGCAGAATGAGTGACTAGCAGGAAATACTTAGTCTAGGAAAGAAAATCAGTGCCCACTAAAAATGTTAGGCGCCGAGGCCAGGATTGATGTCGCACACCTGTGATCCCAGCGCTTGGGGCTAGAAGCAGGAGGTTTGCTGCTCCTCAAAGCTGGCCTGGTTCACATCTGTAGCAAATTTGAGAGCAGTCAGGACTACTTAGCAAGACCCTGTGTCAAAACAAACAAACAACAACTAAATAGCAGGCACAAGATCCCATTTCATTTTAGCATTAGTGACATAGCAGGAAAAAACAAAAACAAAAAACAAACCAAAAAAAACCACTGTGAGCAAAGCAAATGGCCACTTCAGGGAGGTGGCACACAGCCCCTCCCTGAGTTTAGCCAGGGGCCCCTCAAGTTGCCAGGCTACCGAGGTTTTCTGCTTTTCTAGGAGAGCTAAGCCAGGAGTCTGCTCCCAACTTGACCAAAAAAAAAAAAAAAAAAAAAAAGCCTCAGGAATTTCTGTTGTTGTTTTTCATGTTTTCTTGTTGTTACTGGGGGATGATGGGCAAGATCTCAAAATGTAGCCAGGAGCAAGCTGTTCCAGGAACAGATTCCGATCTACAGAAAACAAGGACCATTCGTGAGACTGGGGGTGGGGGGGTTGAGGGGGCTAGAAACTGTTCTCTTCTGACTTTGCCCCCAGTTGTAGGGCTTGAACCTAGATGGGCTCTGCCCTGTCAAGAGCTCTCCCCCACTGATCTGTATCCACTGGCTCCCTGCTCTAATTTTCAATTCCCGATTGAGCCTATGGAGCAAGAGGAGCTAGACCTTGCTGGCTTCCCAGAACATGTCAACAGAGAACTGTCACCACACCCATCTCCCTAGTCACCCGGGAATGGCATCACGGAGGCCATAGCCTAGGGATTCTAGATGTAGGTGGGGCCGGTCGGTGTTTAACAGTGATTGAGCATAGCATGCCTGTGCTGAGCACCAGTGAATTTCATTTCTAGGAAGTGAAATAATCCCACAAATCTATTCTGAGCTGTGCTATTTATAGAACGAATGAAGTTTGAGTTGAAAAGCTTTATCGATCGTCTCATCCTTCGTCCTTTGTCACGCTGGCAGATTTTCCCATTGGTTTGCTTTTAATATCCTCGGCATCAGCGGTGTAACGTCACTCCCAGGGAGCCGGTTTCATAGTGTGCCTGAAGATGTACCACATCTCAGGCAGAGCAGCACAGCTCGTTAAAGCCGGCCTTGTGGTTACCGTGTGTGTTTCTCATCTTTGTGTCTGGGAGAGGAGCTGCTTTGGTGGTACATACCTGTTCTCCTGGGAGGCTGGGCGGTAGGATTGCCACAAGTCAACCTGGACCACATAGGAAGACCCTGTTTCAAAATCAGAACATTTTTTAAAAGTTTTAAGAGTATTTGGGCCCACAGCCTAGAAATAGAAAGCTTAAAATAAAAATTTCTATGATTTGGAGAGGTGCACTGTAGAGATCAAAGAACATTAGAGGCACAGCAGAAAATGACAGGCTTAGAGATAGTCTTGAGTTGGCAAAATGCTTTCCTATGCACGATCCCTGTATGTGTGTGTGTGTATGAGAGAGAGAGAGAGACACTCCATGTGGACAGGTGCATTCATGAGTGTGATTGTGGCCATGCCTATGCCATTATATTTGTGTGGAGGTCAGAGGACAGCCTTGGACATCTATCCCTGCTTGAGACAGCATCTCTTTGTTGTTTGACACTGCATAAACCACAACTAGCTGGCCCTCCACACTTGTACCTTCCATCTCAGGTAGAAACACATAGATTACTGCAGACGTGTGCATTGCACAGGCTCTGTGGATTGGAACCCAGGTTGCCATGTTTTCGTGGCGAGTGTTTTACCTACTGAGCCACCTCCCATGCATGATCTTTGTAACTTTCTTTTTTATGCCTAGGTGTCGGAGGCCATGAAACAGGGCTTCCTGTAGTCCAGACTGGCCTCAAATATACTACAGTTCTGATCCTCCTGCCTCTGTGTCCCCAGGGTTGGGTTTGCAGGTAGGGACCACCCATGCCTGGTTTACCAAACTTAAAATTTTGTGTTTTCTGGGCAAGTGCTCTAACCAACTGAGCTACATCCCAGCCTTTTCTTTTTTTTTTTTTTTAATTTTTTTTATTTTTTGGAATTGTAATTTGAATATGCTACCAGTTTATTTAGCTGTAAAGTGGAAGTTCCTTCAATCTTTTGTTTACTGTGCCTAGGCTACCTAGAACTTACCATGTAGCCAAAGCTGGCCTGGAACTCCTGATCCTCCTACTGCTACCTCCCAAATGTCAGGTTTACATGTGTGTGCCACCAAGCCTGGCATAGTGGAGGCTCCTTGCAGGGTATGACAACCAACCTGTGCTCTGGTCTGCGTCCAGTGAAACATTTTCCTCCCTCTTTGGGCTCATCTTCTACCACCCCACTTCAGTTCTCACTCCCAACCACATATCCCATTCATTAATGCTAGTTCGGAAATGTCGGTTTCAGTAGGCCAGTGATGACAAGTACTGACCAGTTCAGGTCAGGCTTGAAGCATTTAGCAGCCAGCCAGTGGCCTTTCTGTTTTCTTGGAGGATTTGAATGACTTCCACAGAGGCATGGGTATCATTTTTTTTTTTTTCATGAAGATTTTCTTTTGATTTGCTTTTTTCCCCCCTTTTCTTTTTTTAAAGGAGTCTTTACAAAAAATTATGGTGTATTGCTTACATATAGTTGCTGAGACTTGAACCTGAGCCCTTTGCAAAAACCGAGTACTCTTCACCCCTGATGAGTCGTCTCTCCAACTCCATACTTTTGGATTTATTTTTCCCTTCTCATTCTCTTTACGCTGTGAAGATTAGCCCGGAACTTGAGATCCTCCTCCCTCAGCTTTCCCTGGATAGCCATCCATTCTAATATATCATTCTAAATAGCTTTATAATTACACCAACACAGCTTCTGTTCAGCCTTCTGTGGTCAGCACCATTTTCACTTGGATGTCTTCATTCAGACCTTTTTGTCTGAGACAGGATTTTAACTATGTGTCCTTAGCTGGCCTCAAACTCATAGAGACCAGCTTGCCTTTGCTTCCCAGTGCTGGAATTATAGGTGTGGGCCACCACACCCAGCCTCTTCACCCTCCTTCTCTGTTGTTTTGTTTTTTGAGGCATGGTTTCTCTGTGTAGCCCTGGCTGTCCTAGAATTCTCTTTATAAACCAGGATGACCTCAAACTCAGCAATCCACCTGCCTCTGCCTCCTAAGTGTTGGAATTAAAGGTGTGTGCTACCATGCATTCAATTCTTGAGAATCTCATTTTCATATTTCCTCGGGTTTAGCATGTCGTATGTGCTTAGTGTATTTGCTGACTAATAGCAGTCACTCAAAAAAAAAAAATCAGCAAGAGATTGAGAACTCTGGTAGAGCCCTTGACCAACATGTACAAGGACCTACATTTGACCTCCACACTGGGGAGAAATTATTTGCTACTACTAAACTGTAGATGGTTAAGGTAGCTGGGCACGCTGACACACACCCATAAACCAGGTGTGTTAAGAAGTGGGGACAGGCCAGGCATGGTGGCACACACATTTGATCCCAATTTTTAGGAGGCAGAGGCAGGTGGATCTCTGTGAGTTTGAGGCCAGCCTGGTCTACATGGTGAGTTCTGGGACAACCATGGCTATGTAGTGAGACCACCAAAGCACACAAACAAAGAGAAGTGGGATAGGAGAATGGGAACTTAAGGTCATCCTTGACCACAGATCTAGTTCAAGGCCTGGGTGCCATAAGACTCTGTCTTAAAAAAAGAGTTAGAATAATGCTGGCAAGATACCTCTGTGGGTAAAGGTACCTGCCTCCAAGCCTGATGACCTAGGTTCGATCCCCAAGGCTTGCATGTTAGAAGGAAAGAGCCAACTCCTGAAAGTCATCCTCCGACCTCTTCATGTGTGCCATAGCAAATGCACAACATACACACACACACACACACAGTGTAAACATTTAACTTAAAATACTTAAATCATCAGAGCAATAAATTTTGATGTATTTTTACTATAATTTTTATTTAAAGACTAGTTATTACCATAGACAATACATCTTTGTGCTTAGCTAAGTTAAACAAAACCTACCCAGCTTTGAATCTAAAAGAGAAGTTTGGGATTGGCCAGACCTTGGCTTTGAAGTTTGAAGGAAGATGAGGGTTTTTCAACCTTGACATTGTTGCCTCTTGGGCCAGATCCTTCTTTGTTATGGGACGTTCTCTGGTCATTGTAGGATCCTTAGCAGCATCCTTGACCATGACACCCAAAGTACCAGGGGTGCCCGCACTCCAGTTTGAAGACTGAAAGTGTCTCCAGACATTACCAGTTGTCCACTGGAAGTAGGAGCAAAATTGTCCCTGGTTGAAACTCACCAGAGAAGACAAAGTTGCTGGAGGTAGGGTGGCTCCTTAGTAGGAACCAGTGAGGGCTCGGCTCGGTAGCCCCGGGGCCACAATGCTTGTCTTTCAGTGACTAGTGGGTGGCGATTGGCTCCATCTACTTCGTGAAAAGACCATGTATGAACAAGTACTTCCCAATTACCTTTCAAAGCAAGCATGTACAGAGTGGGCGATCAATAAATACTTCTTGAGATGCAATTACCTGATGCCCGTCCCCCTGCAGCATCTCAAAATTATACCTAGACAAGCAGACAAATGAATCAGAGGATGCTTCATGGTCTTGGCTGTACAGTGCTGTTTGGTAGCCAAGCCTCCAAAGCCAATCTGCTGTGTTCATCTCTGGCTGGGCTCTGCCTTTACTGCTACAAATGCTAGTAATTAAATTTTTTTATTTTAGCATTTCATGGATTATAGTCTTACATAGGTGTAAGCTGCCTTGATCCCCATAGCAAAGTAGGTGTGGCAAGAGCCATTACTCCCACTGTGAACATAAAGGAAATGAGTCTCAGGAAAACTGGAGTTCCGTGGCTTATGAGCAGTAAGGACCCTGGCTCTTCTGAGGCTAGTGTCCATGGTAGTAAGGGATCCAGAACAGTGGAGTCACGCGGTTCCACCTGCATCTCTACTCTGACAGGGCACGTGTCAGCATCTTGGCCTGCCCCCACCCCCAGAGAAGCTCTCTGTACTGCCCTAATGGGAGAGTGTGTGCAGACGAAGGTGCCTAGGGAGCTCACTGTTTGGGTGTGAGGGTCAAAGCCTGACCCCCAAGCTCCTGCCCCCTCACCATTCCCCAGGTCTGAAAGCATCGGTATCCTCCTACCCACCCACTGGAGAAGTACAAATCACACTGACTTCAGCTTTTTCTGCACATCCTCACAATGACCTCAGCCCTGACGCCCAGCAGGAAGCTGTGGCTGGACTTAGCATGGGTAAGGAAAGCCAAGGGCTTTTGGATCGAAGTCTGCTGGGCACTACAGGCCTGTAATTTCTCTCCTTAGGAAATTCTCTGAGGGCTACAGCATTCTAGTGTGAACAAGCCTGAGTGTGAGTAATGCCATAATAGGGGGTCACATGGGTGTTGGCACACGGATGAGGAAGTTAGTGATTATTCACAGCAAATGAGGATTTTCTCAGTTCTGGCAGTTTCCCTATGAAGGCTTACCCACTGATACAACTTGGCCTCTTTTTTAATGAAGCAGTTTGCATGGCTTTTCTTTGACAGAACAAGTTAAGCTATGCCTCATTGTCCAGGCATCCTAAAATTCAGCTTTCACTAAAGATCTAATGATGATTGCTGTGTTAACCAGTGTGGGCGGAAACAGGTTAAGACCTTGACCTCAGGCCCCTTGGAACCACCAGGCAAGGTAGGCATCACATTCTTTTTGTTTGTTGTTTTGTTTTTTTGGAGACAGGGTTTCCAGGGTTTCTCCCTGTAGAATGGCTGTCCTAGAACTCGCTTTCTAGGCCTTGAACTCAGAGAGCCACCTGCCCCTGCTTCTTCAGTGCTAAGCTTAAAGGTGTGGGCCAGCAGGCCCAGCGTTTATCACATTCTTAAATGACCTTCTAGACCAGCAGTTCTCAAGCTGTGGATTGTTATGCCGTGGGGGGGGGGGGGGGGGGGGGGAGACCCTTTCACAGGGGTCACCCAAGACCATCAGAAAGCACAGATAATAGATAATTTTGCATAATAGCAAAATTACAGTTGTGAAGTAGCAACGAAAATAATTTTATGGTTAGGGGTCACCAGAACATGGGGAACTGTATTAAAGGGTTGCAGCATTAGGAATGGAGTTAACAATAAAACAAGGGGGGAAAAAAGTCCCCAAAGAAGTTAACTTTGGACAACACACAAGTTAAAGGCGCCAGGGCTGCACTGTGTGCGGTGCTGTTGCCGGAGGAGAAGCAATGTGGGGTCTAGAGGACACCCTGGGCCTGCAGTCTGATGACTCGGCCTCTCCACCAGACCGAATTGTTTACACAGCATGTGACTTTGACAAAGTCTTTCTCTCTCTGAGCCTCAGTTTTCCTGGGGGAGACCAGACATTAGCATTATTTAAGAAAGCCGTTCTGAGAGTCGAGGTACTTAGCATGCATGCTCATGTCACCACTTGCAGATAGGACTGGACCAACAGGAGGAAGTTGAATCTGCCTACCCCCTCTGTATAAGGTGCAGCCTCTAATCCAGATACTTCTAAGTCAGCGGTGATGGCAAAATGGGGATAGTAAGAACTCCCTTGTTTCCTCCAGGAAATAATTGGGCCACAGACTCCTCAAAGATCAGCTAACGCTGTATACCTCCTCTTCCAGGGGACCCTGGGATTGATGTGTGCACTCTGAATGGCCTAGAGGTGGCAGAAGTACTCATGGTCCTGGTTGCTCCTTATGGCTAGAAATTTTCCTTAGTGGAACTTGGACTCTTCATTCCTAAGGCGCAGAGCTTTTGACGGGACAATCTGCCTTCCCGGTGAAGCTGCCATTCCCATCTTTAAGGAATGCCTGGACATTTCCCCTTCCATTTTCACTACCTTAAGACCAAAGTCAACCATTGTTTTTCTCCTGGTATTGACTATTTTTCTAACCCTAAAGCTGCCTTGCTAGGCCATGTGCAATTTCTCTCTTCTTGGATGGCTGTGAAGTGCCCTTTAGATCACTCTTTTGATAATTCCCAGAGAGGCAAGGAATTTACTGTCTTCTTTCCAAAACTCTCCTTTCCTGGAGCTTCCTGTCTTCCTGGGAACAGCAGCACATTTAGTTTTGGCAGGTGGTTTTGTTTAGTTTGTTTTGTTTTGAGACAGCGTCAACACTGTAGTTCAAACCGAGAACTGGTCTCAGACTCAAGGCAATTCTCCTGCCTGGGCCTACTGAGCACTGGGATTCTAAATGTGAGCCACCCTGCCCGGCTTGAAGAATCCTTTGACAGGGTGACCATGTCCCGGGGGCTGGAACACTGGGTGACCATCTTTTAGTCTCCTTAAGAGAGGAGGTCATAGAGAATGTGTGTGGGAAAAGATGTCTTCTTGTTCTATTGAAGGGCTTCACATAAGGAAGAGAAGAAAGAACTGTCCATAAGAGCCGACCCCTCTTGTCTGCCTCTTCTTGTCCTGATATTTACATTTGAATTTAATGTTGAGGAGCTGTAAAAATATAAAAATGGCAGATTTTTACATCTGAGAGGAATAGAGGATTACAGTGCGAATGTTCTTTTCTTCCCCTTTATTTCATAACTGGATTGCAAATTGGATTTTGGGGCCAGATAGTGTTGTGTGTCTTTGTGTGATCCTAACATTCAGAAAGCAGAGACAGTTGGGTTAATGGAAGTTTAGGGAAAGCCTAGGCTACTAGTGTATACATCAAGTTCCAGGCTAGCAACTAACTCATTGCTCAACCTCATCTCAAAAGGGGGGGGGGGAGTTGCATTTTGGCTTGGAACTGCATGTTTTAGAACTGAATTGAGGCTGGGTTCTGGCTGGATTTGGGAAGCAGAACATAAAACTTCACACGTTGAAAATGTATTTTTTAAGATTCCTTTTGTTATTTTATGTGTATTAATGTTTCGCGTCCACATATGTATGTCTGCCACATACATGCCCTGTTCCCTCAAAGATTGGAAGAGGGCTTTGGAGCCCCAGTACTGGAGTTACGGTTGCAAGCTCCATGTGGGTGCTGGGAATTGAACCACAGTCTTTTCAAGAGCAGTAAGTGCTCTTGCTCTTAACCACCGAGCCAGCTCTCCAGCTCAACACTTTACCTCACTGGTTCCAAACCACCAAAGAAAGGTGGATTCTGGGACATTGTCAAGCCCTGGGCTGAGGCAAGCTCTCCAGTTCTGCCTTCTCACCTAGATCTGACTAGTCTCTTCTTCTTCCCTCAGGCTCTGAGTAGTGAGCTGGGAAGAGCATGAGGAGAGAGCTTTCAAAGTGCGTGTGGACCTCATCTTCATCTTCAGCATAGAAATGAGTGAAGCCAACTTAGGAACCTGTGTGTCAGGGGCTGTCCCTACTCTCTTCCTGCTCTGTCCAATGAGCATGACCCAGGAGCCCCCTTTTTGTGCTTGCTGCCGGCCTCTCTCAGAGGACGCCAAGCCCTATGCATGCAGACATGGATTAGTAGAAAGAGCACCAGATTAAATACCAGGGGACAGCTTTCAGGATCCAATTTTATCCATCAGTAGCTGAGGAATTTAGAGAAAGCCACTTAACCCCACAGTCTCTTCAGCTCTTGGTCAGTAAAGTGGAGAGAGAGAGAGCCCATCCTTCTCCCTCCTCCTGGAATTCTGCAAGGTGATTCTGAGGGTCATATGAGAGCAGAGGGAGGGAGGCCTCTGGACTGTACAGCTGAGGCCTTGCACGTATTGTACTCTCTCACAAGCCACGTCTAGACAACTAAGACTGTTTTATAGGTTTGTTTCATGTTTTCCCACAAGGGTGGGGCTGTTGTGTCCAAGTAGAAACCAGCTTCTAAGGCTGTTGCGTCCACTCATAAATGTTTTGTTTTGTCTTAAGTCAGGGTCTCACTTACATAGCCCAGGTTACCCCTGAGTTCCTGACCCTCCTGCCTCAGCTTTCTGAGTGTTGGGATTCCAAGTATGTGTTTATACCCAGCCCATAGCCACAAATCGTCATGGTGTGAGGCTACAATCTGTCCAAAAGAATTTGTCCTTTGCCTCATTTTTGAAGCTTTGACAGAGAGTCTCTGGGCAGAGCATGTTTCTCTTCCTACCTTTTTAGCCAGTTCTGAGAGCCTGTCACCTTAGCTTGAACCTGTGTACCTACCCAGAGCGCCCTGAGCTTTAGCGTTTGCTCCAGCCGTCGCCACGGCACAGCCTCACAGGGTTCACCAGCTCCCCTCAGACTGTTTGCTTCTACTGAAAATGGGAGCAGTGTTTTCTGACTCCACAGGATTTTTCTAAGGAGTCACGAACCTTGTGAGTTCCTCATCAGTTCTCTGCCCTTTGCCCTACTCCAGGAAGAATTGTTACTGGACACACCTGCCTGGAGGCCCTGGGAACATTTTAGAACCAGATCGGAGAAGAAACCCTAGCGAGCATCATAGCTGGATGCACCCACCCTCTGGAAGGCGCTCAGGAGCCAGCCCAGAGATGCAGTGTCCCTGCAAACGCCGACTGACCTGACCTGGCTGTGTCTGTCTTTGTGCCTGTGCAGGGAACATCATTGGCTCTGGAATCTTTGTCTCGCCGAAGGGTGTGCTGGAGAATGCCGGCTCTGTGGGCCTTGCTCTCATCGTCTGGATTGTGACTGGTGTCATCACGGCTGTGGGAGCCCTCTGCTATGCTGAGCTAGGTGTCACCATCCCTAAGTCTGGAGGTGATTACTCCTATGTCAAGGACATCTTCGGAGGACTGGCTGGGTGAGCTTATCTACAGGCCTCAGTGGCCTAACACGGACGGCTAACCTTCTGGCATAGCAACATGGCCCTGTCGTCCAAAAATACATTGTGTCGTACTTATAGCTTTCCTGGGAGACACGTGGCCCATGGGCTGCAGGTTGGTGCCACTGGTAGAGAAAAAGGAGAAATCTGGGACAGAAGAGTCAGGTCAAAAGAGCCCAAGGACAAGAGTTTCTAGTGTCCAGTGTGTCACCACTCATAGACTCAGGAGATGAGTCAGGTTACATCCCCTTATCTCCACACTGAACTTGATGGACAAGATTCTGTAAGCAAAGCAAGGTGACAGACATCACTGACCACAGAGTTCTGCGGAAAGCAGTCACCAAAGGAGAGCCCTACACACGAGTGACTGCCTAAAGACGAGACATCCCCATGCCTTACATAGCCGAGGGTAATGGCCTCCCTCCAGAGTCAAGCCCTTGACTTTTCTCGGCTTCTCTAACCCTGACTGGGGAAGCTCATCCAGCACCAAAAGGTGTGCAAGGCACTTCTGCAGATTTCTCTTTGATGCCTCCCTGGCGATTGCTATGTAGCCACACCCCTGGTGTGTTCTGGGGTCAGAACTCTGGGGTTGCAGGTTCAGTTTTTCCACCCTGGGATATAGAGGACTAAAGTTGCAGAGAAGATTTGAAGTGTATGTTGGTCTCTGCTGTCACACTGTGTCACCAGCATTACAAAGGGTCTCATCTGGGGTAGGGCAGGCCTCTTCAGTATCTCTGGAAACAAAGGGGGCATTGCGCCTTTATCTCACTTGCTCACTTGCTCAAGAGTCCCCCCGACCCCCATCCCTGCCCCACACGTGGATTTTTCTGCCGCTGCCTCTGGCTCCCTGCCACGCCAGGCAATGATTTTCCTGTTCTTCCTGCAGGTTCCTGCGGCTGTGGATTGCCGTGCTGGTGATCTACCCTACCAACCAAGCTGTCATCGCCCTCACGTTCTCCAACTACGTGCTGCAGCCGCTCTTCCCCACCTGCTTCCCCCCGGAATCTGGCCTGCGACTCCTGGCTGCCATCTGCTTGTGTAAGTGACATCTGGACCTCGGCCTCTTTCAGTCTTCCCGGCGACCTTCATGTCTTGGTTTGTCGTTCTCTTTCTCTCTCTCCTTTCCATTCCCTATGAATATGTTTTGGAGGAGTGGATTCTCCATACAGTTGCACGGTGAAAGACAAGCACGGTGGCATGTGCCTGTAATCCCAGAGCTCGGGAGACAAAGGTAGGAGGATATACTGAGCTAGAGGCCAGCCTAGGCTACACCGTCAAAGCCTATCACAAACAAACAAGAAGTATAAATACCTGCTTGGAAACACGGTGGCTTTCGATGCCAGAGTTCTTTATGTTAGCACTTTCACCTCTGCTATCTGATTTCTGATCTGAGCCTATGACAAATCCATGAGGTAAGCTGGGCCATTGCTGTCATTTTCCTAGGAAAGATCAGGAGACCAGGAGCCGAGGGCAAGTGGCTTTTCCCCAAGAGGCAGAGCCTTCGTGGAGTCCAGGGCTTCCGAGTCCTTGGTCTTCCAGTGCAGCTATACTTGCTTCTACAGCTGAGGAAGACCCTGACAACCGTGTGGCAGGCAGTTGTGCTGGCAACTTAGAAATCGCCATCTCACACGCATTTTGAACTGTGTTGGGGGAGAGTTTGTTCCTTGCCCATGCCCTGGATGGATAATTTTTGTTTTTTGTTTGTTTGTTTTTTAAGACAGAGTTTCTCTATGTAGTCCTAGCTTTCTGAGAGCCAAATGTATAAACCAGGCCGGCCTGGAAGTGCCAGAAGTCTGCCTAACTTTTCTTTCCGGTCTGGCTTGGATAGGTTGTTTGGTTTTGCTGTTTGCTTTAAATGAAGGAAAAGCCTTGCAGGCATGGTTAGGATTTAATTGGCTTCAGGGAAAACTCAAGATGGGAAGATACCTGTGAGGTGGAATCAGCAGATCCTTAAGAGAACGGTTCTCTGAGGCACCGGCTTCCGGGCATTCCCAGCAGTCGGCTCTCAGAACAGTGATCCTGTGGACTGGGCTATTCCATGTCTTTACTCCAACACTTACTCTTCAAGCAGCTGTTCAGAGGCTGCGCTTAAAGAGTTGACTCAAGGCCTTGTCTTCCTACAGCTTCTGACAGTGTAGGGACAGTCCTGGCTGTTCATTTCCAGGTCCAGGCATTGTCTTTCTGCCTTGCCAGTGTGATGGGGGAGGGAGGACCCACCACCCACCACTCTAGACGATCTCCGAGGATCTTAGCAAAAGACCTTAGCAAGATTGCCTTATTTGGCAGTGGAGGTCGACCCTGCCGTGGACCCCACACTTAGTTAGGCAAGGTGAAACCCTTGTTTGGGGGTAGTAGTCGCACATTTAGTCTGGCCTGCTTATATAGACCCAGAGGTGAAGGAGTGTGTGCCCCAGATTCAAGCTTCTAATGCCCTCAGCTCTGAGCCACACATTCTGATTGCTTGGTAGAGTTGCTGTCTGCCTCCTCATGAGATCGGGATCATAAGTTGTAATGCTGTGTGTGCCTCAGAGTATGTCTGTTGGGAGCACGGAGCTTTCTGACCTGGGGTCCTCTTGAGGGGGAGTTTGAGTGTATGGGTATATGGGCCACTCGCAGGTGCTTCATGGCTGCATTGCGACAGCTGGGTCAGCGTGGGAATGTAGGAAAAGTTGCCCTTTCTGCGATCAGACAAGCTAACAAGGGAGGAAGAAGGAAGTGCATGAGTGCTGGCTGCTACTGTTTCGGTGTCTTGTGTGCGCAGGCAGCTTCCTCCTGTCTGCTGATGCTGCTAAACTCTCAGACAGAAGGACTCCTCTGATCCTCTACTAGAAATCCAGAACTCCACAGCCGTGTGGGCCCTCCCCGGGAGAGGAGCCAGGCCACAGTATGCAGTTGGGAGCACGCAGCTTTCTGACCTCCTGAGGGGGAGTTTGAGTATACGGGTATACGGGCCACAGACCTGCCACGGATTTTGACACTTTGCACAAAGACTCTGGAGTAGTGAAGTCTGTGTATGAGCTCACACACACACACACACATGCATCCATGCCTGCATGCGCGCAGATGGTCCCAGCCCTTTCAAGTGGTGGGAAGAGCTCTTGCCTAGCCAGCTCCAGGGAGGCAGGCTGCATACAGTACATCCCACACCTACCCTCCCCAGACAAGTCAAGAACTGGAGACTCTTGCTGTCTCCCTTTCCTGCTGTGAGAGATCTAATAAAGTCTTCTGACTCCTAAGTGGAGCTGCAAGGAAACTGCCCCCATCTGAACAGAGCCAGTCTTGTCCTCTGAGAGTAATAGTTTTTCCCTGTCCTTGAGGTATGACTCTAGATATTATTCCAGTGGGGGTGGGGGGTGGAGGGGAATCTTAAACCCAAATTTATTCCTCCTACTTCCATTAGGAGACCAGAGGCAACGGAGGACAGGTCCCAGGTGCTTCGAGTCTCTGTGCGGAGGTTCTGTTTTCTGGTTTGTTGAATGGTGTTTTGTTTTGGGAGATGGAGACGGCGGGGGGGGGGGGGGGGGTTACTGCATAGCCCAAGTTCACTTTGAATTTGCTACATAGTCCAGGCTGCCCCTAGTCTTCGTGCCTCAGCCTCTCTGGTGCTGCCTTCACAAGCTCCTCCTCTCCTTCTAGGACTTTATTTAAATCCACCTCCATTGCCGTCTTCAAACAGCTCCTTAAGGTAGCCTGTGTTGAAAAAGGTCTATGGATGCCGTGCTATACAACGCTGGCATCTTTGGGGCAGAGGAACTTTTGAGATAAGGTTTTTCTTTTTTCTTTTTGTTTTATTTTGTTTTGTTTTTCTGAGACAGGGCTCTGTGTAGCCCTGGCTGTCCTGGACTCACTCTGTAGACCAGGCTGGCTTCCAACTCAGGAGATCTTCCTGCCTCATCCTCCTGGAGACAAGGTTTTTCCGTGTAGCCCTAGCTGTCTTGAAATTCAGTACGTAGATCCGGCCATCCTGAAACTCACTGTATTCACCAGGCTGGCCTCAAAACCTTGAATTTGTAGCTTTCCTCTTGTCTTAGGCTCTACATGCTGAGGTCACAGGCACAACTCATCACATCCGATCAACCCCACCCCCCTGCCTTGTGACAGAGATCTCCCATGTAGCCCAAGCCACCCTTGAATTAAGTTCATATAGTCTAGCTTTTGAATGGGTCCCTGCCTTGGGTCCCTGAAGGCTGAGTTCACCTTAGGTCAGGGTGCTACCAACACCCTGCTATCATGACGACTTTTATTTCAGTACCCCTTCTCACCACTCCCACCATCATCCAGTATACCCCGTCCTCTTAGCAGGGGACAGGGAAGCCAGCTGTGTCAAATGGTACTTTGGAGATGGAGGCAGAGAGTCACCCATTTTCAACATGCTTTTGGGAGAAGTGGCAGAGAGCCTGGGTATGCAGGGGGGCGGGGGTGGGGCTGGGATGACACTTATACAGGAAACTCCGCTTTCCACTGTCTCATTTGCCCGATGACTGACTGGAGCTACTGAGTCACGAGAGGCTTGAAAGAAAGGCCACCTTCTGTGGAGCAGTCACTGGTCTATAATGCAGGGTCCAGGAAGGAGAGTGGGTGTGCCAAGCCCAAGGCCCCTGTTTGCTGGGGGAGGGAGGGGAAGAGGTCAGGCCTAGTTCTGTGGTGGGACCATTTCTGGAAGCTATCTGAAGAGAAATGAAGTTGGGACAGGCCAGATGGGGGTGGAGAGGCAGAAAGAACCTGATGTAACTGGCTTGCCTGCCCAGAGCCTGGAGGGGGTGGGTGAGAGGACAAGGGGAAAAGAAGGAACTGCAGATTTGGACCTGCTTGTGCAACCACAGCGCTGTGAGTTATTCTATTATTTAGGTCAAAGCTGATTATTCACTGCTGACTCAGCAGAATATTCCTGGTCACCAGGCAATAAGAAAAGAAGGCATTTTACGTTTTAATTTGATGAAAAGCCTTTCTCCCTGGTCTCCAGAGCATGCACATTGAAGGAGGCTCAGGAGGGGCAGGGGATAGGAAAGGAGATTTTGAAGTGTTTAAACTCGGTTTTGACATGCCTGGCTCTTACGATTTGTCTCTTTTGATCATCTGGAGAACAAACAGCTGGGTCTCCAGGAAAAGAGTGAAAAAGAACACAGAGAGAGTCACAGTGAACTGCCCTCACCTTGCCCTCAGCCTGCCCCTGTTCCATGGCTATGGTAAATGTGGCCCAAATGCTCCTGTGTTCTAATCCATCTAGTGAGGTCCAAGGGAGGGGATGTAGATGTAGGTGTTGGTGCCTCCCCCGCTTGCCCTCTGTCATGTAGTCCCATCTCTCCTGGCTGTCAAAGGGCAAACATCAAAATGATTTAGCTAGAAGACTTTTTGTTTGTTAGTGTGAGACATCTCCAGGCTGGTCCAGGCAATTCTCCCGCCTCAGGCCTCCTAAACACCTGCTGGTGCACACCTTTGTACCCACCCAAAGAGCCCACTTGAGCTTGATTTTTCTTCTATAATCAAGAAACCATTCTTTCAATGACTCAGAATAAGTCTCTAGGGAGTAGAGAAATGGCCCGGCAGTTAAGAGCGCTGGCTGCTCTTGGAGAGAACTAGAGTTCACTTCCCAGCATCCGCATTGTTTTTAGTGGTTCACAACCATCTATAACTCCAGCTCCAGGGGATCTAACACCCCTTTCCAGCCTCCTGGAACCTTCATGAACATGTATATACTAACACGCAATACACACACACACACACACATTTTTTTTTAATTATAAAAAAAGAATAAGACTTCTAATGTCCTAGCAAATGAGGTTGATTTTATAGATAAAGAACAGCTTAAAGAACGTAGAAACAAAGGCCCAAAAATCAGATTGGTAATTTCAAAGCCTTGTAAAACAGTGGCTCTCAGCCTTCCTAATGCTAAGACCCTTTAATACAGTTCCTCATGTTGTAGTGACCCCCTCATGTTGTGGTGACCCTCAACCATGAAATTATCATCATCATCATCATTTCGTTTTTTGAGACAGGGTTTTTTTTTTTTTTTTTTTTCTGTGTAGCCTTGACTATCCTGGACTGTCTGTAGACCAGGCTGGTGTTGAACTCACAAAGATCCACCTGCCTTGACCTCCCAAGTGCTGGGATCAAAGGCGTGCGTCACCACCACCTGGCCATAAAATTATTTTTGTTGCTACTTCATAACTATAATTTTGCTACTGTTATGAATCTTAATATAAATATTTGTGTTTTCCAATGGTCTTAGGCAACCCCTGGTGAAAGGGTCATTTGACCCCTAGAAGAGTCATGACCCACAGGTTGAGAACCACTGTTGTAAAGTAAGGCAAGGGAGACACAATAAAAAGAGTAATTGATTAGCTTAACATCAACTCATTTCATGTTATTTCTTTGTATAAGGATTAGAGCAGAGGGAATGTGTCATACTGATTGAATGTGACATCTTTGGAAATTATGGCCATCATCTCTCTAATCCTCAGCCTCAGAAGGTTGGGTAAAGTTTACTGATGGCTTGGTAGCACAGGTGACTTTGTTTTGAGGTTCAGCCTGGTGTGTTGGGGCCCCAGTGGAGGGGTTTGGTGTAAGCATGACCTCTTATAACTTTCATTGAACAAGTGTTATAAACAGAGTGGCTTCAATGACACAGTGGGTGCAAGGTCTAAGGGGCAGCCTTTCATAGTCTCTCACCTGGGTCTCCGACAGAGGTTGGAGGTGACTTGGGGATGAACCCAAGGTCTTAAACGTGTTCTAGGAAAGTTTTCTACCACCGAGGCACTCCTTAGAATCCCTCCCCTAAGAATCATGTTTCCCAACTTTTCTTCTTTTCTTTGAGACCAGTGGGCATTTAAGATAGTCCCTGGCCCTACTGGTCACTGCCCAGGGTTTTAATGACAGTGTTGTCACTCACGTAGACTTCTTGTAGATCACGTCCTAAAGAAATTCCTTCTTCCTTGCCCTACGGAGAAAGGAGCACAGAGCGCCCGGCATGCATAGCAGAGGGGAAATGCCGCTTATCCTCGGCTCCATCTCTGCAGAGATTCCTGAGAGCTTGCTGTTCCAAGGCTGCAGATTTCTCCCCATTCCCCAAGCCATTTGGAAGGGAAAGAACTTGAGGCATTTCTCCTAACCCTGGGTCACACTCAGTCCCTCTGCAAAGGCTCCAGCTGCCTGAAGCAGCACGCTGCCCTGTTTTGCAAGTCTCTATGACACAAGGGGATTCAGCATCTAAATCCCTTGATCTCAGTTCATCTTCTCTTGAGCCTTCATATTCTCTAGACTCAAACTTCTCATCCATAAACATTAAACATTGCTCAGACACCTGGGTGGCACTTCCTTCTGGCCTTTCCCTTGTCCCAGAAGAGTTCTTTTGCTAGTAGGCAGTAGCAGATCTTGAAGGATGCCTTATACCAGTGAAGGAAGAATGATTTATATATTTATTTATAATATATTATATTTAAATGTGTTTGGTCTGGGAAGGAGATGATGGCCTGAACTAAAACTAGTCTCACAAAGATGCTGTGCTGTGAGAAGTAGAGAATTTTAGGGGTGGAAGCAGCTGGCAGATTGACTTTTTACCACTGAGGAGTAAGAATCTAGCAGGCCTGAGAAGTCAAAATGAAAGTGTGTGTAAGGTGGCCGTGCCCCATGCTAGGCGATGAGATGAGCACTTGGAATGCAGTCCCTCTGCCTTCGCCTCCCAGGTCCCTTCAGAGTCCTGAGGGCTGCCAAGCAGGTTCCTGTTTAGATGCCTTTCTCAGGTGGCTATCCCAGGATTCTGCTAAAAATGCCCGCTGTAAAGCCGTGAAATAAGGGGTAGGGATGTGGCTCAGTGATAGAATACTTGCCTAGTGGACATAAAGCCTTTTGGTGTGATCCCCAGCACCAGGTCATAGAGAAGAAAGAAGGGCATCTCTTGAGAAGTACTATTAAGATGAGATCACAACACTGTCAACAGTTTTTAAGTACCCACAACACACCAGATACTGTTCTGAACAAACAGGACATAGAAACAAACCAAAAACAACAACAAACCCAAAACCAAAAGCTTCATTCTGCATCATGATACACACGTGTAATCCCAGAAATCAGGGGAAAGGTGCCACAAGTTGAAGGCCAGCCTGGACGACATAGTGAGCTCTAGGCTAACGGAAGCTACAGAGTGGGACTCTAAAACAGACTGCTTGAGGATAACCAGGCAGTGCTCCACGTAGATGGAAAAATCGAATGGGCTGGGGCAGGAAAATGTTTTCAAACATGGCCCTTTTGATGGGACTATAGGTCGTCTAATGTAACCACAGTATAGAATAAGCAGTAAGAAATGTAACAAAGGACCAGGCCTGGTGGTACACACTTTTAATCCCAGCACTCAGGAGGCAGCGGTGGGAAGATCTCTATGAGTTCAAGGCTAGCCTGGTCTACATAGCGATTTCTGTGATATCCATGGTTGTATGAAGAGACTTAAAAACAAAACAAAACAAAATAAAAATATGACAGAAATGGGAATCCCATCATGAAGGGATGAGCTCTACCCCAAGTTAGAAGGAAGGCACTGAAGGGTTTCAAAACGGAGGAGGAACATCAGAGTTGCATTTAGAGGAATCTGCTGCAAATGGGTGGCCCTAGGGAGAAAGGCCAGGGGCAAGGAAACTGGTTCCATTGTGGCTGCAGAAATGTGGGTTAGAAGTGTCTGTGAGATGACTCAGGGGTGGGAGTAGAGAGAAGTTAGCGTATTTGGTATTTAGGAAATAAAATTGCCAGTATTGCTAAGCATGGTGCATGCCTTTAACACCAGCAATCAGGAAGGCAGAGGTGGACTGATCTCTATGAGTTCAAGGCCCACTGGGTTTACATTGCTAGTTCTAGGCCAGGCAGGACTCTATAGTGAGTCCCTGTCTAAAAAAATACAAAAAGATTTGCCAGGATTGGGTGGAAGAGTGAAAGAGGGTGCGTTTTTATTTTAATGGAGGATATATGTAAATAAATCAGGGATGACACTAGATATTATTTTAATGTCTTCTCCCTGCTGTGGGTGGCTGGCTGCCCTCCCTGCCACCCCTCCACTCCCAAGAACCATTTCCAGGACTTGAAGAAGACATTCCCTGTGCCTTCGGACTTTATGACTACAGGGCCAGAATAAATGCTCACATCTTAGTGCCATTTCACTTCCCTTTCCCATCAGGCCTCAGGGTGTTGCTTTTTCCTGTTGTCCTGGAATTAAGGTCACCTCAGTCACACTCATCATGTGTGTCTAGCATAGGCTCAGTCTTGATCTCCAATAAAAAAAAAAAAAAGAACAGCTAATGGCATGGAGCTTTATACTGTACATGCCATAGTAAGCAAGTCCATACATCGCAGAGAGCTTGGCGGCCATATTCCCTGGAGGCCCATTGGTGCTAGACACGGAGCCACTGGTTTGTTTGTGTGCTGCCAGTCCTCGGGCCTGGGTTTGGCTCTGCACTGTCCTCCTGAGACATATAGTTTCACTGTGGATGTCTGATCCAGGTCGCCTCCTTTTACGGCCTCCATTAGCATCTCTTGTAGCCTCCGGCTTTCTTTTCACTCTTAGATTGGAGTTTTGCTAAAGTTCCTATCCAGAAAACTGCCGAGTGAAGGGCTTGTTTCAGGAATGTTTCTATCCTGTTTGGGGAAATAACGAAGAAGCTTGAGGGTTCCTGAAACAAGTCTCCCAGGAGTTCAGCTTCCACCAAGAATCTACCCCTTCCTTGCTTATACCAGCAGAGAAGCTTGGCTTCTCCCCTGCCCTTCTCTTGGCACTCTCAAAGATAACTTTTGTTTTTCCCAGGGGAACCCATGGATGTAGTTCCTGAGATCAGCTGCTAATAGGCGGTGAACTTGGCAAGATTAACATTATATGCCAAATTTATATCACATGCCAGAGAGCATGAGCTCCGGGGACTTACAGGATTAAGAGAGTGGGGCCCTACTGGTACTGAACGAGAGAAGGGGCAAGATTAGTTTGTTTAACAAGTTTGAATGCTGGCTGCCTTCACAGTTGGCTTATAGCTGATCCATGCGGGGAACCTATAGCATGGTCCAGGCATATAGATCCTGGTGAGCACCAAGTCCATGAGCCTCTCTATCGGAGAACCTATCAGACTTCCCAGAATCCATACCTGCTCCCCCAAGACTGAATATAATAATGAGTCAGTCAGACTCCTAAGCAGGTCAGACCTAACAGTAGCAGCCAACACCAACCTTGTTCTGTGTCTAGAGCATCAGCTCTGAGAACTGGGGAATGAGACAACAAGAAACTTCAGACACAGTTGGAACAGTAAGGAGTAGGGTTAAAATGAGGCTCCATGGGGTGGCATGGCATGGTGTTCCTGCTTTCTGAGTGTCTTCATTTATTTTTTTTTTTTTTCTCTTCTCTACTACCCAGCTTAGGTCAGGGCCATGTTTAGCCAGCACTGAAGAAAGAAGTACTCAGCTATTGGAAAACGCTGAGCTAGGTTCAGACTTCTTGGCTAACCTAAGTACTGAATGGTGATTCAGCAGGAACTGCGGGTCCAGCATCTGGCCCTGGAGAGAAAAGGATATGAAGGAAGGGGAAGGGAGGAGGAGGTGGCACAGCAGGAGTCAAAGTATCCAGGAGAATCTGTGCCAGGCATGACCTCCAGAAACACTGGCTGGCGGTTCTCAGCTCTCCTCTGAGGGCTTGTCCTTGAAACAGAGAGGAAATGCTCAGAGAACCTCTTCCTATAAGAGGGAGTTCTGAGGCTTCTGAATTATCAGCGCATCAAGATGAAAGGGATTGGGGAAGGAACATATACTCCGCTACGGTGGGCAAGATCTATTTCTAAAACCAAACCGCTACTGTACACTTCATAGCCATTTGCAGGATCAAAGCGTCGTTCCTGAAGAAAGGCCGCTTTGATTGCTGGTTGCCGTTGCTCTGTTTTGATGTTTTGTTTTCGGCAGTGGGGTTATTTACATCTATAACTTCCTGCAGTCCTGTTGTATCACATGGTGGACAATGCCAACATTTGTTGTGGGGAGGCAGGGTGCCTAAAGACTTTATGGTGTGACTCCTCACCCCGTGTGAAAACCGTCTCTGGGTGATGGCACACACACGAATTCTCAACACTGGGGAGGCAGGTGCAGGAGGGCCAGACAGGCTCGGCCACACAGTGGGTGTGAGGCCTGCTTCAACTCCATAAGGTCCTGCCGAGAGAGAGAGAGAGGGGAGGAGAAGGAGGAAGAGGAGGAGGGGGAGGAGAAGTAGGAGGAGGAGGAGGAGGAGGAGGAGGAAGAAGAAGAAGAAGAAGAAGAAGGTGGTGGTGGTGGTGGTGGTGGCGGCGGCGGCGGCGGCGGCGGCGGCGGCTTCACCAGAGAAGATTCTGGGGTAGTTCTTGGGAGCGAACTCCATCTTCCACCTCTACCCTGTACCCACCCACCCACCTACACCTCTTTGAGGAAGAACAGGGGCTCTGTCCTGCAGCTTTCCGGAAGAACTTATCTCAGCCTCAGGTTGTGTGCCTTAGAACTCACGGCACTATTTTCTTTGCCTATCAGTGCCATTTGGCAGCCAGCACCGGTTACCTCCAAGATCTGGAAAGGGATGAAGTTAACATGCCCAGTGTTTCCACGATTAGAAACACGTGCCCAGTTCCTCCTGAGTGGCCAGGGAACTCTATCCAGCCTATCAGAGAGCCCAGGGTGGCCACACCCTCTCCGGCTACTGGGCCAGTGTCCCAGCAGCTTCACAGGCACCCTGCGGGGCTGTGCACACAGGCATCACCTTGTCCTTCCACCTTGGCCTGAGAGCCACAGAGGCAGGGGATGCTAGCCAAAGCACAGGCCCCAGCCGAAGGTGAGACAGTGACATCGACCTTTCCGGCACCACGCTCACCCTGGCCAGGTGGAATTTATAGCTGCTTCAGAGAGCTGGATGCTCCATCCCAGAAAGGTGCTTATTTTGAAATTCTGGAGTGGAACAGGGTGTTCTGGTTTCAACAAAGTGGCGTCACTGCTTCCCTCTTTCTGCAGCTGTCTGCTTGTTGCCTTGCAATCTTTCTTTTTTCTGCCCTGGCCTCCGGTCTCTCTCCCTTCTGCTCCTCTCTCGCCCTCACCTGCTACACTGTTGCTCATGTTCTTTCCCTCTCCTTCACTGTCTGTCTTTACTGACTCTGGTATATCCACACCTGCCACCACCACCCTTTCCTCCCTCCTTCCTTCCTTTCTTTAAGACAGGGTCCCTTTATGTAACCACAGCTACCTTGGAACTCAGTGTGTAAAACAGGCTGGCCTCAGATTTGCTTCTGTCCTCCTGCCTCTGGCTCCTATGTGCTGGGATTACAAATGTGTGACACATACTCGATCTGTCTCTCTCTCTCTCTCTCTCACACACACATGTTTCTACACAGTTTTCACTTCCCTATAAAGATCAGGAGGAGAAACCTACTTCTGGCAATGTTAAACATAAAATAAGCTTTTTCCAAGATGCCTCCAGCCCAGTCCTGACTGAAAAACTCAAATGGAGCCAGGAATGATGGCGCATAACCGCAGTGACAGAACTCTTGAGCCTGAAGTAAGTTCAAAGCCAACCCAGACTACATAGTAAGACCTGTTGGTCACGACCCCTTTGGAGGGGGTTGAACAACCCCACCACAGGGGTTGCCTAAAACCATTGGAAAGCATGGATATTTACATTATGATTCATAACAGTAGCAAAATCACAGTTAGGAAGTAGCAAGGAAAACAATTTTGTGGCTGGGGGTCACCACAACATGAGGAACTGTATTAGAGGGTGGCTGCATTAGGAAGGCTGAGAGCCACTGACTCAGATGGAGAAGAGGTATTGTCTCCTTTGCTTTGGGTTTCTCTAAAAGAAGAAGGAAACCACTGTTGTCCACGGCAGGACAGTTACCCAGGGAGGAAGAGCAGTGATGGTATCCTAGTCGAGGGCTCCCAACTAGGTTGGACAACCAGAAGAGTCCATCTTGTGGTGTGGACGTGTGCACCTACATGAGCACGTGGTGACCTCACCTTCACTAGCCCGTTTCTAGAGAGCCGTTCCTCTTCCTGCTGGGCCCTAGGGTCCAGGGCTGTGTGGCCCAGCTGCTCGTTTTAGTGTTTCTGGTTTGGTGCTGGGGATTGCCCCCTTGGGCACCTCTAAATGCACACCCCACCACTGAGTCCAACCCAGCTCCACCCAGTCTCTTTTTAAACGCCATTTGAGGACAGGTCCTGCTTTCTGCACAGTGTCTGCCCCTGCATTCCATCTTTACTGCTGCCATGTCACACTGCCACAGTCTTCGTGGCTTACAACTCCACAGCTTGTCCTCTTAGAGCCCTAGAGGTCAGAAGTCCTAAACTCAAAGGTCAGCAAGGCTGTGTGTCTCTGGAGACCAGAAGGAGAGTTGTGTATTTGCTTTTTCTGGTTTCTAGAGTCCTCCTGCATTCCTTGGCTCATGGACCTTCTGTCTTCAGAGTGAGCAACAGCATTTTCAACACTCTCCCCTTCTTCCTTCTCTCCCTCTCTCCCTATTTCCACCTCCCGTCCCATTTCCATCCTCAGCTCTTTTGTTGTGGCTCTTGTCTTCCTCTTGTTAGGACCCTTCTGATTACATTTGGGCTTAATTCAGATAATCCAGGATAAGATCTCTCTCTCCAGATCCTTAATGAATCACATTTACAAAGTTTCTTTTCAATATTTACAAATTCTAAGAATTAAAATGTTGGCATATTTTGGATGGCCATCACCCTCACTTCCTAAGAAGAGCCTGATGCAAAGGAAGTGAAGGAGAGAATTCTATACGGCCTAAGGATCAAAGTTTGTCTACCTCCCCTCCACAGTGGGCAGGGCAGTGGCAGGTGGAGTCAGGAACACTGAATCTTTCGGGGAATCCCACAGCTTTCCCAGAGTGTGAAGGGCTGAGGCCATCTTCCCTGCTTGGCCAGTGGACTGGCTCTGGGCTCTAGACTCTGGACTGAGCACTAGGTTGCTGGCTCTCCTGCCTGCCTCTGCTGTCATCTAGATATTGAGTTCTTCTGTAGAAGAATTTTAATTTAGAACATGGCTGATCTGGCAAGAGATCACATCCAAAGACCTTCTAGGTCTGTGTGATCCAGCTAGAATACAAACACGCCTTTAATCCAGGAGACTGAGCAAGCAGGTCTGAGCTCAAGGCCAGCCTGGTATAGAGCAAGTTTCAGATAAAGAAAATCTTAGATCCAGTCATGGTGGTACATGCCTTTAATCCCAAACAATGAAGGTAAAATTAGTCTGTAGAAAGAAGCACCACATTTCAAAGTGATATCTAATTGAGTGGGAGAGACAGGGAAAGACTTGACAGAACAGGATATACCCTACTCTCAAGAGAAGAGAGAGGAAAGGGAAACTACTTAAGGTGCAAAACAGGAGAGAAGGCCATTTTACTGGGACAGTAATAGAAAGGTAGTTTGCAGAGAAAGAACTCAGGTGAAGACTGAGTGAACCAGAGAATGAGAAGGAGCCAGGAGATTAGAGCAAATTCTGGAGTTAGTCTGAGGCCAAGCAGAGCAATTCAGAGACCAAGAGAAAAGCCAGATTGAGTAAGTCATCTGGGAGAGGAGTTTGAGCCAGAACAGCTGAATTGAACCAGCCAGCCCAGAGTTAAGTAAGATCAAGAATGGGTGAGCTTATTCAGCAGTAAATCTCAGAGGCTGAAAACATTCCAGGCCTCGTTAGATTGTATGGAGGCTAGAAGCTCCCAGGGCTAGTTCTAGATTAGCAGACAGAGGCAGTAACCCTCTGAGACAACAATTGAACCAGGTGAATAAAGGTTATTTTTACATTCTTCAGACTGGAAAGATTAAGCAACAGCCCCTAACCTCTTTCTCACCTCTTTCTCTCTGTCTGGGGGAGGGGCATAAGGGGAAGGGGCATATCCCAGGTTGCAGATGAAGGAGGCCAGAGGCCAATTTACAGCAATTGTCTCTCCCCATCCCATCTCCCTCTCCCATGTGGGTCCCAGAGATGGAACTCAGATCGCCAGGCTCCATAGCAAGCACCTTTATCCCCTGAGCCATCCTGCTGGCCATGGGTGCTTTCTGGTTTGGGTTTGTTTCTTACCAGCACTGGGAACTGAACCTAGGACCTCATGAATGCTAGTCAAGAGCTCTTCCAATGAGCTCCTGGGTGCTCATCTTTCTCTCCCTCTCTTCCATTCAAACAGAACCTTGCTAGGTTGCCCAAGCTGGCCTTGAACTCAAGACTTACCACCTCAGCAGGTCTTGGTGTCTTTTTCATTTTTTTTCTATTTTTTTAACTGAGGAAACAAAAACAAACAAACAAACAAAAAAAAAGAGGGCAGGTGGGAAATGCTCAAGAGAATCAGATAAGTCTAGAGTTCCACAGAGCTCTAGATACCAGCAACCACTAGGAATAGGTTACCATGGACAAGAACTAAAGTTTTCCATTACTTTTCCTAGCTAGACCAAAGCTATAAAGTTCTCGTTGCTGGGGCCCCTTCCACTGGGTGCCCTGGGCTGGCCAGGGCCCACTATGGATACTCTCTGACTCCCATGCTAGCTGTGCTCACCACCAATTGTTTTGTGCTCACCCTTTTGTTTTAGGTTTAGGTTGAAGAGGAAGTTAAGATAAGGTCTCTGTAGCTCAGACTAGCCTGAACTCGTTAAGCAGCCAAGGCTAGCCTCAAACTCTTGTCAGCTCCCTGGCCTCAGTCTCCTGAGTGCTGGGATTATTGGCGTGTACCCCTAGGCCTAGCTTTCATGTCTCTTGGCTTACTCTCATACCAGAGTGCCTGGCCCTGAGAGGTCCTGTGTAGCTAGGGTGATAGGTAGATAGAAATCTTTGTTTCAAGCTATAGTGCCAGTGTTCCCATAAACATGTGGCTTTCCTGAAATCACTAGATTTCAGGCATGCAGAAGTCAGGGTCTAGCTGCAGAGAGAGAGAGAGAGAGAGAATAGTCATTTGCAGCAGAAAGGGGTGCTGGGTGGCAGATGGGCAGCACCAGGCCTCCTGCTCAGGAAAGGCCTCGGCAAACACCCAGCAAGTATTGCCTTCACTCTCTGACCTTTCCTCTTGGGTTAGAGGCTCAGGTTTCAGCTGTACTGGGAGGGAAGCTGTTCTGCTATACCAAGAGACTCAAAGTACCCTCTCTTCTCTCAGTCACGTGCTGTGATGGTCCAACTGCAGAGTGAAGGGTAAGGCTTGGGCCTGTAGCATTGTTCTGCAGAGATTGGGGAGCAGGGGCAATCTGCTCAACCCCACTGCTTCCTCAGCATTTCTCTTACTTGTGCAAGATCTCTTTGACAATGAAAGGTTAAATATTAGTCAAGGTCTGAGATCTTGTGGAGTTTGGAGGCAACAGAAGACACTTAACAGCAAGACGACATGACAGAACACCTGTTCTTTGGTCACCTCAGTCACCCTGAGTCTTGTAAAGAGGGTTTTATGTTTTCTATCCCAGCACATAGGGAAGGAGATAGATTCTCCCTACTCTGCCTTTGTTTTCCTCAGGTACTTTTTGCCTTCTCTCCACCAACCCTCACCTCCCCAATCCTTACCCATCCCTGAGCCATGCAGGTTTTATTTTCTAGTCTTCTTTTTATAATTCAGTCTCCTTTGCTCCTTTGCGCACTGCTGTTTCTGCCTAGGTTTCTGGGTATGGGACACCTGGCCTTGTACCCAGCAAGTCTCAGGGCCCCAGGGAGAAGATGAGGTCATGGTCAAGTTGTTCAGAGTGGCTTGGATTGGATTACCACCAGGCACGTGATCTTGAAGTCCTTACTGAATTGAGTAAGATAACCAAATGTGTGTTTATCAAGATCTCTGTCCATCTGGAACATTCTAGTGTTTACAAAATGTTCTCCCTGTTCAGGCACTTAAAATCCTTCCTACAGCAACCTGTTTTGATACTTCTGCTATGATAGCAGGTTGGCTAATAGCTCTTCTTGCATGAGGAATCAGGAATCTACTCTCAAAAGTCAAACTTCCCAATACTCTTTCAACTCTGTGAAAACAACCACAATTAATGGAGGTTTCCACGATCAATGAAATTCTAAGGAACAGGAGAGAATGGCATGCAGTGTGGAATGAAGAGTGAGACAGGAGAACTAATGGATTATGGCTCTTCCCTTTATTAAATATTTGTTGTACATCTGCTATTTGTAGGTACCAATGGTATGCTTGAGAGTTAAAGACATGAAAAAGATTTTTTTAAAAAAAGAGAAAAAGAGAAACAGAAAATTTATATTTATGTATGTTCAGTATATATACATACATATGTACATACGAATTTTAATGTGTAGCCCTGGCTAATTGAGTACTTGATATGTACTCGAGGGTGGTCTTGAACTCAGAGCAGTCCCCCTGCCTCAGATAATATTAATACGAACAGGTAACACAATGAGATATAAGTAAAATGGTCTGGAATTGTTCTATCCAGGAAGGACAAACTTTGTACCGTGTCTATAAAATGTGATTATACAGCTTACCTTGCAGGCGCGTTGCTGGGAATCAATAAAAGTACAAAGCTTTATGGGACAGGTAGGTCTGGAAAGGAGTTTGACAGCTCAGAACAATGCAGGAGAGAAGATGACCAATAGCCAGTACTACAGGGCCTTCCTGTCCTGCTGACATGTCCCCTGTATCCAGCAAGGTCGGGAAGCACTTGGAAAAGAGCAGTCCATTTAAGGAGAAGGCGTTGCTGTAACTTAGCCATTCAAGGGAAGCCAGAGTCCACGGGAGGCATGAAAGCCAGAGACAATGCTTTTACAGTGTTGTGTGAAACTTGAGCACTAGAGAATATCCTGATGACTCTTTCAGGAAAAGGAAAGCCAGGAGAAGTACTTCGCTTTGTTCTCAAGTACTTTGTAACAACCAGGAAGTTAAAATTCATGGTTTTGCTAGGCACCATTGTACACACCATCGATCCCATCACTCTGGAGGAAGAGGCAGGCAGGTATCTATCTGTCAATTCAAGGATAGCCTGATCTACATAGTGAGTTCTAGTCTAAAAACAGAAACAAACAAAAATGAAGTAAAACAACATGCTTTTGCAAGCCGTAGCTCCTGAGAGTTGCCTAGACAGTGCAACAATAAAACCGAGTGCCCACCTTCCTAGCATTTGGCCTTTGCACACTTGGCCAGCACGGAAGGTTCCACATTGTTGGAAGTGCTGTGACCCCCAGGTGAGGAAGCAGAGCTGTAGGCACCACCATCTGTGCTCCAGGCCACCAATGAACATAGACAAGTTGCTGGCCATCAGGCACCTGAAGGCACCTGAAAACTTGCTGTCATTTATTATTGGAAAACATACAACTGCTTTCCTTCCTTCCTTCCTTCTTCCTTCCTTCCCATTTTGGTTTTTTGAGATAGGGCTACACTATGTAGCCCTGGCTGCCCTGGCCTTTGTAGACCAGGCTGGCCTTGAACTCACAGCCAGCCACCTGCCTCTGCCTCCTGGGTGCTGAGATTAAAGGTGCATACCCTCACACTGAGCTAAACAGCTTCTAAAATTAAATGTGCATTTACCATATGACCAGAGCCCTAGCTTATTTACCCACAAGAAATAAAAACTCAAAGACCTAGAGGGATGCTGAGGTTGCTCAAGAGATGGTTCAGTTCAGCGCTTGCTCCACAAACCTGATGACTAAGGTCAATCCTCAGAATTTGTGTAATGGCAGAAGGACAGACTGGTCCTGAGAGTTGTCCTCTGACCTCCACACATGGCACCATGACATGTGATCCCCTCCCACACATACAATAGTAATAAAATAAAGGGTGGGGGTTTGTTTTGTTTTGTTTTTGAGACGAAGTCTCACTACATAGCCTTGGCTGGCCTGGAACAGCCTTATGCAGACTAGGCTAGCCTTGAACTCAGAGGTTCTTCCTTTGCCTCTGCTTCCCAGATGTTGGGATTAAAGACATCCATCACCACACCTGACTAAAATAAAGGTTTTTCTTTTTAATTAATAAATAAATAAGATGTAAGGGCTAAAAAATTGGCTCAGCAGTTAAGGGCCCTTGCTTCTCTTCCAGAGCACCCAAGTTAACTTACCACCTAGAACTCTCGACCCAAATGCCTCATCTGGTCTCC
This sequence comes from Psammomys obesus, assembly GCF_907164565.1. NCBI lineage: Eukaryota > Metazoa > Chordata > Mammalia > Rodentia > Muridae > Psammomys > Psammomys obesus. The sequence continues at coordinate 946,798 of NW_026585643.1, read as the reverse complement.
CAGGACACACACACACTGGTAGCATGTGTACACATAGACACACACATACAAACACATGCAAATTTAAACATGATAATATTAACAAGGATTTAGAGGCAAATGTCTTGCTGTTTGATGAGCTTGCAGTGTCCCTGCCCTTTCACAGCTGCTAGGACTAAGACTGGGCCACCTGAGCTCCAAAGGCTAGCTGGCTTTCCTGGGGACCTCCCTCTTCCCGGTGTGATGGACATGAAGGAGGGGGCTCAGAGAAACCATTCCCCACCCTCTCTCCAAATGATGGGTACCCCTTTTGTTCAGAGCAGGTCCCCAGGTAAGTATGATCCCCTAAATCTTCATGAGAAGCCAGGGCCAGAATGACATAATTTTCCCTTATCTAGGAGTTGAGGGAGAAACTACAGTGAAAAACTCGGATCTTCCAGAAACTTTAAAACCTGTTTACCCCATAGCACACTATCTTCTTAGGGGCACTCTTTTTCAGGGGTGTCACTGGCAATGAGAAAAGCCACATTTCAGAAATGCTGTCAATAGCCAGTCACGGTGGCAGACACCTGTGATCCCAGCACTCGGGAAGGCAGAGTCAGGCAGATCCCTGTGAGTTCGAGGACAGCCTGGTCTACAAAGTGAGTCCAGGACAGCCAAGGCTACACAGAGAAACCCTGTCTCAAAAAAACAAAAACAAAAACAAAAAAGCTGTCAATAATGATTTTTAACCCCTTTAACTGTAATTGCTAGTGGTGTTTTGAAGAAAAAGGACAACCTTGACACATTTGGGGCTTTTTATCTACCTCTTACAACTCTCTGACATCTGTCTTCATGTTGAACATTTTCATCACAGAATGGAGAAACTGCCTGTTTCAGCAGTTTGTCTACTGTTTTCTAATTTTTAGGCAGAAGGATGATTTTAGTTTACCTTTCTGTTTGGTTAAAACTGTATTCTTCTACATTTAAAAAGAAAAGGATATATACCACCACGTCCAGTTGTTGGAAAGTTTGTTGGTCTTGGAGGGATTGGTTCATTGATAGGGTGTCATACCATAGTCTAGACTAGCCTGGAACTCCTGTGACCCCAGCTGACCTTGACCTTTCAGCAAATCTTCTGCTTCGTCTCCTGTTGGGATTACAGGCCTGGCCTCCATACTAGGATTTACTGTAAGTAGCTTTAGATATATATTAACCCCAAACTGGTAGTACTGAATAGGAAAAGGATGCTTGTGTCTATATAATGGAATAAATAGTAACTATCAATGAAAACAATCTGTTAATATATAACAAAATGAGTAGGTCTCAGCATTATGTTTGGTGTGAGAAGTCAGATCCAAAAAGGCCCATGATCTCTATAATTCCATTGGTGTGACATTTTGAAAAAGATACAACTAGAGGAACAGAAATCAAATTAGTGGTTACCAGTAACAGGGGTAGAGGATTCATGAGTATGAAGGAGCAAAACAAAGAGGCACATTTTTAGAATGTTGGAAATATTGAGTATGGTAATAATTAACAATTCTTTGCCAGCCAGGCACAGTGGCTCATGCCTGTAATCCCAGCACTCGGGGAGGCAGACACAGGTGGATCTATGTGAGTTTGAAGCCAGCCTGGTCTACAAAGTGAGTGCAGGACAGCCAAGGCTACACAGAGAAACCCTGTCTCAAAAAAAAAAAATTAATTTGCCAAGTCTCATCAAAATGTACTCTTTAAAAAGGTAAACCTTGACGTGGACATGGTGGCCCTAGCCTGTAATTCAGACACTTCAAGGGGAGGCTGAGCAGGAAGACAAAAGGCTTGTTGTTGTTGTTGCTAGTTGCTTTAACGTGAATTTCATACTTTTTCTTCCCCTTTGGTTTTTTGAGACGGGGTTTCTCTGTGTAGTCTTGGCTGTCCTGGAACTCACTCTGTAGACCAGGGTGGTCTCAAACTCTCGAAGATCAGCCTGCCTCTGCTTCCCTAGTGCTGGGACTACAGGCCTGTGCCACCACCACCCGGCTTGAATTGTATACTTTAATAAACCCAAGTTATGGGCTGAAGAGATGGCTTGGAGGTTAAGAGCACTGGCTGTTCTTCCAAAGGTCCTGAGTTCAATTCCTAGTAATCACAGGGTAGCTCATAACTGTCTATAGTGAGATCTGGTGCCTCTTTTAGTGTGCTGGTTCACATGCAGGCAGAACATTGTATAAAAAGCATTTTTAAAGATCTATTTATTTATTTCATGTATATGAGTGCTTTTACCTGAATGTAAACCTGCAGGCCAGAAGAGGCCATCAGATCATACTATAGATTGTTGGGAGCCACTGTGTGGTTGCTGGGAATTGAACTCAGGACCTCCAGAAGAGTAGCTGGCGCTCTTGACTGCTGAGCCATCTCTCCATCCCTATAAAAAAAAAAAAAAACTTTTTTTTTTTTAATATACTTTTGCTCTCTATCGAGGCGCCCCCTCCCCCATGTCTGTCTCTGTCTCTCTCTGCTTCTGTTTCCCTGCCCTCATGGCCCACATAGTCCCTAACTCTTCTGTTTCCCTTTCCCCAAATAAATCTTTCATATAAGATAAACAAACAAACCCAAGTCACAAGTTTCTAGCCTTCTGTTGTCCCAGAACCAGATTTAGGAAGGCAATAGCCAAGATTATACTAGTGACTCAGGGCTCCCCAGGAACAGATAATAACTGGAATCCTAAGTCCACTCTGTACCCTGGTCATGAATAAGGCTCCTGAGTCAGTGCCCACACTGCCCTGCCTACTCCTGGCCGCTGGCCCTAGGCCAGGAATGAATGCTCTGACCAAGCTCTAATTTGGGGCATGTAATCCCCATTGTAACCTATTAATGGAGCCAACATCTCTGGTCAGTGGGGCTGTGGGTGTGAGGCTGGGAGGCAGAACCGGGGTGCTACTGGGCAGTGGCTATCCTACAGCTTCTGGGGTTGTCATTTCAGTGCTGCTCACGTGGGTCAACTGCTCCAGCGTCCGATGGGCCACCCGGGTTCAAGACATCTTCACGGCTGGGAAGCTCCTGGCCCTGGCCCTCATCATCATCATGGGTGTCGTGCAGATATGCAAAGGTAAGCAACTTGGGGACCCCGGGACCCCACACAGCTTCCCATCCTCCCTTGGACCCACCCTGAGATCTCCCAGATGTGACTCTGATTGTTGTTCACTTGCTGGGCTGAGAGGCTGTTTGCCTCGGGGTTAGGGTGCCGGACCTCCACTCCCTTGTACTGCCTCGAAAAGACCCATCTCTCCACGCTTGCCCCAGCACTGACATAGCCAAGCAAGGGCCCTGGAGCCCTGTACGCAGTTGCTATTTTGCCACAGCCCCGGGGACGATATTCCTTTTTTCTGTTGCTCTTCGTTAATATCATAAAATGAAGAACCGAAGAAGAGAATTTCATATATTTCAATACTGCTCATAATCTCTGGGGGAAAGAGCTCTACATTCTTGAGGCCTCTGCCAACATTCCCCATTGGATTTCATCTGTATTTGGTTTCCATGGGACCCGAAGCACTGCTGGGCTCCTCACAGCTTCACTGTCTCTTGGAGAAAATGAGATGATAAACAGGAACACCTCCTGCCTGCCCACAAGCTCTGAAGGCGGAGCAGAGAACCTGCCATCAGCAGTTCATACTATATACCGCACTGCCCTTGATCGTTCTAATCAGCAGGATTAAAGCCCTTCATCGGGGAGGAGGAGGGAGGTGATAGAGTGTTTTCAGGAATTTAGGCTTAGGAAACACTGTCCTATCTTTTAAGAGATAATGAATCCTTCCTAACCTGGTCTCAACTCTCTCATGCTCACACAAACCTCCTCATTTCCTGTCCTAATGCTGGGTTGCCGTGTCCTAATAGCATATCTTATTACTCCGTCTTACCCCAGCCTGATTGAGTCAGCAGCTGTGGGTCTGTGTGCCGTGGGTGTGTGTATTCACACCCGGGTTGGCACATGCTGGACAGGCACTGTACTACAAAGCCATGGTAGCCCAGAAACTTTAAACACAAAAGTAGGTTTATTTTTACTTTATGTATTTTGTAAGTGTCTCCCCCCCCCCCCCCCATGTATGTGCGCCATGTGCAGGCATGGTGCCTGTAAAGCCAGAAGGCTGGTTGTGAGCCACCATGTGGGTGCTGGGAATGGAACCCTGGGCCTCTGTGAGCCATCTCTCCAGCCCAACCTCTAGGAAGGGATGGGCTATTGGCGAGGCAGGCAAAAATGGACTTGAACTACAGAACAGCGGAGCCTGTGAAAGTGGTGGTGGTTCTGGGTGCTCTCCTCACGAAACGAGGATTATATGTATCGGAGGGAGCTGGTCGACAGACTGCTGCTGACCCTGGCGCCCCACCTACAAGAACCTCCCACTCTCAGTTGTGTCTTGAGCCCGAAGCCCTGTTTAGACTCATGGTTCCGGGAGCTCCTGTGATCTGCATTTCTGCAATCCTCTTAGCCCCCCTCTCCCACCGTGGGCTCACTGAGGAGCAGACCGAGGAGCTGGCCTAGCCCTGCAAGGGAGGGCGAGACAATTCGTGGGGTGGGCCACTGGGCCTAGGCTCATCCTGACTCTGAGCCTCCTCCTGCCTGTTGTGCCCACAGGAGAATTCTATTGGCTGGAGCCAGAGAACGCATTTGAGAATTTCCAAGAGCCAGACATCGGCCTCGTTGCTCTGGCTTTCCTCCAGGGCTCCTTTGCCTATGGTGGCTGGAACTTTCTGAACTATGTGACTGAGGAACTTGTGGACCCCTACAAGTAAGTCGAATGAGTGCGGCTCTTCTGTTTGCCCGTAGCCCACTCAGTATCCATTGCTGGAAGGAAGAACCATAGAGCCCCTTCTTGGCCCTATCCTGGACATGTCCTGGTCAACCATGAAGCCACAGTTCATTTCCCAGGAATTTGAACCATTTGCTGTCTGCCTTGCTAAGAGACCAGAAAGGGTCCTATCACTGTCCCAGGGCAAGTTAAAAATCAGAAAGCTGTGCAGGACAGTGCAACTGCCGACTGCCATAGAGAAGGGGCCGTCCTGAGAGGGCTCGGCTTTTTATCTGTTTGGGGCCAGGCCCAGTCTTAAGACAACAGAAAGGGTGCATGGTCCACATCTGAGTCAGGAAGTGATAAGCAGGTGTGAAGCAGATGTCTAGCCTAAGCTGTGCCCCTGTTTCCTCTCCATTATCCTGCCCCACCCGAGTCAGAAACTGGCCCCTTAGCAGAGCACATGCCTGGTCCAGGCTTCCCTCTCACCTCCTCTCCCTCTACAGGAACCTTCCTAGAGCCATCTTCATCTCCATCCCACTGGTCACATTTGTGTATGTCTTTGCCAATGTCGCGTATGTCACTGCAATGTCCCCCCAGGAGCTGCTGGCCTCAAATGCAGTCGCTGTGGTAAGAACTCACTCAGGGTCCCCGACCCAGAACTCTGCCGTAGCTCCGTCTGCCTAGCCCACTCGCTTTTCCCTGAGCCAGTGCCTCTCGGATGTCATCCTATATCCTCAGGGTGGGATCCAAACGTATCCTCAGCAGGGTGTCTCAAGTGCCCAGGAGCAAACTGATGGCTGGGGTGTTTCCAGAAGGGCCACCTCGGCTACCTGAGAAGTTCCACAGAGTCCATATGGCCTTTAGTAGTAAGACATCTAATGTTTGATGGGACAAGTTCACTGACTCCCGGTCTGGAGCACTCTGAGTGTGAATACTATGTAAGAAGATGAGCTGCTCTTCACAGAGACATATGCTTCTACAAAACACACCCATCCTGTTCTTTCTTCCCCTGGGAATCAAGCACACTCATACAAGCTGATTGCTCTCATCCAGAAGGACTGGGTATTAAAGGGCCAAGGATGTAATCCAGTAGCAGAGTGCAAGGCCATGTTCCATCCCCAGCAGCACACACTCACACATTCACAAACTCACACACATGCATATACATACACACTCACATGTGTAGGCGCACACACATACACAGACACCACTCACACACACAGACGCGCTGGCACACTCGTGTACACACACACTCTCACACACTCTCTCTCTCTCACACACATGCAACCACACAGTCACAACCCACACACACACTCCAGTAAGTAAATCAGAAACTGGAGTGATTTGTGCTCTTTGGGCAAGAGATCACAGAGTGCCTGCTATCTGAAGGAGGATGAGGAGCCATGCTGTACCTTCACCTAGCTTCAGAACAAACACTGTCCCTGCCGTCACCTGCGGCCACCTCCTCCTACAGCCAGCAGCCGCCCACGCACAGCGGGACACCTAGTCTAGACACCGCTTCCCCGGGCTCTTGCGGTAAGCCTGCCTCCGAGACTCTAGGAAAGGCTGGTCTCCTACACTGCACGTACACATGGATGTGCGCGTGAAGCCTCAGCTACAAATTCACAACCACTTCTTTCTCAGCTAAAGAAATAACCAGTCAGTCTTGCCAGGCTGTGGTGGGACATGCTGGAGGCAGAGGCAGGCAGATCTCTGAGTTTGAGGCCAGCCTGGCCTAGATAGTGAGTTTAGTGAGTTCCAGGACAGCCAGGACTACACAAAGAAAAAAAGAGAGGGAGAGAAAGGAAGGAAGGAAAGAAGGAAGGAAGGAAAAAAGAAAAAAAGAAAGAAAAAGAGAGAATGGAATGAAGGAAAGAAAGAAAAAGAAATAGCCTTATTTTCCTACAAACATTATCTGCTTCTGTGTATTCAGCAACTGTACAAGGTTTCATTCCTAGTGTATAAAGCTCAAAAATAGCAAACCCAGGGCTGAGAGAGAATAGCTCAGATAGTCGGATGGATGGATGGATGGATAGATAGATAGATAAGACAGACCTTGCTGAAGGTGGGAGTAGGGTTTGAATGTGACTCATGAGTCTGTGGCTCTCCGTTTCTGGAGACGCTGTAGTGTGCACAGGTGCTTACAGCGCCTGGCCTGCAATCACGATCCCTCCGTTTCCCCCAGCGTACAGTCTCTGGTAAGCTATAGATCACTGAGTGCCTCGGTTTCCTCGTTCTTGAAGAAGGATAAGTGTGAGTTCATTCCTGTTATCATCTCCATCCACTAGCCCCTCAGCTAGTTGACCCACGGTGTGTATTCTGATGTGCAGCTGCCCCTGTGGCATGGTAGCCTGGGCTCCCGAGTCAGCCAGAGAGAATCGGCAGGGAGGACGGGAGATGGGCCCTCCAGAAGTGAGGAGCAGGCTGGAATAGGGGCTTTTCCTCCTTCTCTCCACTCATCTCCTGTTTTCCCTCCCAGACTTTCGGCGAGAAGCTCCTAGGAGTCATGGCCTGGATCATGCCCATTTCTGTTGCCCTGTCCACATTTGGAGGAGTCAATGGCTCTCTCTTCACCTCCTCCCGGTGAGTGCTTGCCCTGACCACTTTTCTGTGTGCACTGCGCTGTGTGTATTTGTTGGACTCGTCTGTCAGTGGAGGTCTGTGCAACCTCCTTTGCGGGAGTATGCATGCTAGTATGGGTGCTGAGGTGTTCTGAGGCAGAAGCCCACCTCACTTTGGAAGAGACAGAGCTATGGCTGGCAGCAGGATAGAATCTCAGCTACATTCCTAGAGTCTCCCTTTCTGGATTTGGACTGGCCAGAAAGAAACGCTGCTTTGATAGGAACCAGGAAGGATCCCTGTGCCTGAAGCCCCTGGGTCTGGCCTCTCATGAATGTCTGGAGTGGGACTTGACATGGCGTGAGCTCCCTCTGAGTGTCCTAGGGAGGCAGGCCTGCTCCCTACTCAAGAGGCAGGTGCTGTGGGAGGCCGCAGGGCTGGAGTAGGGAAGAGCAGTAAGGAAATGTTTGTCAGTGCAATGGCCAGGAGCCACAACCCCAACCCAGAACTTTTGGGGAAGCCAGAAACATGAGTGGGCCCTGAAGCCTTACCCCCTATCCATCTAGGGATCAGGCCCCTCCTTTATGCCCCTTCCTGCCATCTCCAGAGTGGACCTCTGGATGTCCGGACGTGAAAGGGTTAGCATGTGTGTGGCCCATGGGGTTTCTGGGCCCTAGATGCATGGCTCTCTGCAGAGATGAGTCTGGGCCCCGCTGTTTCTCAAGCCACCTGACGCATCCCAGAGAAATTCCTACGAGATAGTAGAGACTGCCATGTTTTTGGGCCCAGAGCAATGGAGAGGAAGTATGGGTAGCACCTGCGCCGAGGGGGCACACCCTCACCTGCAGCAACCTCATGTGCATGTTACACAGGAGCCGCGGCCACCTGGAGGCCCTAGCAGATGGCGGAAGAGCAGTGACCCGTGAGGCTCCCTGGGATCTGTTGGAGGACAGTGGCTGGCCACAGTCGCTTTAGTTTGGGGTTCGTCCCTCAGGCAGGCCACACAGTGGTCTGCACGCATGTAGCATAGTCACGTGTGCATGCAGGAGATGCCAGGGGCGTGGCCTCCCCTCCCAGGCCACCTCTGCTCACCTACTACTTTCTCCCCTCCCTTTTTCTCCCCCCTTCTCTTTCATTCTTTTATGTCCCAAAGTTTGAATCAGATGGTCCTTGCTGAGCAAGCGTGTGTGTGTGTGTGTGTGTGTGTGTGTGTGTGTGTGTGTGTCCCCTACCCCTAGCTGAGACTGTTTCTTGTGACCCTGACGTGGGGCAGTTGGACCTGGACAGTTATACCTGGCCCTGGCTGTCTGTGGAGGAGGATGTGAATGAGAGCCTGGTCACATGCATGATGAAGCCCGCAGAGCCACCTAGGCTCCATCTTGTGCATGCGGAAAGGACCGGAGCATGGAAGAACAGAGGGGCTGCATGTGTCTGCATGAAATCAGGGAAGCTGGCCTGAGCAGTTCCCATGGTGACAGCTGCCTGTGGGAGCTGGAGTCGCAGGCAGCCCTCGCACTTCTGAGCAGCGGCTGCTGCTGCCATCCTTCTCCCCTGTACCCCAGGCATGGAGTGGCAGTTCTCTGACTCCATAGTCTGTACCGGGTGCAGCACACACCTCCCAGCTCAGCCCGCAGAAGCCTAAAGCATGAAGGCCAAGACTTCCAGGCCAGCTGTGGCCTCAGATAGCAAGAGCTGGTGTACTTTAACACTGTCACCACGCTCAGACTCATCAGGAGCCACTTGCCCCCGGAGGAGAAGAAAAGGAGGGTGGCTCTCGGGTAAAGGCACTGCTGTCAAGTCTGGTGATCCCAGTTTGGATCCGGGGGACCTGACTCACATGGGGGAAGGGCAGAACTGACCCCCACAAGTTGTCGTTTTGACTCCACGAGTGTGTCATAAATAACATACACACTAATTGATTGAATCCTTGTAAGGAAAACAGACTGCTAACACTAACATGTAAAGGGCTGCTGGCAGCTACAGGATTGTGGTTTTGTTGGCAGTGGGTTGTTTCGGCTTTCGGTTTTGTTTGAGAGAGGCATAAAGAGAAAAGAGGGAAGGGGCTGTTTAGAGTGTTAGTCTCTCTGTGCGTCTGTGAGTCTCTCTCTGTCTTCCCCACCATCTCCTTCCCTCCTGAGAGTGTATCATCCCCCCAGTGTTTAGACTTTGTAAAGTCACTTTTTACGTATGTGACTTTTGCCTCCCTGTATGTCTGTATACCATGAGTATGCCTGGTGCCCCCTGAGTCAGGAGAGGGTGTCAGGTCCCCCTGAAACTGGAATCGTAAATGGTCGTTATCCGCCTTGTGGATGCTGGGAATTGAACCCAGGTTCTCTGCAAGAGCGATAAATGCTCTTAATCAGTGAGCCAGCCCTCCAGCGCTCTCCCCATCTGTGAGACAGGGTCTCCTATAAGGCTGGCCTCAAAGAGAAATGCCCTCCCTCGGGCTCGGTGCTCTGGCGTCACAAGCGTGTGCCCCCATGCCTAGCTCAGGGTCACAATTCTGTGTTCTGCATTTTTGTTGGACGTGCTATCGTCAGCGTTCTCAAATAATCATTTTCTTCAGAAACATGATTTCTGAGGGCTGGAGAGATGGCCCAGATTCAACCCCCAGCACCCACACGGCGGCTCAACCATGTGCAACAATCCGACTCCTCCTTCTGGCCTCAGCTGACACAGCTGGCACACGGTGCGCAGACATACATTCAGGCAAACACCCCTACACACGAAATAAAAATGAATACATTTTTTTTATTTCATAATTTTCTGTCTCACAGATATATCCTAATTTCTTCACCCAATCTCATCATTTTAAGCATTCAGAACGTTTGCAGCTTGGCTCTCTATGCTAGTACCTTTCAGCACTTCTCCGTTAGATTTGGGGGGGAGGGGGTCATCTTGTTTTGTTTTGTTTTGGAAGGCTTCCTGGGAATAGAATGTGTAGTTTTATTAGATGCACTGAATCTACAGTAAAATGCACAACTTTTAAGTGATAAGTCGTGACAGCTATGGACGCCCAAGAAATGACCCCCCAGAACCTTTTAGTGTCTCTCAGGGGCTCCCGCCTGTCTTTTTCCAGCCATGACCCCTCTCTATTCTAAAGAGGTAGCCCCACCCTGAATATGATGAGAATGTTTTAAAGCATTGCACAGGTGGCTCAGAGCTGTGTGCCAGCGAATCAGTAACTCCTAAGGACAAGAAGGTTCTTAATTAAAGGAGAAACGCAGCCAGGCAGTGGGACAGACCATAATTCCAGTATTCAGGTAGTGGAGGCAGGAGGATCAGAAATTCAAGGCCTGTCTTGGCTACAGCGAAGTTTAGGGTCATGTAGGCCGCGTGGGACTGTGTCTCCAAGAACCAAAAATAAAAATTAAGGGCAGAGGAGCTGCTCATGTAGCCTTGTAGGCGAGGAGTGATTCGGAGGGACAGTACAGCGCCCTGGGCCTGCCAGATCACACTGTCTCCATGTCTGGCATCTGTCCTCCTCTCCACTGGCTGCCTCTGGTCTGACTGTGCCTGCCCTTGAGAACACAGAGCTGGGAAGTGTGCACACAAAGGCAGGCTCCTGGCTGGTGCTGGGTGCTGCTGTGTGGGCCAAAGCTGGGCATGGATGAGAGAGCTTTGGCTTGGTGGTCCACAGGCTGTCCCAGGCTGACCACCCTTTCTCCCTGCCAGGCTCTTCTTTGCTGGAGCCAGAGAAGGCCACCTTCCCAGTGTGTTGGCTATGATCCACGTGAAACGCTGCACCCCAATCCCAGCATTGCTCTTCACGGTAAGGGCTGCCGCTGCCGCTGCCGCTGCTCCTGGCCGTGCATGGATCCTCTAGTCTTGGTTGGGAGTCAGACTGTCTGTGCATACCTAGCCATCACGTTTCCGGTCTAGTTCTGCATTTCAGCAGGCCCTAGCTAAGCTAGCACATGTTGCCATTGGCTTTGTGAGGGATCTAATTAGGGAAGATCCGGAGTCTAAAACCGCCCACAACTCTCAGGCTGGCTCATTTTTATCCTCCCGTCCTATTGGGTCAGACTGAAAAGACGTGGGATGCCGAAGCCTCACAAAAATGTGTCTCTACCCCTGGACTTACTGGCACCTGCTGCCAGGGTACAGCTCTGAACCTGTGCTGTAGCCAGTCACTGCACGTGCTCACCCTCTCCCTACTTCCTGCCCTAGGGTACCCTGTCAGCCTCTTGGACAAAGCCATCAGAGTAAATCTAGTTCAGGGTACACCTGATAAGAAACACAGAGGAAAACTCATAAATCTGAAGCTGGGAAAAAGGCAACTTTGAATAAGGAAGAATGGGGCAAAAAAAAAAAAAGCAGAAACTTTTAGATCAGTGGTTCTCAACCTGTGGGCTATGACCCCCACAGGGGTCTCATATTAGATATTCTAAATATCATATATCATATTTACATTACAGTTCATAACAGTAGCAAAATCACAGTTATAAGGTAACAGCAAAATAATTTTACGGTTGGGGGGTCACCACAGCAGGAAGAACTGTATTAAAGGGTCACAGCAATGGGAAGGCTGAGAACCGCTGATGTAAAGAGTTAAAAGAGGGCTGGAGAGAGGTCTCAGCTGTTAAAGGCTCACCACCATAAATACGAAGAGTTAAGGAGCAAAGACTTGCCCTCGTGAAGTTTTTTTGAATTCACTTTATTTTCCTTCTGAATCATGAACAAGACATTACAAACATGGTGGCGCACACCTTTAATCCCAGCTCTCAGGAAGCAGAGGCAGGCAGATTTCTGAGTTTAAAGCCAGTTACATAGCAAGTCCCAGACCCACCAGGACTAAGTAGACTCTGTCCCAAAACAACAACAACAAAAATTACTTTGATCCCCAAGAGAGGTGGTCAGAAGAAGTGAAGGTAATGGAGCTCCCTGGGAGAATTCGTGAGTGTTCAGACGCAGCGTGAAGGCCATTGAGATTGGGTAGCCGCAGAAAGCAATGGAAGAGGGCAGACAGTGTTTCCCAGGAGCCACACAGCTTTTCCTCAGCTCTGACTGGAGGCAAATACAGTGAAAATCTGATCTGTTCGCCTACAAAATCTGGTCACCATCACATCTCATGGGAGAAGTAAGCGTTCCAATGGCCTTCGAAGATTATCAGAGTGGAAGGGCACAGTTGATTCCGAAAGAGTCACAGAGACGACTTGGACGCTGGAAAGTGACTTCCATCGAGAAAACCTCATAGCGATGTTAGAGGCCTAAATGAGTTTGTATCTGTAGAAAGCTAAGAAAACAACCTTATTGTGTTTGTATTTAATCATATTTTGTTGATGATTTTTATTTGTTTTTTTTTGTTTGTTTGTTTGTTTGTTTTTTTTTTTTCAAGACAAGGATTCTCTGTGTATACCTGGCTGTTCTGGTCTCAATTTGTAGACCAGGCTGGCCTCAAACTCACAGAGATCTGCCTGCCTCTGCCTCCCCAAGTGCTGGGATCGCAGGCGTGTGTCACTGGGCCAGACTTGTTTAGTCATTTTTTTAAGGGAAAAATAAATGAGATCTCACAGCTGTGAGACAATGACGATAAGACCAAAGCTTTTATTTATCAGTTCACAATCTCCCTAAGAGGCCAAAAGAACCAAAAGAAGTATATTAGCTTGAGCCATGAGAGCTTCCCAGAGCCAGCTAATCCCAGCAAGGCCAGGCCACTCTGAATAATTAATTACTCCCCACGCCACAGCAGTGCTTACATAGCCTGATTTTACTCCTATGCTAAGAAAGCAGTTCTTAGCCAGACATGATGGTGCACACCTTTAATCCCAGCCCTCCAGCAGCAGGGGCAGGTGAACCTCCGGTTAGCCTGGTTCACATAGCAAGTTCCAGGACAGCCAGAACCTACATAGAGAGACCTTGTCTCAAAAAGCCAGAAGGAAGGTCCTGCAGTAAAGGCATAGGCCATCCTGGGCTACAGAAAGTGGCTGTGAGTCCCCCTCTTGAGATGTCCACTAGAAAACAGCACACCCGGCTGGCGGTGGGGGAGAGCAGCCCCCGACCTGTGACCATCCCCTCCAGTGCCTTCTTTGCCTCCCCGTCTCCAGTGCCTCTCCACCCTGCTGATGCTGGTCACCAGTGACATGTACACCCTCATCAACTACGTGGGCTTCATCAACTACCTCTTCTACGGGGTCACAGTCGCCGGCCAGATAGTCCTCCGCTGGAAGAAGCCTGACATGCCCCGCCCTATCAAGGTGAGAGGATCCGCCCGGCAGCCCCTTCACCAGCTGCAGTGCAGATTGACTCGAGTGGCTCTTGCCGTGGGTGGGTGGGGTGTTCATTTCCTTTCTTTACTCTAAATCTTTTCTTTGTTTATTACTTATTTATTTTCTTTTTTTTTTTTTCGAGACAGGGTTTCCCTGTGTAGCCTTGGCTGTCCTGGATTCGCTTTGTAGACCAGGCTAGCTTCACAGAGATCTGCCTGCCTCTGCCTCCCTGAGTGCTGGGATACAGTATGCCACTGCCCCCAGCCCCTTTCTTCACTCTTAATCTTACACTCTGGGTAGTGTTCAAGGTTCTCTTATCTGCCCTGTTCCTCCAACATCTGGCTTCACTATACTATGCCTCTATCCGAAAATGAGTCTCTTTCCATCTGCTTATAGAAATTCTAACCACTGGCCAAAAGAGTCTCAAAGTATTTCCTCTTCCATGAAGCTTTCCAATCTGTGTCTGCACTCCTTTCTTTTCAAACTCCCAACACTAACACAGTAGGAGCCTCAGTGAACTCAACAAACAAACAAAAAAGCCTGGCATTGTCTGTTCTTAGATTTCTCAGAACAAGTTATACTGGAGTACTGAGTTCTCTTGCAACTGGGTAGAGCCTAAAGCTACTTGAGAATCCTGATCTAGAAACACAGACAAGACACTTTTAGATTGTTCCTGCTGAGAAAGAAAGATTCTCCAAGATCTGTCAGTTCCCCACTGGGCATTTTCATGGCTACTTTTCTCCCAGTCCTAAAAAACTTCCTGGTGGGGAGGAAAGAAGCCGGAGCACACAGGGAAGTAGGCAGCAAAACAGCTGCCCCTGATCAGGAAGACCATCTAAGGTATCCGGGCACACATGGCCGGCAGGAGATCGAGCCTGTGGAACTGGTGTTTCCTTCTGAACAAAATACAGCCCAGCCCTAGCCTGCCTTGTGTCCTGTTGGCTTTCCTGGTCTCCTGAGCCTAAGCAGTTTTTTCTTCTCCAACTGCTTGGGAGAAATAAATTGAGGCTGATGCTATCTAAAAGTAAATAAAGTGAGTGCTGAGCAGAGCCGTGGTGCATCCAGATGAGGCCTGGCCTGGAAGTGGGTGTGGAGACAGGAGTCCAAACACCTCCGGGTCATTTGCCTTCCTGCCTCTCCTCCCAAGGACCTCTGCAAGTATTCATTAACATCCTAGCCAGATCCTCGATCCCCCTGTCTTCCCTGCTGCCACAGGCACTGACATGAGTCATGAGGTCTTATACGACCGCACCTGGGAGGGACATGAACAATAAAGATCTTTGCTTCCCTGTCCCACTGCCCAATTTCACCCACATCTGTTGATGTAGCACCTCTAAGGGCCTGGGGCACAGAGCTGAACGCGGCTCAGCCATTGCCATCGGGGATGAGGGTAAAGAGGACACTAAGAGCCACCTAACTCACAGCACTGATGTTCCACAGATCAACCTGATGTTCCCCATCATCTACTTGCTGTTCTGGGCCTTCCTGCTGATCTTCAGCCTGTGGTCGGAGCCAGTGGTGTGTGGCATTGGCCTGGCCATCATGCTGACGGGAGTACCGGTCTACTTCCTGGGTGTCTACTGGCAACACAAGCCCAAGTGTTTCAATGACTTCATTGGTAAGTGGTGGCTAGAGAGAGGACCTCTTGGGAAGGCACAGAGCAGTTTGACTGGGGAGCTTTACCAGAATCAGGAAGCCAGGGTTCTCCTTCACCTGAGTCCACAGGGCTCCGGGGAGAGACGACCAGCTGGCATCCCCACACAGACCTTAGGCAACCTACTGGCTAGCTCTCAGGAGCCACTCCAGGTTGTCTTGAGACCCAGTATAGAAGCTGGAGATGAGGGCAGACAGTCAGTGGGCATGGAGAGAATGAAAGGCTAGAGCCACGGTGAACAAGAGGCAGCCATCAGATAAGGTAGGACAAGGACGAGCTGTGCTCCAAAAGCTATTGGCAGGTAATAGCTGGGATGGAGGAGCTGGCCAGGGCAGGGCCTGACTGGTGGGGCCGGCAGCACACTAAACACTGACCTGGCTTCCGTGTTGTTCCTTCCACAGAGCTGCTAACCCTAGGGAGTCAGAAGATGTGCGTGGTGGTGTATCCCCAGGAGAGGGACTCAGAGACAGAAGAGACAATGAACGAAATGGAGGAACAACAGAAGCCCATCTTCCGGCCTACTCCTGCCGAGTCCCAGGACTCAGAGGAGCAGTCCCGGCCCTGAAGACTGCCATCCCTTTAACTGACCACACCCTCCTTCATCCTCTCTGCCCTGCTTCCCTGCCTAGGACCTCCCAACACACCCACACACCCACATCTATACTTCTGTCAGGCAGGGACAAGACCTGGGTGTCCATGGTGAAAAGTTCTAAACAAAGATGCTGACCTTTGTACCCAAAGAACCTGCTTCCAATACCAAGGCCCAAGGTCAAGGTCAGTGCACCAGGGCCTGTACACACCCTATGGGCTAGAGGAAAGTGGAGGTACCATGGGTACCCTATGGGGCCCTTCCTCCTGGGCTCACACCCTTTAGGTGCCGCTAAGAAACCTGGGTTCACTGCTGTTTTTTTCTCCCTATTTCCTAGCCCAGGTGAAGCTTCAGCTGGGAAAGAGGTAGCAGCCACAGTGAGTTAGTTGGGAAAGACAGAGCAGACAAATGTGTCAGCTGGAGAAACTCAAATGCCTCTTCCTTCACCAGGGACCCAGAGGCAGAGGGTTCACTTCCCTCCACCTTCTCCACCCTGTCCCACCTCCACTCCACTGCCCGGCCTCTACCCCATCTCCTACCTCACCCCACCCCACCCCGTCACCCCCACCCAGGAAGTCCATACCTCCTCCCCACTGAGCTAAGGACCAAGAAGGAGGACTGTCCATCTTCTGAAACCTTCTACTCCCCCACTCCCCCCCTCACACCCCCAGCTCTAAGCCAGGCTTGTGGAATATACAGGGAAGGCTCAGCCTGCAGAAGCCAAGCCCTGCCCTGCCCTGCCCCTGCCCCCTTGTGGTGCCAAAGCTTCTTGAAGCCAGAAAGACTTCTGTTCAGTCTAATAGACATCTCTCTCTTAAGGGCAAAGAGACACAGCTCCCCCCCCCCCCCCCGTGTGAACAAGCAGCGGCCCTCTCAGCAGCTCTTCCCATCCACAGCACTGCCGGCCACCCTCATCCTTTTTCTCCCCTGGACCTTGGCTCAAGGACCAGGTAGGAAGGATCCCCAAGTCCTTCTGGCCTGAAATTAGAGTCAAACGAGCCTTAAGTCATCTCCCATCCTAGAACTGGGCCTAAAATTGCTCCCTATTTCTAACCTTCAGGACAGACCTAGCGTTAAATGCCTTCCCTGGAAGGAAGGGTGCTTCCCCCTTCCCAGAGGTACTCCTCCCTCACTGTGGGGAGACCGTGCTGTGGGGATGGAGAATGTTCTCTGAAGGCCAGTTCCCCTCCCCTTCCTCAGCTCAAGTGACCCCACCACCATCTTGCCATCCCATTTGGGACAAGATGGAAGGGCAGGGACAGAATGCCGCTCCTTTTGGAGACCTCAGCAAGCTGCCTCCGGGAGAGCTGCTGGCCTGCTCTCCACAGGAAGGCAACAGTGTCCCGGCAGCCTCCCGCACCTGCTGTGCTAAGTCCAGGATCCTCTGATCACAAAGCAAGACGCCAACTCCCCGGTTCACCTACTCAAACTGGAATAACCAGGGGCCTTTTCCAGGCTGAATCAGGTCTCCCAGCTTCCCACCGAACCCCTGACTAGTGAGAGGCTGGGTTTGGCCCCTCAAAATACAGTCCAGGCAGGCTGTGGGGCCTCAGGGCACCAGGGACCATCCCTCCATCCCTTGACTCTCATTCCTCCAGCCCATGCCCACCCCTTCCGTGAATTTTTTTTTAAGTGGATGCCTTACTTTTTGGATAACTATTTTTGAAGCTGGTATTTCTATTTCTTTTGGATTTTTTTTTAATGTACGGTGGTTTGGGGGCAGCGCTAAACCTTAATAATCTGTCACTGAGTTCATTTAGGTTTTAAATTTCATTGGTTTGTTCTGTGGAGTGTTTTCTTTTCATGTAATAAATTTTTAAATGAATTTAAACTTCACTGAATCAAATGTCTTCTGACTTGGCCAGTGGGCATTTTTGTTTAGTCCAGGTTCTTTCCAGGACTGCATTCCTGAGAGCCTTGACTGCCACCTTCCAGCAGGCCCGGGATACAGATAGAAGATCCAGAGCCTGTGCCTTCCAGCAACTCTCCCTTGTCCCTTCTGTGGAGTCCCGAGGGGTTGCTGAGCTCCCACTCTGTGTGCCAGCCTGAGACCCTGCAGACAGTGAGACGTAGGCCAGGGAACAGCACCACGCTGAGTCCAGGAAGGCAAAGATGGGGGTGATACCCAAAGCCTGGCAGGAAAGGCTTTATACACAGTGGTGAGAGCCCCAGAGGGTCCAAGGAGCCTGGCAGAAGCACCTGAGAGGGTAATTGCTGGGAGGAACATAAAGACAAATATTGGGCCAGGACTAGAAAAAAGATGGAGTTAAAGTCACTCTGTGTATGTGCGTGCGTGTGTGAGCACATACCACAGCACATGTGTGGACGTCAGAAAACTTGCAGGAGTTGATTCTTTTTGTCCGCCATGTGGGTCTCAGGGATCTAACTTGGATTAAGGTTGGCAGCAAGTGTCTTTTATATATATACACATTATATATATACACACACACATTGGCTGGTCATGGTGGTGCATGTGTTTAATCACAGCACTCAGGAGGCAAAGGGTGGCAGATCTCTTTGAATTCTAGGCCATCCTGGTCTACACAGCAAGTTCCAGGACAGCCAGGGCCCTCATGGTATTTTGGAAAGTTGATGGGACTAGGCCTAGAGCTTGCTTCTGCCCCTCCTTTCTGGGCAGCCCCCGGGGAGCCGCTCTAGGGACGCCATCATTCCAGCTCTGCAGACAACGCTGGCACCTGTGGGGAGGAGGTGGGTGGACAGCAGCACACCGCCCTTCACCCGGGACACGGAGGCCCAGGCCTCTCCACCGCACGTCCTGGCCTGGCATCAACGCTCCCGCTTGTGGCTGTCCTTGCTGCACACAGGCTGGAAGCTTGCCCTCCTCAGAGGCTCTATGCCAGGATGGCAGATGCTGAGCTGAGGGCAGGCAGCCACAGAGCAGCTGTGTACCCGCAGACAAGTCACTTCACCTGTTCGACATTTTTGGATTAACGTTTGGGTGGGACTGAACCTCCTCTCCATTTCTCCCTCTTGTCACCCTTCGTTATCCCAAAAGCACAGGCAGACAGTCCTCTGAACCTCACATCACCTTTTTGCAACCCCATTTCCTCTCCTCCAAGTCTCCCCACCAAGGCTTCTCCGTGTTGGCCCCATTCTGGTGTGGCCAGGCCTCCCCAAAACCCTCTTACATGACGGAAACACTTGTCCCTGGGACTCTCTCTCCCCATATAAAGTGGCGTCTCATGATCTTTCAGCCTGGTCAAAACAGCAGGTGTGGGTCTCCTGAACTGCACGCATGGCTTTCTAGCCTGAGCCTTTTTCCTGTCTTAGTCCCGGCGGTGACTTTAATGCTAGGAATTTCAGATGTCTTGAGTTTAGGCAGTATTTCTTCTTTAGACACTTTGAGAACCTTTTAGAAGTCATTCAGTCATGGCTGCTAATGTGTTTATTTTTTTGCTCATGCATTTAGTCTGTGTGTGTATGTGCATCCATGTATGGAGGTCAGAGGTCTTTTCTCACCTTTCACCACATTGGTCCTGGGGCTCAAACTCCAGTGGCTCAAACAGCCTTGAGGGCAAGTGCTTTTACCCTTTTAGGCCAGCTCACCAGCGCACATTCACGTATTAATACACTCACAACAAGTCTGATTATGGTGTCCAAGAACCTTACCATATTTTGCAGAAATAACACATTCATTACTGGATTTTGCAGCTCATCACAAATTCCAAATTATCTTTGTCTCCTGAAGACTATTCAGATATACAGTATCACGTGCCTTTAGCATGCAATTAAGTCCCAGCACTCAGGAGGCAGAGGAAGGCAGATCTCTGAATTCAAGGCCAGCCTGGTCTACATAGTGAGTTCCAAGCCAGCCAGGTGCTACATAGTGAAACCCTGTCTCAAAAATAAATTAATTAATTAAACTAAATAGTATTCAGATAGGTCAATCTACCCATATTTTTATTGTTCTGTTCTGCTTGAGTTCTTCATAGTTTGTTGTTGTTTGAGGTTTTTAGATGTATTTATTTTATGTCGGGGGGAGGGTTATTGTTTTTTGTTTGTTGGTTGGTTGGTTGGTTGGTCTGCATGTATGTCTGTGCCCCGTGTACATTGCTGGTGGCCTCAGAATTCAGAAGAGAGCATTAGGTCTCCTGGAACTGGGATTACAGATGGTTGTAAGCCACCATGGTTGGGCCAGGAATCAAACCCAGGTCCTCCACAAAAGCAGCAGAAACTCTTTACCATCTCTCCAGTCCCTTTTTGTTTTTGAAACGGGGTCTCACTGTGTAGCCAACACCGACCTCTAACTATATAGACCAGACTGGCCTCAATACACAGGGATCAGCCTGCCTCTGCCTCCCACATTATGGGAATAGAGGTGTGCCCCACATACAGTGTATCCTTTCTTTCTTTCTTTTTTCTTTTTTTTTTTTTTTTTTTTAAAGAAAGGATTCCACTCTGTAACTTAGGCTGACCTCAAACTCACAGCAATCCTCCTGCCTCAACCTTTCATACACTGGGATTACAGGTGTGAGACAACATGCTCATCCTTAATTCTAACTCAGGAAATGTGGTCACTGTGTTTAGGAGTTTTAGGCCAACTTGACACAAGCTAAAGTTACCTGAGAGGAGGGAACTTCAATTAAGAAAATACTCTCGGGGCTGGGGAGATGGCTCAGAGGTTAAGAGAACAGGTTGCTCTTCCAGAGGTCCTGAGTTCAATTCCCAGCAACCACATGGCGGCTCACAACCATCTATAATGAGATCTAGTGCCCTCCTTTGGTGTGCAGGCAGAACACTATATATGTAATTAATAAAATGTTTTCATAAGGTGGGGGAGTAGGCAAGCCTATAGGACATTTTCTTAATTAGTGGTTGATGGGGGAGGCCCCAGAACATTGGGAGTGGGGTCATCCCTGGGCTGATGGCCCTAGGTTTTGTAAGAAAGCAGACTGAACAAGCCATGGGGAGCAAGCCAGTAAGCAGCACCCCTCCATGGCCTCTGTATCAGCTTCTGCCTTGGTCTCAAGCCCTGCTGAAGTTCCTGTCCTGACTTCCTTCAATGATGAACAGTGATATGAAAGCGTAAGCCAAGTAAACCCTTTCCTCCCCAACTTGCTTTTGGTCATGGAGTTTCATCACAGCAGTAGAAACCCTGCCAGGATAGTCGCCATTGTTGAAAAGATTAAAGAGAAATACCGCAGCCTATTCTCAAAAGTTTAATGTCCAGGCTGGACGGATGGCCCAGCAGTTAAGAGCACCAGTTGCTCTTCCAGAAGACAAGAGTTCAGCTCCCAGCTCACGTACGGTTACTCACAACCATCTATAACTTCAGTTCTGGGAGATCCGGTGCCTTCTTCTGGCCTGTGAGAGTAGCACACACATAGATGTAAACAACACACCACACACATATAATAAAAATCAATCTGGCGGGGGAGGGGAGGTGCACGCCTTTAATCCCAAAACTCGGGAGGCAGAGGCAGGTAGATAGATCTCTGAGTTCAAACCCAGCCTGGTCTACACAATGAGTTCCAAGATAGCCAAGGCCACACAGAGGAGCCCTATCTTGAAAACAAACAAACACAAAAATAAATCTTAAACAACAACAACAACAAAAAAGTTCAAGGTCATTCTGGGTTCCTAAGGAATTGGATGCCAGGATGGAATTCATAAGGCTCTGTCTCAAAAAAAAAAAGTGGGAAGCTCTTGCCCCAGCAGAGGTGCTTGCCACTGAGCCTGACAGCCTGGGACCCAAATGTTAGGGGAGAAGCAACTCCTAAATGTTTTCTCTGCCTCCACAACCCTCTGTGGCACACGCATAGACAAGGAAAAGGTGACTTTCGAAAATTAAAGAAAGATAGACCGGGGCTGGAACGGTGGCTTGGCAATGTTGAGCTCACAGTGCCCTTGCAGAGGACCAGGGTTCAGTTCCCATGGCCTACATCCCCTGGCTCAGTGTTGTCTACAATTCCAGCTCCTGAGGACCATGAGAATACTTGTTCTCATGTGCACACTCCACACACACCCATACACTCACGAAATAAATAAACAAAATAAAACTTTCAGAAAGTTGCACCCCTGAGGGCTTGGTGGTGGTTAAAAGCACTCGCTGTTGCTCTTCCATAGGCCCTGAGTTCAAATCCCAGCACCCACATGGTGGTTCACAACCATTTATCAACCCAACAGGATCCAATGCCCTCTTCTGGTGTGCAGATCCACATTCAGACAGAACACCCATATACAAAACAGAAATAAATAAATCTTTTATTTAAGTTGCATCCTAGGGAAAAGAAGCCAAGGACGACAATGTAACATACTCTTGTACTTTAGGGACCAATCTCTCTGTCCATTCACCTCTCTGTGGGGCTCCCAGGATGGATAATGGCCTCCCACAGGCAGGATCCAAAGAAAGTATTTCCATGTCCTATGATCTACCTGATACTTTTGTCCTCAAAATGCCTGTTTGAAAAAAAAAAAAAAAAAAAGATTGTCAAGCCAAGAGTGGTGACTCGTGCTTATAATCCTACTTGGAAGAGAGAGGCGGGAGGGTCAGTGAATTCAAAGTCATTTTCAGCTAGTGAGTTTGAGGCCAGCCTAGAGTTCATGAGATCCTGTTTTCTCTAAAAAAAAAAAAAAAGAAAAAGAAAAAAAGAGGAGACGATGACTCCTCTTTTGATAAAGGTGCTTCCTACGAAGCCTCACAGTTGGGAGTTCCCTCCCTGAGACTCATCCACAGGACAAAAGGAGAGAACTGACTCCCGCAAGTTGTCCTCTGGAATAAATAATTGTGGGACAAGGGAGATGCCTCCGTTGTCCTACGAGCACATGCTCTTTCGAAGGACTCAGGTTCAGTTCTCAGCACCTACAAGGAGGCTCACCCATCCCTAACTCCAGTTCCAGGGATCAGATCTCCTCCTCTGACCGACACACACATGGTACATACACATACATTCAGCCAAAACACCAATACACATAAGATCAAGTTTAAAAACCTGAAAGGAAAAAAAAAAAGTCCACTCACAAAGAGAGAAATTGTGCCTGCTATCGGAAACCTAACCAACTACGCCAGACCTCGGAGAAGATCCATGGTTATCATTACCATAATCAGCGTAACCCCTAACAACATTCCAGATACGTCTCTTCCTACACCTCACCCCTCACCAAGGAAACTTCCCTTCACCAGACAGAGACCTTTACCGAAACCACAGCTAATCAAAATGAGGAGTTGTGAAGCTCCGTCCCAGCTGACCCAACTACCACATCACTCCTGCGCCTAAGGCGCAGGGATCGCCGTGGAAGAGTTGGGCAGAGAAACGGGATTTGCTGTGAGACTGGGTCTCCTGGAAATGTCGGAGAGGCTGCACCCACGAAGTCTCACCAACATGGTTGCCTAAACATGACCCGAACAAGGATGATACCAACAGATGTGATGAGGGGCGGGGTTGGGGGAAGGGCCCATGAAGCCTCACCCTGGACAAAGAACTACAGACAGCTAAGGAATGCTGGGAGCTGGGGACATAGTCTTCCCTGGGGGAGAGCACACCAACTGGTTATCCATTGTCAGAGGGACAGCTCTGAAAACACACACAAGCGACACTATACAGACCAGGTATCCATGCAGTTAGGACTATGTCGATCAATAATGAAGAAGAAAAGAGGTCAGGAATTTCAATGAGAGCAAGGGAGGGGGCTATGGAAGGGGTTAGAGGGAGGAAGGGGTAGGAGAGAAATGATGTCATTATGATCTCAAAAAAAAAAAATTCTCTGATAGAGATATAAGCCGGGCAGTGGTAGCACACACCTTTAGTCCCAGGACTTGGGAGGAGGAAGTAGGGCAGATCTCTGTGAGTTCGAGGCCAGCTGGGTCTGCAGACAGGACGGACAGGGCTACAGAGAGGAACCCTGACTTGGAAGAGCAAAACAAGCAAACAAACAACAAAGAGAGAGACTGTGAGAGACGTCTCTTTATCCACCATCGTGGTACCCTCTCGGCTCATTATCCTCACACAGTTTTACAGGAGGTACCACCTCCTACACCAACATTCCTCCACCCACCTCCAGACAGCCGAAGCGTAGGTAGACAGATAGCGAGTGCTGTATTTCACAAGGAAGTGCTGTCCGCCTGAGTGACTGCAGCCATGTTGTCTGCCTCTGATAGTAAGCTGACAAATGCAGTTACAGCAACTTGTTTGTTTAGAAGTTGTTTAGAAGTCCGAGGAGGTTTTCTGTCCAGGGAGCCCAGACTAGCCTGAAACTTGCTATGTAAACCAAGCTGGCCTCTGATCCACGGAGGCCCGCCTGCTTCTGCCCCTCCAACGCTAGAATTAGAGGCATGCGCCACCGCACCCGCATAGGTTCTCTGTTATTTAAAACTCAGATTTTTAAAATGTTTGTCAACCCACCCTCCGAGGCAGCAGGAGTGTGAGTGTGTGCTCCAAGGACAGGAGAAAAAGAAGGGGAGATGAGGTCGGGGAAGGGAAGGAGGAGGCTCAGCCTTCACTGAGTCAGGTGCTATACACACACTATCATTTTCAAAGTTTCAACAACCTCCCCAGGCAGCCATCGCTCCTGCCATTTTACAGTACGATTACGGAGCTTGACCAGGCCCAGAGAACTGGTGAGTGACAGGGACCAGATTAGAGTCCAGTTCCGGCTTAGACTTCACAACCATTCGCAGCCTCAGCCCTAGGGGAAGCCTCAGAGGCAGTCCTGGAGAGACGCCTGTCACAAGTCACTGAGATAATATACAGCCATTGTTTTAGTTAATGCAAACAGGTAGCAACTGCAGTAGCAACAGGAAAATGATCCCGCTGAGCAGGGAAGGCTTCTTTCCCCTCCTGGGTAAGACCCTCCCAGTCTTCAGGTGGCACTGCCTTCCCATCTCGCTCCCTCCTCTCCCGACCCCTTCTCTTGCTTCCCGGTCTAGACCCCCTAATACTTACGTCTCAGTTACTAGGAAACGCTGTCAGCCTGCAGACCTCATTTCCTGCTGGCTTTATCTGTGCGCCTTCCTCAGGGAATTCAGCGCTGCCCTGCAGCTCTCACCCCTACCCACGGGGCAGCCAGCTAGGTGGAAGGAGATTCCCTGAGTCACTCGGCAACAACTACTCCATCCCTCCATCCCCAGGGCCATTTCAAGAGCAAGCCTGCAGCCCTTTCAGAGATCAACAAGACATCCTCTGGTGCTCTTCTACAGCTCATCCTCTCCTTAATTTCCGTGCCGATAAAATTAGGATTAACAATACTGCTGTGCTCCCCAGCCCCCTTCTTAGCTCACAGCAAAATAGCATGAAAAAGTACACAGTTTCATCGACTGAAAAAAAAAAAAAAAAAAAAGCATTACTTTCTCAGATGACACAGGGCCCACACATTATTGTTATTCCACAGTCAAGGTGGGGACAGAATTTCTCTTTGAGACAGGTCCCGGCACCAGTCCCGTAGGCTTCCCACCCTATCGACTTGACGGAGAATCTCCAACGTGACTGCATTTCCTTTTCCTGCTTCCCAGAGCAGAGCTGTCAGCGCTGGTGGCAGAGTTAAGAAAGGCTGCCCCCTGCTGTCCACTCGATTCCAAACCATCGTGGGCCCCCAAGTATAGGATTTGGGAACCAATGTCGTCACCTAGTGGCCAATAAGGGCAGGTGGCCAAACTGAAATCTCCCAGCTTTGGTACCAATTTGACAGGGATCCGAAGACCGAAGAGCAGCAATCGCCCGCTACTTCCAGTGCCCTGTGTCTAAGATGTGGGCGGCTCTCCCCCTCCTTGGCCAGGGCCTCTGGAGAAAGTACATTTGGCCATACTTCAGGCTCAGAGCACGTGGGGCAGGTTGTGGTGTTAGAGGGGATGGATGGGGTGGAGGATTCTATCAAGGATACCTTGTCTGACTTGTGGGCAAATGACATTCACGGTTTTATTTTAGTGTTCCATGACTTACACATCCTATCCAAGCTTACCCCGACTGTGGCCCCTCACAGTTACCTGGTCCTTGGAATACCCAACTTAGAATATGTTCTGGTCCTTAGGGCTGGAGAGATGTCTCAGTAGATGTCCCCTTACTGCTCTTCCAGAGGACCCGAGTTTGGCTCCAAGCACCCTTAGTGGGTGCCTCAGGACTGCCAGCTCCAGAAGATCTGATATCTCTGGCTCACGTGGACACACACACACACACACACACACACACACACGAATAATAAAATTAAGTTCATTTTTAAAAATTCTGTTCCTCTCCCCAGAACATCTGTTAGTAATAAAAGAGCCAGGAGGGTATGATGGCACCTATCAACTCAGCTCTAGGGAGGCTGAAGCGAGTTCAAGGCCAGCCTAGGATAACAGAGATACTCAACCTTAAAAGAAAAGTAATACATCTCTCTGTGTAATACATTTCTCTGTGCTCTTTTCTTACCACCAAACCAGGAGCCCTGCCTGAAGCTTGACAAGTAAAAGCAGGGCCACGGAAGACTGGAGGGAGTGGGGAGTCCCCAAAGGAAGAAGAAAAGTGAAGTTTTGGGGTTAGCAGAAGATGGAGAAGTGCAGTCAGGCAGCTGCGGGCTTCTCCTGTGGACCCTGACACAGCCCCAGGAAGAGGTGAGGACAAGAGAGGAGACTTCTCAAGCCTACAAGAGGAAGTGGACAGAGTAGTACACTAGAGGTCAGAAAACAGTCATGCATGAGGGAGGACAGCAGATTAAGCTGCAGTGAGCTCCGGAGCCTGTTTGCAGCTCAGGGCACAGGAAGTAGGAGGCAGAGCCTCCAGCCAGCGTGGGGTGGGGTCAGCCTGAACCTCTTTCAGGGTGGAGCAAGTGGGGCCTCCAAGCGGATCCTGTCTGTTGGTTCTGGGGCAGCAGCCTGCCTGGGCCTGAGGTACAGGGTCTATGTCTTGACCAGAAACCTTAGCTATGTCCAGGTAGCCCAGGATTGTGCCCAGGCTGCCAGATGTGGCCGGGACTGGAAACATGGACACCAGCCCTGTGCAAAGACTTAGCCAAAGAACCTTATTAGCAGCACTCTGGGGGCAAAGGCAGGCAGAACTCTGTGAGTTCAAGCCCAGCCTGATCTACATAGTAAGACCCTAAGACCCTGTCTCAAAACTAGGGTGACTCGGTCCTAGAACTTCCCAAGCCCTTCAAAAAATGATGGCCTACACCCAGGAGAAAGTTGTGGAAGGTGGGGCTATACAGAAGGAACTGACTTACCCCAGGCTAGGTGGAGTTCAGGACTTGGGGGGGGTAACAGAGAGGAAGATTTTTCAAGGGAGGAGTTTAGACCAGGTTGGCACTGGACACATGCTTTCTCTGTTGGCACTGGCTTGGCACCTCATTCTGCAGAGATCTGTTTTGAAGCTGGAGGAAGACAGACATTCAGAGAAAGTACTCTGGGCAAGGGGTTAGAATCCCTTGAGCTCACAAGACAAGAGGGACCATTTTTCCCAAACAGCAGTTTTGGGACTGTGGCTAGGGCCTCAGCAAAGAGCACCCTAACTGCTAAGCACTCCTCCCTCTGGGGTGTGCCCTGCCCCTCCCTGAGTCACACCAAGGAGAGAGGGGAAAAGGGAAGAAAGGAGAGGCACTGACTACAGAAGGAAAAGGAAGCAGAGGAGGACCAGAGAAGCCACGTAGGAGAGAGCGGGTGACAGAGAAGACCAGAGAGGGCTGACCTAGGACAAATCTAGGACAAGGGGAGATCAAGGGAGGGCAGGCTCAGCATCCTAAGGAGCGCCCCAGCACAGGACCCAGGGGCGGGGAGCCAAGGGGGCGGGCCGGCCATGTCCCACGGGACCTACTATGAGTGTGAGCCTCGGGGTGGCCAGCAGCCACTCGAGTTCTCAGGGGGTCGATCTGGACCCGGCGAGCTGGGGGACATGTGCGAGCATGAGGCCTCCATCGACCTTTCCGCCTACATCGAGTCTGGAGAAGAACAGCTCCTTTCTGACCTCTTTGCCATGAAGCCAGCGCCCGACGCCCGAAGCCTCAAGGGCCCAGGAAACCCTCCGCTCCCCCACTACCTGCCGGCTGACCCTCGGCCATTTGCCTACCCCTCACACACCTTTGGCCCAGATAGGAAGGCTCTGGGGCCTGGCATCTACAGCAGCCCGGGAAGCTACGACCCCAGGGCTGTGACAGTGAAGGAGGAGCCTCGTGGGCCAGAGGGCAACCGAGGCCCCGGCCGTGGCAGCTACAACCCCCTGCAGTACCAAGTGGCACACTGTGGACAGACTGCCATGCACCTCCCGCCGAGCCTGGCGGCGCCTGGCCAGCCCCTGCGCGTCCTCAAGGTAAGGCCAGGGCGGCTCTCCCTGTTTCCTCCCCGGGTTGGAGCCAGGCGGTTGGATGAGCTTCCCCAACAAGTCTGGGTTTGGTGCTCTTCCGAGAACACGGCCCACCCCAAGGCCCTCTTCCCTCACTCTGTGAATTCGCTTTCTCTGAACTCCGCGTGTCCTGAAGGCGCCTGGAGAGGCTGCTCTGTCCTGATCTCTCGGGGACCAGCTTCCCTGCTTGTCCACTGTCCCCTTTCTCTTGCTCCTCTGCTGCCTGTTTCTGTAGAACTGTAGAACAGGAGACCTGTGACGGACAAACCAAAGGGAAGTGTCCTCCAAGGGTGTGAGATCGTGAAAGAAAGCTTTGGTCTCAGATCAAGGATCGTGTGCGTCTGCCTTCCCGTCTTTCCCAGAGACAGGGTGATGGCCCAGAGGTGGGAGCTGCCTGGGAGCTCTGTGTTCCTCTGAGGCCCCCAGTGTGCCCTTGCTGCCAGGATTCCGGTAGAGCCTCGCCTCTCCGTCCCTCTCTCTGGCTTACCCTGCAGGCCCCGGTGGCGGCGGCTGCCCCTCCGTGCAGCCCGCTTCTCAAGGCCCCCTCGCCAGCGGGCCCCTCTCACAAGGGCAAGAAGGCGGTGAACAAAGACAGCCTGGAGTACAGGCTGCGGCGCGAGCGCAACAACATCGCGGTGCGCAAGAGCCGGGACAAGGCCAAGCGGCGCATCATGGAGACGCAGCAGAAGGTGCTGGAGTACATGGCTGAAAACGAGCGACTGCGCAGCCGCGTGGAGCAGCTCACCCAGGAGCTGGACACTCTGCGCAACCTCTTCCGACAGATCCCCGAGGCCGCCAGCCTCATCAAGAGTGTGGGCGGCTGCAGCTGAGCCGGCCTGGCAGACTGTGGGCCCCAGACCCTGAGGACCCCCACCTCCACCCTCCTAGGTCCCCAGAGTCCCGAACCTGAAACCGAAATCATAAGACAATGGCAGCCAGTAGCTGGGACGGTCGGGACTAGAATGATTCTGTGGCTGAATAAACCGCACTGTGACTTGATGCTGGAGCTGTTCGCTGGGTGTTTGGGGCCTGGGCCTGGTGGGGGTGTTGTGTGTGTGCTCACGGAAGACCTCGATGGCAGGGAGTACCTGTGGCTAGGTCCACATAGTCTCTAAACGACACGGAGAGGCAGCGACACGCCGCCCACGGCTCAGGTTTTCTGCCACTTCACCTCCTGGTCCTTCCACCTACACAGTTGGCCCTTTGTAAACTGAACAAACACTTGGTACCCAACCACTATGCATGCCAGGGCCCGGAGCAGCCGCTGCAATTCTGACCTGAGAGAATTCTAGGGCGTGATTCCAGTGAGACACAGCTACAGCTCCAGGGCCAGGCCCGATGACCCTTGGCCTACCCTCTGACTCTAAGGCCTGGGAACTCTTTTCCCAGGTGACCACGGGAAAGAGTCTAATGGCTCTGCCGGATCTGTGGTCCCTTAGCTCTTGATCCAGCACCCTGGCTTTTTCTCTCTTGTTTCACAGCCTCACTCCTATCTTCATCCTTCATCCCCTAGGGCATTGGCTCCCTAAGATTGGAGAAGGTGACCCCCTGAGGAGGAATCAGTTAGGACCCGATGTGTGCGCCTATGTAAGGGTGACAGCTCCGTCTGTGCCTGTGAAACCCCATGCTCCAGGCGTTTTCTGTCCCTTAGAACTGCAGCCCAGGAAGCAAAACAGTGCACAGTAACAGAGCATCTGTTTGCATCTCTGCCACTTACTGTCTCCTTATCTGTACAGGAGGGATCTGAGTGCCTGTCCCATGGTGTTATTTTCATAGAGAAATAGAGTTTGATAGGTGGTGTGAGAATGGATATTTGTTCTGGATCCATTTTGGGAAAGAAAAAAAAAGTTCTCATTTTGCAGGTGAGGAGCTAGGGGCCTCAGAGAGAGGAAGAGACCATCCAGAGCCACACAGCTACTTAGGGGCAGAATCAAAAGTAGCTCCATGAAATCACAGATCTCGAGAGGTTCTAGGAGAGACCTCAAGAGCTCATCTGGGTGAGCTTTGCCCTCAGACAAGTAAGATAGTGTGAGCCACATCTTGTAGATAAAGCAGGCAGGGCCGAAGAGGATAAGAGTGCAGTCCGTCCTCTGCTGCCTCGCTCTACATCCTCCCTCAGGGAAGAACAGCAGTGATTAGGCACACAAGCAACCGCCAAGGGATAATCATGGAGGCAGTGAGTTGAGCTGGCAGAGTGCTTGCCCAGTATTCCCAAGACCCTAGGTCCCATCCCTGGCACCACAAAACAAAAAAGTATTAGTGAATTGCCCGCGATGTTAGAGACGGGACAGTGTGTGTGTGTGTGTGTGTGTGTGTGTGTGTGTGTGTGTGTTGTCTAAGGATCACCACAGGTCTGTTTCTCCTGCCACCTCAGACCTCAGTGGCAGAAGTTCTCACATGGCCCCGGCATCTTGTGTGCACCAGGCTAACCTCGGCCAGAACTCTCCCCACTTTTACCTCTGTGTCTCAGCACCCTTTCTTCCCCCCCAGTGTCCTCAGGTCCTCAGCCCAGCTCCGATCAGGGCAGACTTGAACCTTTGGGTGGAGGGACTGACTGACACTGCTTGAGGAGGAGGTGAAGGCAGCCATCTCTACGGCACCTGGGAAAACCCTCTCACCTTCAACCTGGGGGCTCGGAGATGCACAAGAGGGGTTGGCACAGAACTCGGCTGGTGGCTCGGGCTTACGGTCTCCCCACCCACCCCAGACTCCTTTTGAAGGCATTAGATGCTGGGGTCTGCTTTGCCCAGGCTTCTTTCCCAGGGCTCTGAGCTGAGTCTCCCTCCAGCCCCCCCCCCCCCAGTGACCTGTCACTCCTCAGAGTGACTGAGAGGAGTCTTTCTGATTGGCGCCGAAGCTGAAGAAGAGCTGCCACCCCAGTGAGACCCCAATGAGACATGATTGACGAGGAGCAGGCAAAACGCACCCCACTCTTTACTGTCCCATTCTGTCCTGGGATTCCGGCCACCTGCAGGAGGCTCTCAGTCCCACAGCAGCTGGCTTTAGCCAAAGCAATTTACTCAACAAGCACTGTCAAGCATCCTTCCCGAGAAGGAGACCCTTTCTCAGCCACAGGAGTAGGAGGGAAAAAGAAATAAGCAAGCCCCTCCCCGCCATGGCCCTTGCCACCATTCTCTGCCCCTTCTTAGGCTGCTCTGCTCTCTGGGGCTGCCTTCCTTCATCCCCTAGAGGTGAGGACACTGGTGTGAGAGGGAGAGCTAGAGGAGAGGGAGGCAGAACGCCCCTGCTGGCCCCTTTCAGCACTCCTTAGGACCCAAGGGTGAACATTGACTCCCCTGCTATTGGAGCCCCAGCACCTGCCAGTCTTACCAGCATGGCTTGCTAAGACTCTCCTCGCACACCTCTATGAAGTACTTTTCATTCTCATTATCCCACTTGAATGTGCCTGTGGGGAAATCAGTTAACAAACAGATACTGTTTCAGCTAGGAGAATTAAAGGCCTCCTGGAGGAAGTGACATTTAAGTTTAAGTTGAAACTTAAAGAAACCTTTGAGGAGGTTAGCATGCCTTGGAGTCCAGTGTGGGCACAGGCAAGAGCCATGCAAATGGCAGGTTCCAAGTACCGCTGGATGGCCTGAAAGGACAAACTTGGGTAGTCCATGAAATATATCCTCTACAGAGAAGAGCTGGCAAACAGCTCTGGTGCTGATCGCTCTGCCCTGACGCTGGAGCTGGGAGGCAAGCTGGTTGATCTCTGCCCTGAGAATGACCTCTCAGGGCTGTCCACAGGGAAAGGACGCAGCAGGAGGAGAGGAGGGAGGGGAAGTTGGCCAAGCCCTGCCAGGGTTTGGAAGGGCTCCAAGACCAGGGGTTGAGAACCTGTGGAAACCAGCAAACAGAGCCTTCCCCACCGGCAGCTGCATCCATTCCTCTTGTTCACAAGTCCCTCTTCCTCCTGGAGCAGAACTGAGGTAAAGGACAAGCGCCCTGAACTGCGAATTGCTCTCGGGCTGCAGAGAGGCCTGTGAGGAGGAAGGTTGTGGAGAGATACTAAGATACCAGGAGAGAGGAAGCTGCCCAAGGTGAGTCTGCCAAGGTCAGCCAGCCGGTGCTTGTGAAAGCTGCCCCCCTCGGTTCACACCTCCCAACCCCCAAGATTGCCTCACCCCCAGGGCCCCCAGGGCCCCCATCCCAGTGTTGCAAGATCCCGGTTGGGGCTGTGGTGGAAAGAGGCCTCTCACCTCGCTCTCCCCCTTGCCCTACTCCAAGCCTGTGAGAAGACTCTGGAATAGAAGGATGAGACAGCAGGGCAGAGAAGCTGCATGCTCCCCTTGGACCTTCCTTCTCCAGTCCCCGAGAAGGACAACTCCTCCTCCCTAGGGAAAGTGGTCTGACCTGGACAGTACAACCTAGGCTGACCTCAGAAAACCAATGGCAGGTGAGAGATTCTCTCCGTGGAGAGAGGAGGGGGGTGTCTTCACAGGAAAACGGGCAACCTTCATCAAAATGGCCATCAGTTGTGACTCGAGGGAGCAAGGAAGGCTCCTGTGTCCTTAAGGGAAGGCCTTGCTTGCAGGAAAAGAGCTTCCCCTCCACCCCCACAGAGCTGTGGCCTCCTACAGCAAGCTAAATAGAGCATGCTCCACCCCAGAGCCCTGAAAGCTACGCCTCATCCAAAAGGCTCAAACTCAATACCCTGTCATCCTCCCCACCCCCCAACACCTAGTGGCATGGTCACCCTGGCCGGGCCATCCAGCCCTGCTGCAATCGGGACGGTTTGCAAAACTCCCACTAGCTCCCCCTTTGTTACCGTCTGAGGTTAGGACTGTACTTGGGAGATAAGCTCGGGCCCCACCCACCTGTCCCACAGACTGCTGGCCTTCTGCAACTGGGAAGGTTTGCAAAACCCCTGCTAGCTCCAGCTGTCAACATCGGAGGCTAGCTGGGGCTGCGCTCTGAGATAAGGCTAGCTCCGCCCACCTGCCCTGTCTTCAGACCTCCAGAGTATCATGGCCCCAAGACAGAATGCTCCCAGAAGCCCTGGAAGTCTTCTCAGGCTGACGCAGAGAGCCTCCTTGCTGTACCTTGGTG
Organism: Psammomys obesus; assembly: GCF_907164565.1. Classification (NCBI taxonomy): domain Eukaryota; kingdom Metazoa; phylum Chordata; class Mammalia; order Rodentia; family Muridae; genus Psammomys; species Psammomys obesus. The sequence goes on along the minus strand of NW_026585643.1, from coordinate 913,739 downwards.
TCCCATTCACAGCCTCACCTTCTGCTTTTGTTTGTTGAGATGTGGTCTTATCCTGAAGCCCAGACTAGCCTAGAATGCAGAGCAAGTCTCCTGCCTCAGCCTCCCGAGTGCTGAGATTTCAGGCATAATCCATCACATTCAACTTCCTTTACTATCTTTTGTCCTCAACTCCCTTCTCCCTATACTCATTGTTTTTTTTTAGAAAGGCTTTCAAACCCTAACTGTTGGCCAGGCACTTCACTTACTGTAAGAGCATCAGGCTTAAGGAGAGTAGTCTTTGCTCTCACGGAATTTACATGGTGGGAGATGAGCATGGTGCCACAAATACATAAATCTAGATTGCGGGCACTGCTGTGTAGCTAAAGCAGAGGTGGTTCGTGATGACTTTTGTTTGCTGTGAGTCAGGCTCTCATTACAGTAGTCCAGGCTGGACCTGAACTCTTGTTTTGTTTTGTTTTTGAGACAGGGTTTCTCTGTGTAGCCTTGGCTGTCCTGGACTCGCTTTGTAGACCAGGCTGGCCTCCAACTCACATCGATCTGCCTGCCTCTGCCTCCCTGAGTGCTGGGATTAAAGGTGTGGACTTGAACTCTTCATCCTCCTGCTTAGGCCTCTCAGGTACTGGGATTACAGGAGTGTACCACCACACCTGGCACCAGTGGTTTCAATCAAGGCATTTATAGGTGAGGGTCAGGAAAGGCTTGTTGCAGAGAGCAACATAGGAAGGATTCAAGAGGGAGGTCTAGCAAAAAGCAGACTTTCCCACATGAAGACGATCGCTCCTAAGCGTTTACAATTCACTGGCATGGTCTGTGGCTGGAGTCAGGCAGACTAGATTGGGGGGTGGAGGTGGAGGGATGCCTGGAAGAGGCCCAGCAGAGCTGAGGCTGGAGTTCCCGAGCTCCCTCAGGGGGAATCCAGAGCACAATGGAGCTACCCTTCCCAAAGAAGGAGAGCCCCTCCCCTCTCTCCGTGAGAAAGGGAAAAGTTTGAAACAGATAGAAATGAAGATAGGGAGCTAACAAGAAAGCTCAGCAGGTAGAGGTACCTCCTGTCAAGCCTGGCACTAGTTTAATCCCCAGAACCCAGTGGTAAAGGGAGACTCCAACTCCTGCGTGCACCATGCTGTGAATGTGCGCGCGCGTGCATGCACACACACACACACATTATTTTTTAGAAATTATTTTTAGATTTATTTAATTTTTTTGTATTTTGCACATATGAGTGTTTTGCTTGCGTGGATATGTGTGTACCTCGTGCGTTGCTGGTGCCCAGGGGACATCAGTTTCCCTGAAACTGAGGTTCCGGATGGTTGTGAGCCACCAAGTGGGTGCTGGAAATCCAACTTAGGTCCTCTGCAAGAGCTGCAAGTGCTCTGGACCGATGGGCCACCTCTCCAGCCTCCAGGTCAGTACCTTTTAACACATAGCACATAGCAAAGAATTTAAACCACATAGGTTTGAGCTGGGCATGGTGGCATATGCCTTTAAGCAGGAGGCAGAAGCAGGAGGATCTCTATGAGTTTGAGGCCAGCCTGATCTACATAGCAAGTTCAAGGCCAAGGATGATGCATAGTGAGACCTTGTCTCAAAACACCAAAAAATTTTAAAGCTTTTTTCAGAAAGGTTTGATTGAGCATGGTGAAACAGACTTGAAATCCTAGCATTCAGTAGGCTAAGAAATAACAGCGGCAAGTCTGAGGCCACACTGGCTACATAGCAAGAGCCCATCTGAAAACAATAAAAATAAAAGGCTTGTAGCAGACTGAGGGTGTTCCTGTCTTGCAGCTTTTCCTTCCAGTTGTGAAAGAAGAGGCTCCTAACGTGGCGGAGTTGCAGGAGAGGCCACAGACTGTGTAAAATCCCAGTTGCTAAGGGTGCGAAAGAGAGCTGGCTGCTGAGATTTTTGACATGGGAGCATACCACTGAAGTTGATGACAAGCATTTTAGAGTGGCAATAGCCTGTCTTCTGGAATGATTTTCTCTGGTGGTCCTTAGCTGCTCAAACACAAATGCAGGCAAATGCTGGCTTCATCTAACTATTAACTAGGGAGGTAGGGTGGAAAGGATGGAGGGAGGTGGTAGAGTTGAAGAGATTCAGGAAAGAATTTCAGTGGAGAGTCCCTTTTCTGTCCCTAAGACAGAGAAGGGGAGACTAAAGAGGAGAAGGGTCACAGTTCCCCAGCCAGCTTGTCCAACAGCTGCAGTGAGCCAACCTAGCAACGAACCCTAAGGAAAAGAGATCATATCAGAGAAGGGTGTTTGATTCGTTATTTCATAGATGCTTCAGTTTCTGGTGATGATAAGGCTCTGGGCACAGCCCTGGGACTATCTCACTTGAGTGGAACAGAGGAAGAGTGTTAGAGGTGGAAGGGCGAAGGATCTGAGCGTGCTGGACAGAGCAGCACACAGTGATGTCATCACAGCCATAACGCCACCCTCTGTGGTGACTGAGTTCCTCAGGCCATCACATTTTCTCTCATTGTCCTCCAACTTCTTTTCTCCCCCAGGAATCCTCCTCTTTTCCACTATCTCACTCTGTCTTTATCCGCATTCCTTCCTGGCCACACCTTTTTTCCTCCCCTCATTTCTCCAGTTTCTCTTTTCATCCTGATGTAATTTCTGCTTCTCTGGGTAAACCCGGGGAGCCATGCTGTATGGTGTGACCAGGAGGGTTGAAATCCCACACAGCTATTTTATTGCCTAATTTTGCTGTGCCTCAATTGTAAAATTGGGATACGATCAATAACACCTAAGCCTCCTAAGGTTTCTGGAAGAATTAGAGGAATATCAAACGTTTGGAACAGTGTCTGGACCCAGAACACTCTTGATAAGACAGTGGCTCTTCTTAGTGGAACCCCTCACCTCCTTCTCTTGCCTTTCACTTCCTCACCTCAACCATCCCTCCATAGGTCCTTCATACATCTTCCAAGACATGAACATGACTTGGTCCTGTCTGAAGTCTGGTAGAAAAAGAGTCACACAAGTATCAAGACGGAGCTGGGAGTGAGGGAGAGAGGCTCAGTGGTCAAGAACACAGGCCCCTCTTTCAGAGGCTCTGGGCTCAGTTCTCAGCACTCACATGATGGCTCGCAACCACCTGTAAGCCCAGTTCCAGGAGATCTGATGCCAGGCTCACACCTGCATACATACACTCTGTACACATATACACATGTGGCATACACATGCACATGCAGGCAAAACACTATACATGTCAAATGAATCTATATCTATAATATCTAATGATATTATATATAATATATATGAATATATATCTATAATATCTAAGATATATCTATAATATCTAACCGGCTACTTATTTATTCTTAATTTTTATTTTCATAGCCGGGTGGTAGTGGTGCACAGCTTTAATCCTAGCACTTAGGAGGCAGAGGCAAGTGGCTCTCTGAGTTCGAGGCCAGCCTGGCCTACATAGTGAGTTCCAGAACAGCCAAGGGTACACAAAGAAGCCCTGCCTCAAAAAAACCATTAAACAAACAAACAAACAAACAAACAAATAATATAGAATTAAGCATAGTAATATATTTTGGTGGATTTCAGTGAAAAGGAGGATCCTGAGTTCAAGTGAAACCTTATCTCAAAAAAAAAAAGGGTAATATAATAAGTTCTACTAAAAAGATGTCAAAGAGAGATGAAGAGATGGCTCAGCGGTTAAGAGCACCTGTGGTTCTCGCAGAGAACTGTGTTCAGTTCCCAGCACCCACATGATGACTGACAACCATCAACAACAGATCCAGGCCCAGGGTATCTCTGACCTCCCTAGGCACTGGGCATGCCTGTGGAGTACGTGTGTACACATAAAACACATCTTTTAAAAAGCTGTGTTTAAAGATGTGAAAGAATTGCTAGTGGGAAGCAAGATACACAAATGAATGTTCTCTTCTGTATAGTTAAGGACGGACAGATAAGTTGGATCCAGTGCAGAGCGGGGGCAAAATGTTTCTTCCAGGCATTTCCTGCATCTGCACAGGGCTGACAGCAGGTCTTGAAGAAAGAGGCTTTAGTTAGCTGTCACTTGCTATGGTAGCCTATGTCAGACCTGGAAGATGTCATGTGATCTGCTTATGAACATGCAGTGGAGGAGAAACAAAGCATCCCTGGGTTTCTTCAGCTGATGTGGGTCAAGTTCCACCATACACCCCCTACCCCCACTCCGTGAAGGTTAGGGGCCCCCCCTACTCCAGCAGGGTCACGCTTCCCTCGACATGGCCACCAGGGGGCAGCAAAGAACAAGCGTAGGCGCAAAGAAGGTCTTGGACCCTGGAGAGCCAGGTCAACTGAATTCACTTACTCTTACTTACTCTTGGGAGGACACTTGGTTTTGCTTTGCTTTTTCAGGGAAAATGATCTTCAGGCACCTGGAGAAAGCTATATTTGTCTTAGAGAAAGAACAGGAGTCCCCTTCAAACTTGTCTACCTGTTAATAAATTAAAAAATTTTAAATTCTGTAGCTTCAGTGTGTGTGTGTGTGTGTGTGTGTGTGTGTGTGTGCGTGTGTGTGTGCGTGTAATTTTTTTTCCTCCTGGTGAATATGAAAGCAGAATCTTGTCCTAATTTGTGTAATATATTTGTATAATATATATTCTTTTCTTGACTTAGTAGTTATCATGACATGAGCTGGGCACTGCTCTTTTTCCTTTCCAAAAATTTGCTTTTATTATTTTTATTGATGTATCTGTTGGGGGGGGGAAGGGCATGCACACATGAACGCCAGTGGAGGCCCAAGACTTTGGATCCCCCTGGAGCTGGAGTTACAGATAGTTGTGAGCCGCCTGAACCTGACATGGGTGTTGGGAACCGAATTGAGTCCTCTGGAAGAACAGCAAGGGCTCAGAACTACTGAGCTCTCTCTCTCCCCGTGCCCTGGGCACTGTTCCTGCTTTACAGATAATCACTTGCTCCTCACTGCTGCAATGCTTCAAGTATAATCTTCCTTAAAATGGGAAGGCTATGGCGCTTGGTCAAAATGACACAAATAAAAAGTGACAGAGTGTCTTTGGCCCCAGAGTGGAGTACTCCCCTTGCCTCAGTTGTCATATGTAAAAATATGTCTGTTTTCAAGAGAAGTCAGCAGTTCCCTTTAACCTCTTAACCTGTAGTCCTGACTGTGGTGGTGGGCACACCTTTGATCCTAGTGCTCCAGTGCTCAGGAGGGAGAGGCAGGCGGATCTCTGTGAGTTCAAGACCAGCCTGGTCTACAAGGCAAGTGCCAGGATAGCCAGAGCTGCACAGAGAAACCCTGTCTGAAAAATAAACAAACAAGAATAAATGGTAGTCCTTCCCCGTCATTAATTAGGTATCCTGTGTTAACATAGGTGACAAGCACAGCAGACATGATGGTGCGTGGCTGTAGTCTCAGCACTTGGGAAGGGAAGGCAAGAGGGTCACAAGTTCAAGGCCTGAGCTACAGAATGAGATAAAAGACCTTAAAATAATCTAGCTAGGTAGTCATCCCCACACTGAAGACCGGACAGGAAGTGGGCTTCTACTGGGGGTCTGAGAGAGCAGGAAGAGCCTGAGGCAGTAAGTACTCAGAGGAAAGCAAGTCTTGTCAGAAGCTGGGGGGGGGGACCTCCTGTGAGAGTCCCCTTCCACCTCTGAGGGGTGTGGAATTTGGGCTAGAGATGTTAAGAAGGGGTTCCCACAGAAACTACAGGAAAGGCGGGAGTTAGCCAGGCAGGGGAGGAAGGGTGTCCAAACAGGGGAAACAGCTCAGAAAAGCACAGTAGGAGCGGAGAAAACAAAGGCTCTCCAGTGCTCCCAAAGAGTGTCTTTGACCTTCTGTTATGCCCATCTTTAGAGTTTATCTTCCCTCTCCTGTGAGCCAGCAAGCAGATCCTGAAAAGCCTCACAGTCCTATCCCACCACCTCCCAAAGGAGGTATCAGTCATCCCCCCTGCCCCCACCGCATTCACTGTGCACCTGCTGGCAGTACTGCCCAGTGGGCAGAACGTTCCCAAACGTCTCACAGCTTAGTTAGAGGCTGGCCCAGTGAGATTCGGGCCCTGTTGGCTCACCTCCAAGGAGACAGGTGGGCATTCCTGGACAACAGCAAAACCAAACAAAAACAAAACCCACTGCCCCCACACATTCTTCACCTATCATGCTGCCACCGTTTTTGTAGTTGTTCAGGGGGAGTTTCTAAGGCTTCCTACTGAGACAGATGGGCCAGGAATGTGGGGTAGCGCCTCTCTGGAAAAAACTGGAGACTCAGAATCACACTCCTCCTCCTGTCCCCAGCACTCCATCTCTGGTACCCTAGAGGAGGTGGCTTCAGCCCTTGTGGGTCATATCTGACCTCCTAGTAGGAAACTGCAGATTTAAGTCAACAACTATCAAATCTTCTAACAACAAGCCAGAGTGGTGCTGGGGGTTGTGGAAAGAGACTACAGAGGGAAAGGGCAGAAATAACGAAGCTGGCCACGGTGGACGGGACCTGGCCACAGAGAACGAGACCTGGCCACAGCGGACGGGACCCAGGGAAGGCTTCTTGGAGGCGGAGAGAAGATGCGCCTTCTACTTCTCCTTGGGGTGGCCGTGAGCAGATGTCTGCATGAGGAAACCCAGAAGTCTGTGCACCTTCTCAGGCCTTCTTTCTCCCAAATGCCTGCACACTTCCGATCCTCAGTCCTTCCTCTCTCTGGCTCCCGTGAGCCTCAACCCATCAGGATCCAAACCTACTATATAAGAGATCCCGCATCCAGTAAAACTTGGGACCCTGAGGGGGATGACATGAGAGGGGAATCTCGAGCCCTGGCTGCGGTGAGGGAGGCTGCTGGAAGAATTCAAGGTATCCTAGCAGGTAAGTGAGGAGACAGGAACTAGCAGGCTGAGGGGAGGAGGTGGAAGAGGAAGTGTCCACCGAAGGGAAGGAACTGAACTTGGAGATGAGGAAACTGTCCTCTTCAGTCCTCCCAGTCCAAGGACCTCTGCTTCTGAGTCGAGACCCTACACAGTACTGCCGAGCCGTCTGGGGAGACCCGGACAGCCCCAGCTACCGCAGGTGAGTCTGTTAATGTCTCCTTCAGAGACATCTGGAAGGGTCTCTGGCTCTGTTAATGTCTTCTTCATAGACATCTGGAAGGGTCTCTGGCTCACTTCTATACGGTTTTGACAGGTGCAGCCTCTTGAACCCAGGGTACAAAGGAGAGAGTTGCCTTGGGGCAAAGGTGAGAGCAGCTCGCCAGCCACAGGGATGGATCTGAAGGGTTCTAACCTGCTCAGGCTCCCCTAACCCCTCAGCACGTAAAAGGAACTGATAACATATGTGTGGAATTGTCCCGTCTTGTTCTTCATACTGACGCACAGTCTATAGTCCCTTTCCGCCCAGGCTCCCCAGAATGCATGGAAGCGGGGACCTGGGTAGCTAGAAGCACAACTCTGCTTTGTTTTGTTTTCTTTTTAAACTTGGGTTTGGACCCAGGCCTTGCACGTGCTGTGAGGTGCTCTGAGTAACACATGCCCAGCTATAAAACTAATGCTAACTGGCTGCCCGGATGGTACTGAGACAGTCTTAAGACCTCTCCTTCCTTCCAGCATCCAGCTTCCATCCATGCTAAGCTTATGCCCATTCCCTGGCAGATGCCTGATGCCCACCTGCGTGGTTATTCCTTGTGGCCAGAGCATGGTGTGCCCCAACTAATCCAACCAGATGGCCCTGGCGTCCAGAACACTGATTTTCTCCTGTATGTGCGGGTTGCCCACACTTCCAAGTGTCACAAAGAGGTGAGCTTCAAAGCCAATCCCTTTGCCTGCTCTGTCACTCTTGACCTTTGTCTTTTGAGACAGGGTTTCTCTGGGTAGCCCTGGCTATCATGGACTCACTTTGTAGACCAACCAGGCTGGCCTTGAACTCACAGAAATCTGCCTGCCTCTACCTCCCCTGAGTGCTGGGATTACAAGTGTGCACCACCATGCCAGGCTGTGGCTCTTAATCTTAGCGTTTGTTAAGGAGGGGTAGGTATGGAGACAGAAGAGGTTTAGTAAGTTGTGCCTCTTGGGGGGGGGCAATTTGGAGTGTTCTGATGAAGCTTGAATCCTATAGGGGCTAAGAACCTTCCATGCTGCCCATGGATGCCACCCCAGCAGAACTCGACAGAGACCCTGCTTCCTCTTTCTCCAGGAAGGTTCCCTCTACCTGTATTAGCTCACTTTCCTCCTTTCTACCTTCTCCTGGCCTGTTGCAGCCCTCTGTCCTAGCCTACGCTGCCTGCTGCCAGCTGGACTCAGAAGACAGGCCCCTCGCTGGTACCATTGTCTACTGTGCCCAACATCTCACTATTCCCAGCCTCAGCCATGGTGACATTGTCATGGTGACTGCTGCATGATAAATGGGGGATGGGGATGGGGGTGGCATTCTCTTGGGAAGTGGAAAAACCTACTGAGGACGGAACAGGAGGGGTCTTGAGCTGTATGAAGAGCTGGTTGTGTGTGGGGGCTCTGAGGTTCTGCTACAGAACCGGGCCCCTCACTAGGCAGCCATTTGTTCCTAGGCTACCCTACATGAACTCCTACACGCCCTGGGATTTTCTGGACGCCTCTTCAAGATGTGGCGGGACTGCCCCTCAGGGCTCAGTGGTAAACGGAAGGGATAAAGGGGTGGCCGTCCCAGAGTGCCAACCAGAGGGAGTCCCCGAACTTGCAAGCCTATTTCACCCTTCCCAAGTTTTCCTCTCCTCGCGTTGCCGGCTTCCCTTTTTGAAGCCAGCTAGGGAGAATTGTTCCGCAAGGAAACAAGTGACGAGGCGAGATGAATGGGGACAGCTGCTTCTCAGCACTCCAGCCGTCAGCCACAGCCTGGCCAAACACTTGGGCGTAGCAGGGCCTTTGCTGGGCGTTCCTTTGGAGGAAGAGGTGAGAAGATCAGCTTGGGCGGGTGGGAGGAGGAGGGAGAGGTCCAGTGGCAACCAGCCATTTGCTGCCTTATCCAGCAGGGTTCTCTGTCATCACACTGGGAGTCCAGGCTGCTTCAGGGCTCTATAATGACGGCTACGTTCGATGGTGCCCACCGAACTCGACTTGACCCGGTGACTCTCGCTGCCTTCGAAGATTCAGGCTGGTATCAGGTCAACTACAGTGCTGCAGAGGAGCTACTGTGGGGCCGGGGTAAGGAATCGGAAACATCTGCACCACACTCAACCCAAATCAGACTGGCGGGTGGTGAGTTTATTTGCTTCTAAGGTAGAATTCAAACTGTGAGCAGAGCTGGTGCTGAGGGATGTCTGGAGTTTCATCTTTTTGTTTTCAAAACGGAGTCTGGCTATGTAGCTCTGCTGTCCTAGAACGGACTGTGTAGACCAGACTGGCCTGAGATTCAAGCGTTCCTCCTAGCTCTGACCCCCAAAGGGCTGGGATCAAAGGCATGTGCCACTATGCCCAGCCTGGGCGTTCATCTTTGAGTCCTTTCTTTTCTTTTTTTTTATTTAGATCTTTAAATTTTTTAATTTACCTTTTTATATGTATTGGTGTTTTGCCTGTATGTATCTGTGCGAGGGTGTCAGATCTTGGAGTCACAGACAGTTGTGAGCTGCCACATAACCACTGAGCCATCTCTCCAGCCCAGAGTGCTTTCTTACTGTATAAGCAGGCGCTGGCCTAGAATTTGGCCTGGCGAGCACGTGCAGGAATGGATCCTCAGACATCTTCTGCACCCACAGGTGCGTGTTGAGAGGGCAGGGAACCATACAACCGTCAGCGAATCAAGTGCCATGCCTCTCTTGTCCCTTCCACACAGTGGGCTGGGCTGTCACTACATGCACCTGGACAAGGGGAGCTGCTCCTCAGACCCAACACTGGAAGGCTGCCGCATGTACAAACCCTTAGCCAATGGGGTGAGGACACCACAGAATAAAGAAGGAACAGGCCGGGTAGGGCTCCAGGGCATTCTGCTATTCCACCATTTCCCCCGCTCTTCAGAGTGAATGCTGGAAGGAGGAAAATGGACTCCTCCTCAGAGCCGAGAACCCCCATGGCGAGATCTACCATAAGCACAGCCGCTGCTTCCTTGCCAACCTTACCTCCCAAACGCTCTCCAAAGACAAGACCAGCCAACCCCCGAGAACTCCGGATCTCCAGGATCCCACAGGCCGCTGCTATTTACACCAATGCACCCACAAGGGAGCTTACGAGGTGCGAGTGGAGGGGTCTCCGTGGACCCCCTGCCTTCCAGGAAAGGCTGTTCAGGTGAGAATTTAAAAGTAGTCAGAGCACACCGACAGAAAAGGTGAGACCCGCTTGACTGGTATTGCTGTCTAGCTTCTCAAGAGTCTCACTCTACAGTTAAGGCTGGCCCAGAACTGAATATATAGCCCAGGCTAACCTCAAACTTGTGACAATCCTCCTGCCTCAGCTTCTTGTAAACTGGGATTACGGATATGAACCACCAAACCTCATGTTCAGCTTGTTTTTGGAAAAAAAAAAAATTATGTTTTTGATTTGTGTAGCTTTGGCTGTCCCGAACTCACTTTGTACACCAGGCTGGCCTCGAACTCGAGCTCCGCCTGCAGCTGCCTCCTGGGTGCTGGGATGCCAGGTGTGCAGCACTATGCCCAGCTGCTTTTTTTAATTAGAATTTCTTATTTTATCTTTGCATTTACTTGGTAGTGTTGGGAATCAACCCTGGGGCGTTGCACTCACTAAGCTGCACCCTCAGCCTCTAGCCAACCTAGCCTTTTCTTTTAACCCCTTTGAAGTACCTACTCAGCCCATGTCTTGGGTGTAGAATATGCCATTTTTCTTGGAAGGCAGCTCTCAGCCAGTAACTGAGGCTGTAGCTTATACCCTGCTACTCTCTGGCAGATACCTGGATACCATGGTCTTCTCTACTGTCCCCAAGGCCGGCTGTGTCTGGGTCGTGAGGGCACCAGCGCTGTCACTTCTCCACCCAGGAGTTTTTCAACCCGAGACCTGCTATTCCAGCTGTCTTTAAGATTAACTGGGACCCCGGGACACTCTCTGGGGAAAGAACAGAGAGAAGAGCTGGCTGAGGTAGTCCTGCACGCTCTGGTGACAAGATGTGGCACTAGCAGGTAAAGGGAAGGTTCCGCCTATCAAGACAACAGGCCACCGACTTTCTTTCACACACTGACACCTACCCTTAACTTTTTAGATGCTCTCCTCCTCTGTTAAGAGATCTCAATGTCTGTTCAGGTGTTATTTCCACAGCCCATACATCACCACAGGCTTGGTGTTCACTGTCGTTATGTGGAAGTCTCCTGGCTGCCGAGGGCCTTCTATCGCTATGCTGTACAGGACGCTGACCCTGACTCTTCAGGAAAAACCCCTCCAAGTGCACCAAGGAGAAGCCATCTTTACCACCGAATACAGCAAGTAAGATTGTGCCCCAAACAGTTAAGCTTTGAATCCCTGCTGTCCAGACCTTTGAAATCGTTTGTCAAGCATGCATTTGTGTGTACATTATTCTGTGTGTACACACGATTATGTATCTCAGTAAACACACGTCCAACATCATTTTGGGTCCATCAAATAGAGGCCCACCCCTAAAACTTAGGAATTTTAGTTGTCTTGGTTTTTTGTTTGGGGGCAAGGGAGGTTTCACTATGTAGCCCTGGCTAGCCTAGCACTTACTTTGTAGACCAGGCTAGTCTCTTCCCCAGGTTTTGTTTGTTTTTGTTTTTTTGAGGCATGGTCTCATTTAGCACCAGGCTGACCTTAAATTTACTATACAGCTGAGGATAATCTTAAACTTCTAATCCTCTTGCTGCAGGAGTTCTGGGGCCATACCTAAGTGTGCCGTCACACCTCTATTCAACAGTATTCAGGGACCTAGCTACCAAAACAGTCTCTTCACATACGCTAGTCCTCACTGCATTAGGTTTTCTTTTGGTACTTGAAGCTGCTGGAGTCTTGGATCTTTGTCTCAGCCCTACATTTTTGGGTTCTACGTTTGCTTTTATACCGGCTTGTTTGCCCTAGTGCTTGATTCAAACAGGTCTCAATCCCATAACCGTGCACACTACTACAGGCCCAACAGTACAGTCCATGTTCCCAGGCTGCTGACTTCCTTGGACCATCAGCCCTCCATGACTGCCCTGCTTCTGGCCACTGGATTCTGTCTACTGTTGTTACTTCTGGTGGGTGCATTGGGAACTTTGGCCTATCAGAAACGAGCTGCACTCCAAGTGGGACCATCTACCACGTAACCACCACGAGAGCTACAAGGCACAGGACATCTGATTAAAATAAGGCGGGTGTGACAGCCCTCAGAATGTGACTTCCAAATACCAGCCAGCAAGATGGCTCAGTGGTAAAGTCATTTGTTTGCTCTTGTGGAAGACCCACACTAAATTCCAAGCACCCACACTGGGTGGCTTTTAACTTTCTGTAATTCTAGTTCCAGGGGATCCAGCACCCTTTTCTGACCTCCATGGGCGCTGGCATGGGCATGGTACACACACATAGGGATAAATAAAAAAAAAGACTACTGGATGGGAAAAATCTACTTATTTTAACTCCTGCTGTACTTTCTTCAGAAGGCCTCTTTGCTGGAATAAACAACTTTACAATAGCCTTGCCATGTACAAAATGTGGTCTTTATTTTGATACTCTCCCCACAAGACCAAGTTTAACTTGCGAAGTGCAGCTGATTTTTAGACTGCTGTAGACCAACAGAACAGGAACATCTGCCACCAGCCCCAAGGATATCACACATGCTTTAGAAAGGTGGCTCCTATTTGATACTTTTACTAATTTCCATTGCTCTTGAGAGTCAGACAATGTGATGGATTAAGTAATTATTTCCTTCTCTTGAATTTTCTTAATTTTATTAAATCACTTATTTTATCAAATCATCCAACAGTTGGGAAGTCACATAATTATGCTAGAGTTAGGGAAATGTGGTAAACTAGTCACATCTGGGCCAGCAGTAGGCTTGAGTTACAAGATATAGGTTCTTTTCGGTTACAGTAACAAAAGCAGCCATTCTTGAGATTTAGGTATCTCCTGTAAATAAAGCAGGTGCCTGACATAATCAGGTTTGCTTAAATGGATCACCTCTACGGAATCCAGGTGACATGCTACGTTAGAAACAGTGCTGGCCCTCACCATGAACTTCAGGCATGAGCCCTTTCTTTTTCAAGGCAGGGTCTCACTTTGTAGCACTGGGTCACTCTGTAGCCCAGGCTGCCCCTGCCTCGTGGGTGCTGGAATAAAAAGATGCAGCACTGCCCACTGGCCAGCAGTCCAGGCGAATCCTTAAGTGACACGCTTGCACTGCGTCTTCACTGTGGTTACAGCCTTGGCTGGATCACATTGTCTTCTTAATCTGAATGCCTGTCAGTCTTTACCAGCAGTAGCAGCCACTGCTTGGTAAAATTTTGCCACGAAATCTGGCTCACTGACTTCCAGCTGCCTGACAAACTCATTGCGCTCCTGCTCGGCCCAACCTCGAAACCACTGATCCCAAAGACGTAGCTGACACTCAAAGATACAAGGGGGTCGATTTGCCCCAGAGACACTGAGCTGCTCCAAACTATCCAGCAGTGGCTGTAGCTTTCCTGGCACTGCCTTGGCCACCAGGTCTTGTAGAAAACGTTCCCGCTGAGGACCTGACCAACTGGCAAACCAGTGAAGAATACACTTCATCTCCTGAGAAGTGATGTAAGACATTGGAGGAGGGGACGAGCTGGCAATGTCATCTGGCACTGAAGGTAACACAGAAGGCAAGGATGGCGGCACTGACGAGGAAGACGATTCCAGTGGCATCCTGAAAGAGACAAAGCTCTATTAACACACTCTTGGCAGAGAATAACCAAAACACAACCTAAGCAACAAACCCCACTGCACCCAATCAGCAGCCATGAACTCAACCCATAGGAAAACAACAGGACCCTTTCTTATGGTTGGATTTCACTATACATGTGTAGCCCCAGACTGGCCAGGGATTTGATCCCCTCATCTCAGCTTCTTGAATATTAGGGCTACAAATGCATTTAGCCACACAACATTTTACAAGGCCCTAGATTACCTTGGGAAATCACTCAAGAATAACCTCACTTGGTATTTGCTTATTTCCTTTTCAGTGCCACTGACTTAAGCCAGGTGTGGCGGCTGACACCTAGAATCTCACCATTTAGAAAACCGAGATGGATGACGGACTGTCAAGAATTAAAGGCCAGCGTGGACTAGTAACTTGAACATATTAAGTTCCAAGTCAGTCTAACCTACCAAGACAGGCCACATCTCAAAAACAACGGAAGAAAACAAACAACAACAACCACCCAACAAATGCCAGGCATGACTGCACATATGGCAGGCATGGTGGAGGCAGGAGGGTCACAAGTTCAAGAATCAGCCTCAGTGACACTGCGAGATGGGAGTTCCGGGAAAGTCAGAACTACTTGAGACTCTGGGTCAAGAAAACCTACCCAACCACTGTCCCTTCCTGTCTTTGTTCTAGCTCATCAACTTTCATTTGCATTTTCTCTGATGATAAATGTATTTACACGCTGGAAGTTTCTGTTGCAGCAGTTCTTCCGGGATGTTTTGCCTTCTTTGTGGCCCAATTCTGGCTTAGGAGCAGTTTCTTTGCTATGAGGATATTTCAATGTGGCAGGCAAGCTCACATATGTGCTAATCTGACTGTACTTTGAGTTATTTTGCTCTGGATATTGTCAATGGCCACAGAATCTATACTAAAACATCTATGTTCAGAACTTTCAAGCATGTGAAGCAAAACTCCAGCACTCTTCCGAGCCACCAATCATATGTCTACACCTACTGTTTGTTGTTGGCACCACGCACCAACTCTGTAACTCTGCCAAAAGAAAAAAAAAATCACTCACGATTTCTTTAAAGGGACACCTCTCCAATACGCAGTGGCTTTTAGGTACATATAGACCTGACGGCCTGGGCAATATCATAGGTGTCCTAAAGTAGACACAGACGCTGGAACCTCTTGGTTTGAATGATTTGGGGGCAAAGGTTTCTGGGTCAAGAGGAGAGTAATCGTTTTTACAGGTTACTTCAAGTCTTGGATAGAACCAGGGCTTCTGGGTGGCAAAACAAGTACTCTAACGAATGAACTATATCCTCAGCCACTCTTTATAAATTATCTTAAAAAAACAACCGGTTGAGGGGCTAGGAAGAAGACTCCTCCGCAGTTAAACTCACTTCCTGCTCTCCCAGAGTACATCAGGTGACTTGAAACCACCTGTAGCTTGTCTCCAGAGTACTGCCTACAGACTCTGTGGGACATGCACATGCCCACCCACGAGCACGCACACACACACAATCAACGATAACAAAAGCAAGTCGGGCGGTGGCGGCACACGCCCTTAACCCCAGCACTCGGGAGGCACACACAGGCAGATATCTGAGTTTGAGAGCAGACTGCTTCACAGATCTGAACTTTAGGACAACCAGGGCTACACAAAGAAACCCGGTCTTAGCCAAGTGCGGCAATGCACAACTATAATCCCAGCACTCAGGGAGGCAGAGGCAAACGAGTTCGAGACCAATCCTACAAAGCCAGTCCAGGACAGCCAAGGCTACACAAGAAACCCTGTCTCGAAAAAACAAAAACAAAACAGAACAAGCAAAAACAAAACAAAAAAAGAAACCCTATCTTGAAAAACCAAACCAAATCAAAACAAACCAAACAAATAATAATAAAAAAAAGCAACTGAGGCCTGCCTGAATACCACAGTTAAGAACTAATCAGAAAACTAAACAGAAAACACACTACTTGCTTGCTCCATCTCTTCTACTTCTGTTTCAGGTTGGGTTCATGTTTATCCTCTCGAAAACCAAAGTGTACAGTTTTTTTAAACTTTGGTACAAGCAACTGGTTCCAATCTAAAGGCTATGGATAATTATGTCTCTAAACGGTTTTCCTTAATGGTTTATACCTGTAAGTGCCACTGACTTTGCATCACGGATGCAAGTGTCAGCCAACTAATTCCAAATGTTTTAGTTCTACAGTTTGTACCTCTAACAAGGAAAACCTTCAACACTCTATGACTTACGTCACTATTGCTGTTCCTTCTGCTCTAAGCTGGAAGATTTGTGTCGACAAAGACAGGAATGCCTAAACATCAGTTCAACATCAACTGCCACCTTCAAAGTGGCCCCAGAGGGAGAAGTTCATCCTAAAACTTCTTTTTCAGGGAAAGGGATTTTTTTTCCCCCCCTTAGGGTCTTGTCACATTGCTTCCACGGTAAACTTAAATTCATTAATAAATTCACTGTCCGGGATAAAAACCACGAGGCTACTTTTTCCCACGTTTGGAAGCCGCAGGTCTCTTGTTTCTTAGCCCCACAAAACAAAGTATTCCTTAGACCGAGTTGCTGGGATGTAGAGAACGGGGGACCACAGAGGTTTCGCCACGGGAGCAGAGAACGGCTCCCCAAAAGGAAACCTGCAGCCAAATCTCATCTGGCCTAGAAGAAACTTCTTTTCCTCTTACCTCCCTTTTTTTTTCCCTCGGAGGGCGCCCACTGATCACAAGAGTCCTTCAGCTCCAACTCCCCTAGTCTCTTCCATATTTCCTGAAAACCCTAAGCAGAGCCAACCCAGTAACCCACGCACTTCCGGTCCGGAACCAGCCCCCCAAACACCCAAGTGCCCCAGCGCCTCAGCCCAAAGTCCGGAGATAGCCGACTACATCCGATTATGGGTAAGCCAGATTCGAGGGCTTCCGAATGAACTCGATCCAGAGCCTCGGCAAGACGAAAACAAACGAGCCCGAAAGCAAAATGGGAGGGGTCGCCAGCTGGGCAAATGGAAAGAGCCGATTGGTACCGATGTGAAGACGGAAACGACCGAACAGTTCCGGAGGAACCCGGGGAATTCTGAGCAGTAATAGAGGGGTAGACTATGGCAGTGGGCGGGGCCAATTCGGTACGTTCGAAGGGCGTTGGCGGAAATTACCGAAGATGCCCGAAGCCGTCGGGACGGACCCGAGTACCTCACGCAAGATGGCGGAGCTGGAGGAGGTGACTCTGGACGGGAAGCCTCTTCAGGCTCTGCGGGTGACCGACCTGAAGGCCGCACTTGAGCAGCGAGGCCTAGCCAAGAGCGGGCAGAAGAGTGCCCTGGTCAAGCGGCTCAAAGGGGTGAGAAGTCAGTGTTGCCGAGGTGTCGGAAGGGAGCGGACCCGGTAGAGACGAGTCTCCGCCGCGGCGCAGGCGCAGTGTCCGGGTTCGGCGCGAGCTCTCTCAGGCCGCCAGCGCGAGCCTGCAGATCCGCGCGCACGGTGGTTGGTGTGGCTTGCGCTGGAGTAAAAATAACGCCGGTTCCCGCCTTAACGGCAGCGGCGCGAGCCCAAAATGGGAGGGTGCGCGCTACTCTCCCGGAGTGTCTTAAGCTCCTTCCTCCTTCCCCCACCCCCTCCTTGTTTGTGTCTGTGTTTTCGGCGCATGCGCTGCAGAAGGAGTTAAATCCCTCTACAACCACCGGTGTGGCTGGCCTTAAGGGGGCGAGCAGGGCTTGGTCCGAGTTAGGGGTACAGTTGGGCGGATGGGGTTGGCGTCTCTGTCTGCAAAAAATACTTTTGGGATAGGATAAAAATGTCCGCCTGACTAGATTAAGACCTTAGATGAAGGGAAATCTTGGTAGGAGGACTTGGTGAGAGACGGGGGTCTAATTTATAGGGAATCGAGAAGAGGTCTGAATTAAGAATTTGGTGAATCTTGGTTCGAGAGGTGAGACAGATTCCTTTAAGACTGGGGATTTCGTATCGGTTTGAGTAGGTGAAAATGATCTTGCCGTGAGGTTATGCGTATTGTGTATTGGTTTGGTGTAAATGGAGGGAAGGTGAAATGAACTAGTTAGAGTTCATTAGGGTACGTGGCTGACAATACAGAAGGGGAGTAGGTTAGTTCGGGGTTTGAGTTGACAGACCGTTGCTTATCCCGAAGCTGACAGTTTGTGGGTGGGTGTGGATTAGGTCAGACCACAGGTTACAAGGTCTGTGGTCAGTTTCTCTTTGAAATTTTAATACATTTGTCTGGGTGTCACTGTGCTGGAAATTGTGCAAATTCACTTAAAGTAGTTTTAGTTCTGAAAAACTAACCCAAGTGATGGCAAATCCAAATAAGCAGCCTCATGCTGGTGTCGTGTCATTTAAAACTTGAAGTATTTGGAGCGTTTCTTGCCTGTATTACCAGATTTGGAAGTGGCTCTTAGTCAAAACTGCAGGCAAATACAGAGATTCTAGTTCTGATTCTGTCGCTTTTGCTGATTTTTATGACATAGCCAGGTCACTGATTCTTTGTGTGCCTGCACTTTCCATCTGTATATTAGGGAGCAGTAACCATGGCTACCTTTAAGGGTCTTAGGAAGATGAATGAGAACAGTATTAGTCAAGAGCTTTTAGGCTTTGTGAAAGGAATATAGTATAAATGTATAGTTAAGTCATTTAATGAAAGGGCTGTGTGGAGAGGTAGAGATCTGGGTGGCTTTTTTGTTTGTTTCCCTGCCTGGCTTCTGATTTTTGCTCTTCCTTATACCAGGCTCTAATGCTAGAAAATTTACAGAAACACTCAACACCCCATGCTGCATTCCAGCCAAATTCACAGGTAAGAAAAAAGGTTGGTAGATAGAATGGGCTGTTGGGAGAAAAATGACAAATGGAAAAACGTAGTGTCATGTCTTCCATGTTTATCAAAAACAGTATTTTCTTAAATTATTTTTAACAAGATGTTCTCAAATAGTTGCTGTCTTTTTTATTTTAAGGCTTATTTTTATGTGTATGGGTGATTTTTCAAGAGTTTCTGCTGATTTATTTATTTATTTATTTATTTGAGGCCAGGCTGGCCTTGAACTCACAGAGATCCACCTGCCTCTGCCTCCCTGAATGCTAGGATTACGGGCATGCACCACCAAGTCTGGCTGTCTGCAGTTTTAATTTGGTGGGATTGAGACAGGGTCTCTCCATATAGCCATGATAGCTTAGAACTTACATTGTAAGCTGTACTGTCTTCAGACTCAGCAGTCCTTCCTCCCATCTTCTCTAGTGCTGGTATAACAGGCTTGTGCTCCAAACCCCCACATTTCTACATATGTTTTTATTTTGAAGACATTATTCTATAGTTAAAACAAAAATAAGCCTGTTGCAGTGGCCCATACCTATATCCCAGCACTCTGGGAGACACAGGCAGGTGGCTCTTTGTGAGTTTGAGGCTAGCCTGGTCTACAAATGAGTCCAGGACAGCCAAAGGCTACACAAAGACACACTGTCTCAAAAATAAATAAAATAAATAAAATAAAAGAATATGTATGTGTGTATAAATTTCTAGACCATATCATTTCTTAGGGTGCTTTGCAGCTTTTAAATCCCTTTATTTGCTGAGCAATGGTGGTGTACCTCTTTTGTCCCAGCACTTGAGAAGCAGAAGAAGGTGAATCTCTGAGTTCAAGGACAGCCTGGTCTACGGAGTGAGTGCCAGGATAGCCAAGGCTACACAGACAAACCGTGTCTCCAAAAAAAAAAAAAAAAAAAAAAAAAGACAAAAAGACCCTTCGTGTAATGTGTTACACACTTAAAGGAAAATGCATTGTTGTATGGGCCCAGGACTAGATGAGGTCCCAGAATACTGTAGAAAATGAGCTTTCCTCTTCCCTTGTTAATACCTCAGTAAGCTGTAAGTCCCATAATCTAGTCAGCTAGCTGAAGTTAATATTCATCTTCCTAGGGGGCTGGAGAGATAGCTAGGTAGTTAAGAATGCCAGTTGCTTAGTATTTCAAACTGGAGCTCAGACCCCAGCACCTACATTGGGGGACTCACAAACATCTCCAGTTCCAAGGGATCCAACACCCTATTCTGACTTTCAAGGACATGACTGAGCACACAAACACATGTATACACCCACAGATACATGTATACACACACCCCTAGATGAAGCTGAAAAAGTGGCTCAGTAGTTAGGAGTACTTGTTTTGCTTTATAGAGGACCCAAGTTCCATTCTCAGCACCAAGATGGTGGCTCGCAGACATCCATAATTCCACTTCCAGGGCATCCCAAGTCCTCTTCTGGCTTTGGACACAAGCACACATGTGGTACACATCTGTGCAGTAAAACACTCATGCATGTAAAATAATAAAAGTAAATAAATCTTTTAAAAATTTATAACAAGAAACTACTTAAAATATAGTCAATTCACAGTTGTGTTTTGGATCATTGGATTCTAGACTTTGAAGCCTTACTTGTATTTAAAGGGTTTTGTAGTAAATGTACTTGTTTTCTCATACTTAGAAAGCACACTTCCTCAGTGTCCATTGAGTACTGAGAGACCTTTTATAGTAAGTGAAAATTATTTACTATTAGAAAATGACAGAAAACATGGAACATAGTGGATTGAGTTGCTCTTTGGGGAGTCTGTAGACATGTAAGGACTCAAGGAGGGCTTCTGAAAACTGGAAGACAGTTATGGCATGTTATGGAATGGGAAAAAGGATTAAGCCTGGGCTTGCTTGCTTTTTTAAAAAAAATTTTTTTTATATTATTTCTAAAACAGGTATTTCTACATAGCCCTGGCTGCCCTGGAATTCCTGCCTCTGCCACCCTAGTGCTGGGATTAAAGGCATGGGCTACAACTCCTGGCGTGCCAAAGGTTTCTTTTTACTCAAAGAAAGCAAAGTGGATGGTTGCTTGGTAGGTTTGGAGTTTTTGAGGCAGGGACTTACTCTGTAGCCCAGGCTGTTCTCTAGCCTCAGCGTCTCTGGTGTTGTGATTGCAGGCATGAGCCATATACACTCCCCATTTTGTGGGTCATTTTATTTTTTAATGGAAGTGGAGTTACGAATCTCTCAAGTATTGAATGTATATTCTTTTCCTTGGTCTCTTGATGTCATCTGTTTAATACTGTATGTTTTCTATTTATGTTTATTTTGTGCCTGTGAGTGTTAGTACCTGCATTTGTGTTTGTGCACCATGTTCATGCCTTTGCCCTCAGCAAGCACTGGATACCTGGAACTGCAGTTAACAGGTGGTTATGAGCCACCATGTACTAGGACTCAAACCCAGGCTCTGTAAGACCAGCCAGTGCTCTTATCCACCGAGCCATCTCTCTAGACCTGTATTTGACTTTTGAGATACATGACAAAACGTTCTCCTGGGTTGGTAGAGTTTGATCTTTTAGAGAAACTAGTACTTGTTTCTTCTCAGATTTACGTATTTTATTTTTGTTTATTTATATATGTTTATTTGTTTTTTAAGACAGAGTTTCTCTGGCTGTCCTGGACTCACTTTGTAAACCAGTCTGTCCTTGAACTCAAAGAGATCCGCCTGCCTCTGCCTCCCCCAGTGCTGAGATTACAGGTGTGGGTCACCAAGCCTGACCCTTTATTTTTTTTTAAAGTTATTTATTATGTATACCGTATTCTGTCTGCATGTACACCTGCACCCCAGAAGAGGGCACCAGATCTCATTATAGATGGTTGTGAGCCACCATGTGGTTGCTGGGAATTGAACTCAGGACCTCTGGAAGAACAGACAGTGCTCTTAACTGCTGAGCCACCTCTCCGGCCCTCTTACTTTATTTTTAAAATTTTGTTTTGAGATTTAATTTGTTTGTACGAGTGTTTTCCCTACATGTATGCATGTGCACTATGTCCATGCGTGGTTCCTATAGAGGTCAGAAGAGAGGGTCAGACCCCTGGAACTGGAGTTACAGATGGTTGTGAGCTACCATGTGGGTGCTGGGAACCTAACCTACAGCCTCTGCAAGGGCAGGAGTTGCTTCCAACAGCTGATCCATCTCTCCACCCTGGCACTTAATCCTTTTTAGACAGGAGCTCACCCTGTAGACCAGACTGGCCTGGAACTCACAGAGATCTACCTGCCTCTGCCTCTTTGGTGCTGGGATTAAAGATACGCACCATGCCTTCTCAGTTTTGAGAAAAACAGTACATTATTTTTAGATAAATTGTAATTTATATAAAAATTTAAATGAAAAAGAATAATTGAGCCTGGGGGTTGGGCACATGACACGGGGAATAGGGTTCATTGTGGTACCACACACACTCCTCAAGCTGAGGGTGCTGATGCCAAAGGATTCAAGCTTGACACCAGCCTGGACTAGGTAGTGAGACCTTGTCTTCCAAAGCAGCAGAATTCCTGGAATGCTTTCTTCTTTTTAGGTAATTGTGACTAACCCCACTCTTTGGACTGATCACTTTAAATAAAACAATAATGTAGTTCCTCTGTTTGCCGTAGTGCTGCTGATTCTGATCTTTAATAAAGAAAAAGCCTTCCAGCTGGGCAGTAGTGGTGGCTCACGCCTTTCTTCCCAGCATTCAAGATGCAGAGGCAGATGGATCTCTGAGTTCTAGGCCATCCTGGTCTACAGAGTGAGTTCAGGACAACCAGAGCTACACAGAAAAACCCTGTCTTGAAAAACCTAAAAAAAGAAAGAAAAGAGAAAGCATTTCTTGGATCCAGATACATGGAGTAGACTTGCTTCATAGACTTTTTCTCCATTTCTTTGGTAGACTTTCTTAGACAGTTTTCCTTTTGTAATCTCTAACAAAAAGTCTTACATGTTTAGAAACTGTTAGATTTTATTGTTTATAGAAATTGTTTATGTATTTTTTTCTCATTTTTGGATTTTTGGGACAGTATTTCACTTGTGTACCCTTGGCTGTCCTGGACTTGATTTGTAGATCAGTCTGTCCCCGAACTCACAGTAATCCTCCTGCCTCTGCCTCTCTGAGTGCTGGTACAACAGGCATGTACCATCACGCTCAGCCTCTTCATATTTCTTTATAAGGTAATTTGCCTTTGATGCTTTTACTAAGATGTTCCATAATTTTTTTAAGATTTATTTGCTTGTTACATATACAGTGTTCTGTCTGCACACTAGCAGAGGGCACCAGAGCTCATTATAGTTGGTTGTGAGCCACCAAGTGGTTGCTGGAAGAGTAGTCAGTGCTCTTAACCTCTGAGCCATTTCTTCAGCCCCCTCATAATTATTTTTAATCTACTTTGTTTTTCAGGTGTTCTGGAACAGGTCTGTAGACCAGGCCGGCCTCAAACTCAAAGAGATCCGCCTGCCTCTGCCTCCCGAGTGCTGGGATCACAGGTGTGCACCACACTACCACCTGGCTTTATTTTTAATTTTTAAAATTGTTTTAAAGGAATAAAGTTTTTAGTGATTTATTTTTATGTACATTGATGTTTAACCTGCATGTGTGTCAGTGTGAAGGTATTGGATCACCTAGGACTGGAGGAGTTACAGACCTTTGTGAGCTGTCATTTGAGTGAAATTGAACCCAGGTCCTCTGGAAGAGTAGCTGGGGCTCTTAACCACTGACCCATCTCTCCAGCCCTCATAATTATTTTTAAGACATTTTAATATATCAAACTTAAATTTGTGATAAGCATTTTTTTAATAATTTATTTAATTTTTATTTTATGTACATTAGTGTGAAGGTGTCAGATCCCTTGGATTTTGTGTTACAGACAGTTGTGAGCTGCCATGTGGGTGCTGGGAATTGAACCCGGATCCTTTAGGAAGAGCAGACACTGCTCTTAACCACTGAGCCATCTCTCCAGCCCCTGTGATAAGCATTTTTAAAGCATTCACACATACCCTTTTTTGTTTCTTTGAGGGGGTGGACTGGAGCAGTGGTTCAGTAATTAAGAGTACTAGCTGCTGTTCCAGAAGACCCAGGTTTGCTTCTTAGTGCCCCACACTTTACATAGGTGGTGCATAGACACACATACAGACAAAACACCCATATGCATAAATAAATGTAAAAGAAAAACTGTTGCTGTACTTTCTTAAAACTTATTTACATTTCTTATATCTCTTTCTCCCTACTCAACCCCAATCCCTTCCAACACCCCAACACCAGATAGGAGAGAGAAAGCGTTTAGTGGGATAGGGGGCACAGTTCTCTTGGCTGCTTCCTGTTGGGTAGGGTGATCGGGTTCCTTGGAGCCGGTCCATTCCTTCTTTCAAGAGATCTCCAACTTTTTGTCTCACTGCATCAGCAGCAACAGGAGACGCAGGGAGGAGGCAGCAGCCTTGTTCTTTCTCTGAGCTTACCACACTCTCTGGGCTCTGGCATTCTCTCTCCAGAGTAATAAGATTTAAAGTGTCTGCCGCTGGCAAAGAGCTCCTCTCAGAGCCCACATGAGGCAAATTATTTGCTGCTGTGGACTATCTGAATCAGTCTCACATCCCAATCCCACACCTGGTATTAAAAACATGTTTATATCCACAACAAAAACACTTTATTATAAAGAACTTGCAAATAAAAAACACTATTAGCTAAGTTAACCAGACCCAAAGTATGTACATCACCATGAGCTTCTCTACAGTTGAAGTTATGAGGCTTCACGATGTATTTTATACTCGGACTGTGAAAATACATTTTTATGTACTTATCTATGACAAAAACAAAATATAAAACTAAAAATCTATGACAGGGTTAAGACCAAAGAACCAGCTTTACATCTTAGTTTATGACTTAAGTATCCATTATTGCATTCAGACCTTCTTGCTTACCTAATAGTTGCCCTTCCTTAGACTGTTACCCCATTTCTTCCACACAGATTGGGGAGGAAATGAGCCAGAACAGTTTCATAAAGCAGTACCTGGAAAAGCAGCAGGAGCTCCTTAGGCAGCGTCTAGAACGGGAAGCTCGAGAGGCTGCAGAACTTGAAGGTAAGCCCGGCTTGTCACTAACAAGGTCTTTGCTTTGATCTCTGTCACCAAGTAGAGGAGTCTAACTAATTCCCAGTTAGGTCAGGTGGGACTGCTGCTCATTTGCTTTCAGTGTTCTGTGAAGCCAGATGAGTTTCAGTTTAACTTAGTCAGGGAGAGAGATGCTCAGTTTGACTCTGAGAAGAGCAGGTAGAATTAAGTCATACCACCGTTTAGATGAGGCAGAGCTTAGCGCCAGGGAGGCCTTTTCTTCTATGGTATGTCTCTGTATCTAAACTGTGCCTGCCATCCTTCACTTCTACATAATTCCCACATGCTGAGCCCTTCACTCCCCTCCCTGCCCCGACCCAATGTGTACTTTGCAGAAGCTTCAGCTGAGTCGGAGGACGACATGATCCATCCTGAGGGAGTGGCTTCCCTGCTGCCTCCTGACTTTCAGAGCAGCCTGGAGAGACCAGAGCTGGAGCTCAGCAGACATTCGCCCAGTACGTATCTCCCTCCCCACTGCGCTGTTTGTCAGTCCTGCGTAGTTGGTGGGGGAGGTAGTGATGCCTCCTTTCATGCTAAGCCTCCATGAAAGTTCGAGGAGAAATCTGTGAAACTGATATTTGGCATCTGTTTTGAGAGCAATTATGTCCTTTTTGAAGTGTGGTTTTACTTTCGTGTTAATTACTCAGTGTCTTACGAGTCAGTATGTTTTCTCTGTACCTCTTCAGCCTTTTATAGCTCTGTGAATTTAGCAAGTTACAACTTACTTTCATGTTTGTTGTATGTATACATCTTGTCCCCACCCCACTCCCATATTTGACATCTGCTGTTTATTATTCAACAAATTTTATTAATGTATCTATGTAGATGAATGCTGTATCTGCATGTATGCCTGATGCCAGAAGAGGCCATCAGATCCCATTATAGGTGGTTGTGAGCCACCATGTGAATGTTGGGAATTGAACTCAGGACCTCTGAAAGAACAGCCAGTGCTCTTAACCTCTGAGCCATCTCTCCAGCCCTCAACAGACTTTTATTACATGCCTGCTAGACCCCAGGATATACTAGAGAAAAATGTGTCTGCCACAAGGAAATTGACAGGCTAGTTAAAGTAGATAAACAATGATAAAATCATTTTGTAATTACAGTTATATTAAATACTATATTAAAGGCAATGCAGACTGTTTTGTGAACATACTATAAAGAGCTCTAACCGAATATGTACAATTTGTTTAGGCAAGGTTACTTTTTTATTTTATTATAGAATTACTGGGAACCTAATTTTCCATAGTATCTCGTGTGTAAAAGGCTATAATTATGTAGCCTTTGTCTTTTGGAAAGATTTTAATTTTGTTTTGCTTGTTTGTGACAGGGTCTCCATATGTAGCCCAGGCTGTCTTGAAATGCACTGATGTTACCAAGCTGGCCTTAAACACAGAGATCCACTTGCTGCAGCCTCCATAATGCTGCGGTTATAAGCATGTGCCACTTGCTCAGCAAAAATGAAGCTTTTCAAGGGAGTGTGTATGTGTGCTAGCTGTAGAAAGCCAACGTGTAGATGATCAAATATTTTCAGCTGTCCTGTTAATGGTTGTCAGGAATGGCAGGCCCTCCATATTTAACACTTTTAGAATATCTGTGTTTTTAGAGTGAGTAACAGAGAATTTCTTGAAAAGGTTAATTTTTTTTTATTTATTTATTTTGGAGATGGTTATTGGACACAAAAATTTTATGTAAGTTAAAAGAAAATGAAGGACTTTCAGACTAATAATAAGGTCTTAGCTTACTTAATGTCTATATTTTCTGATCCTATTTTTGGAAATTTTGCTTTCTTGTTCACTAAGTAACCAAGAGTTACTTTGAACTGCTGATCCTCCTGCCTGATCTTCGCAGTTTGTAAATTATGCTATGGTCTATCACATCCTGCTTTCTTCAGTGCTAGAGATCAACCCAAGGCTTGGTGAATGATGGATAAGTACTCTGTCAACTAGCTGAAAATTCTGGGGCCTGGAGAGGTGGCTCAGAGGTTAAGAGCACTGGCTCCTCTTCCAGAGGACCCACATGGCAGCTTATAACTGCTTGTAACTCCAGTTTCAGAATGTCCAAGACCTTCACACAGTCATACATGCAGGCAAAACATGAATATACATGAAATAAAAATAAATTATGGGGCTGCAGAGATGGTTCAGAGGTTAAGAGCACTGCTGCTCTTCCAGAGGTCCTGGGTTCAATTCCCAGTACCCACATGTGCCTCACAACCACCTGTAATGGGATCTGATTCCCTTTTCTGGTGTGCATAAAAACAAAACACTTACACATAAAATAAATAAATAAATCTAATAAGAATTTTTATCTGGGCATGATGGCATACGCCAGTAATCCCAGCTCTCTGGGAGGCAGAGGTAGGTGAATCCCTGTGAGTTCAAGGCCAGCCTGGTCTAAAAATCGAGTCCAGGACAGCCAATGCTACACTGAGAAACTCTGTCTTGAAAAAAAACAAATACCAAAATTCAAAAAGATAATTCTGTTGGTAATAGGTTTCAAACCCAGAGCCTTGCTTATGAACTCTGTCCCTTGGGAATTTTGTTTCATGGGTTTTTTGCCTTTGTATATGTCTGTGCACTACCTGTGTTTTGGACGTCAGTGAGAAGAGCGTCAAATCCCTTGGAACTAAAGTTGCGAGCCATATTATGGGTGCTGAGAATGGAACCCAGGTCCTCTGGAAGAGCAGCCAGTGCCCTTAAGAGCCATCTTTCTAGCCTACCTCCCCTTACTGTAGTGTGTGTGTGTGTGTGTGTGTGTGTGTGTGTGTGTGTGTGTGTAAGTGTGTAAGTGTGTAAGTGTGTAAGTGTGTAAGAGAGACAGACAGAGTGCACATGTGCCATAGCACATGTGTGGAGGTCAGAGGACAACTTGGAGCTCCCTCCTTCTACCATGTGGATCCTGGAAATTGAACTCGGGTTCAGTCTTAGTCTTAGTGCCTTTACCTTCTTTAGCCATTTTTCTGGCCTTAAACACTTCTTTTTACGTTTGTATGTGTGTCTGTGTGTGCATCTGTGTATGTATATTGCCATTCCCCCTTAGAAACTTTTTAATAAATTGACACTGACAACTTTGGAATGATTAAAAAGTTCTTCAGAGGCTTCTTTTTCTCAAAATAGGGAAGTAGACCTTCTGTTGGTCCACTCTGTGCTTATTGCTCTTCTTTTGCCCAGATTATAAAGCCAGGATAGATCGAGAGCTCTATATTATAAATGAATTATCGTTCTCAAAGTCATGAGAATAGTATTGAATTACTGTAAAATACATATCTCTTATTAAAGTAGATTGGGCATTAGTACATGTATTATCTGTTAGTGAAGAGAACATAAAAACTTTTAAAACGGAAGATAGTACATGACACAAATGATATACATATATACCATAGAATTTTTTAACAAATTTTTATTTTTAATTACTTGTATCTCTGTGTAGTTCTGTTCACAAAAGTGCATTGAAACACCTGGAGCTGGAATTATAGGTGTTTGAGCCACCTAACATGGATGCTGGGAACCAAACGAGGGTCCTCAAAAAGAGTCATATATTCTCTTAACTATCGAGCCATCTCTTTGGCTGTCTACTTTTTTTTTAGATGCATTCGTTTATTTAGTGCACCGATGCCAAGGCTCACGTGTAGAAATCAGAGAACAGATTAATTAATCTGTTTCTATCATCTGAGTCCCAGGGATTGAATTCAGCTTAACAAGCTGGTGTCTTTACCCACTGATCCATCTTGTCTGTCCATTATTTTATTTTGTTTTTGTTTTTCTGAGACAGGCTCTCTCTGTAGCCCTGGAACTTGGTATATATACCAGGCTGGCTTCAAAAACAGAGAGCCACCTGCCTTTGCCCTCTCAGTGCTGGGATTTAAGATAGTCACCACTACTCCGGGCTGTCTTGTTTTTAAGGCAGGGTTTTGTTCTGTAGCCCCAGGAGGTCTATCTTCCTTGCCTCCCAAGTGCTAGTATTTTAGATATGCAACTACATTGCATTGTAAGAGTGAGAGGTCTGGGCCTGATCTTCCAGAGGGTCTGGGTTTGAACATCTACAAGACAACTGGCAACCGCTTGTGTCTCCAGTTCCAGGGGATCTGATACTCTCTTCAGGCCTCCACAGGCATCAGGTACAGAAATAGCGCATATACATACATGCAGGCAAAAATACTTATATACATAAAATTAAACTTCTAAAAAAGTGAGCTATCTTAGAACCAGAGTAATTAGAGAATGCCTCATGGTGGGGATCTAGATTTGCAGTGATCATTAGAAATCAGTAGTGTGTAAATTGGCACAGAAACAAGAGGATTATTTTTAGGCCAGTACAAAGACATAAAGACAGGAATACTGTAATTTTTTTTAATGTGTGTGTTTGAGTATATGTCAGCCGTGTGTGGGTTTCTGAAGAAGGCAGAAGAGGGAGTTACTCCGGAACTGAAAGCCTGTGAGCCTCCCATTGTGCATGTTGGGAACCAGTCTCAAGCCCTCTGGAAGAGTAGCAAGTATTCTTAACAGCTGATCCTTGTCTCCAGCCCCTGTAATATTTTTAAAGGATGGATAGTAGACTTGGACTAATACCACCGAAGTAAAGTTACAAATTTTCAAGAATACCTAGAAAAAAAATTTAAAGGGTAGATTGAAATAATAGTACAGAAGGCTTCAAATGCCAAGCCAGTAAATATGAGCTTTAAAATTTTTTTTAGGTAAGTGGAGAACTCTTGAAAGTTTTCTCAGAGTAAAGACTTGTGTTTTTTTGAGGAAGATATGCTAGAACTAGGAGGCAGCAGTTTGGTCAATAAAGTGCTTGAGAACTCTTGTGTAGATCTAGGATTTACGCCAAAAAAAAGGTGGCTATGGTGCTATATTTGTCATCCCAGCACTAGAGGGTGGGGACTGGAGTCCCTGAGGCTGATTAGCCAACCGGACTAGCCTGCTCAGCAAGTGCCTGGCTAGTTAATGAGTCTTCCTTTTTTTTTTTTTTTTTTTAACTTATTTACCTTTATTTTATGTGTATAGGTGTTTGACCTGAGTATAAGTCGATGTAAGAGTATCAGATTATGGAGCTACAGACAGTTGTGAGCTGTCATGTGGGTGCAGGAATTTGAACCAGGAGCCTCTGGAAGAGCAGTCAGTGCCCATAACTGCTGAGCCAATTCTCCAGTCCTAATGATCCTATTTTAAAAAGCAAGGTGGCTAGAATCAGGCTGTAAAGTGATTAAATAAATAAATAAATAAATAAATAAATAGAAAAGAAAAGAAAGACAAAGTGGATGGCACTCAAACACCCAATGTTGTCGCCTGGTGCGCGCAAAGATTTTGAAAGGATAGCCAGTCTTCAGTGTTTTAGATCCTTGCTGTGATTATAATTGATAGAGGAAAAATACCCAGGGAGTAGGGGGTGGGGAAGGAGAGAGGTGAATTAGAAAACAGGAATTTATTAAGTTGTAGAGTACAACCAACAATTGCCTTCAGTGCTCCACACTGTATTTTATACCATGGACTTCTTATCTTGCCTAGGAAGTGCATCTCACTAATGATGTGATATAGCCAGTCATGGTAGCACTAGTTCAATCCCAGTTACTGAGGAGAATGAGGCAGAAGAATTCTGGGTTGTGGACAGTTTGGCAATTTATCAAACTGTAAAAAGGCTGTGTGTGGCTGGATGCAGTGGAATACGACTGTAATTCCAGCACTCGGGGTGGCAGAGAATGGTAGATCGATGTGAGTTCCAGGCCAGCCTGGTCCATAAATCAAGTCCAGGACAGCCAAAGCTACACAGAGAAACCCTGTCTCGAAAGCAGAAAAAAAAGGCTGGGTCCTGGTTGTGATGGCTCACGCCATTAATCCTAGTACTTGGGAGACAGAGAAGATGGTCTCTTGAGTTCAAGGCCATCATGAACAACATAGTTAGTTCTAGCTAGGATTAGTAGATCCAGACCCTATATGGATGATGTGGTGATGGGGTGGAAGAGTTAGGAGTGAGTAGGCTCAGTGGCTAAAGATGGTTTTTGCCAAACTTAAAGGAAAGAGCTTCCAAAGGTTGTCGTCTGATCTCCACACATGTGGCATGTGCTTGTCCACATATGTAAACAAACATATACACAATAAATAAAACATAATTCCTAGGTGACCTGGAACTTGCTATCTAGACCAGGCTAGCCAATAAAGTTTAATTTTCAGCAAGTAAAAAAAGATGAGGATATGGTACAGGGTTAGGGATATAGCTCATTGGCAGAGCACTTGCCTAGTATCATGAAGTTCTGGGTTCAGTCACAGACACTTAAAGAAAAAGATTGTGGGGGTGAGGGGAAGACACGATAAGCTCCATGAGAAAGAACACGTGCTGCCAAGCCTGACAACTTTAGTTCAGTCCCCAGAACCCAGATGGTGAAAGGAGAGAACCAGCTCCTGCAAACTGTCCTCTGTCCTCTACATTACCTCCCATAATATACATGCTCACCTAAACAAATAAATACTTGTAAACAGTGAGGAAGCAGCCAACATGGTGATGAAGGCTGTGAGGCCAGCCTACACTATGTGATAAATAGTAGGACAACAGGGGTCTGGCTAGCAAGACTCTGAAAAACGAAAAGAAAAACCCCAAACAATAAGCTGTCGTTGTTATGGTCCTGTGATTGACATTCTCTACCCTGAAGCAGTGAATACCAGGAACTAGGGCAGATAGAACTAGCCCTGCTGGAGCTCTACACCACCCCTCCATGTAGGTACCTGATGCCACGTTGCCTCTTCACACCTGCTCTACTCTTCAGTAGTAACATACTTGCTAATCACCAGTGACACCTAAGGTGTTTTGTTCACTTACTTGTTTTTGTAGAATGTTTAAGACCATGAATTTCTGGGTCCTACTCTGAATCTCAGGGGTGAGAGTCCTGAGATTCCTCTTTTTTTTTTTTTCTTTTTGCCAGTTAGTTTTCTTGGATAATTTGGTGAATGCATGACTAACCACAGAGTAGTTTTCCACTGTAATATTTTATTAGGATCTTTGGCCTATATCCTAGCAAACTCTTACGCACATGCTATAAAGAAAACCCCTACAGGAAAGTTATTGTTGTTGTGTTTTTAAGACTCAATCTAAGGAAAACAAAAACTTGTTAAAATATAAGCTGAGAATGTTGGTTCCTTCCCATTTCTCTGCGCTGTCCATCATGCTCTTTAACAGAAGCCCTCGGTGCTCTTACCACGCTGGTAGCCCTCCTCCTTTTTCTCAGTCAGGATGCTGAGAATGTAAGGAAATGGCAAACAGTTAGGTTAGGCATCACTGTTAGACCTCTTTGTTATTGCTGCTTATGTGTATATGTAACGGTACCTTGTTAGTAATCTTTGTTTCAATTCATATTTGCCTAATTTGGGTCCTGTAAATCCTGTCCATAGATTTGTTTCCTGAGATACATAAGCTATTTTGCAGCTGAGTGTGGTGGCACATTCCGATAATCCCAGCACTCAAGAGGCTAAAACAGGAATATGGAGAATTGGTAGTAAGCCTGAGATATATAACAGTTTTTTCCTCTCACAAAAACAAAAACAAAATCCTACTCTCATAAATGCCCTTATACATGATTCATGTTAGTACATCCTTCATTGTCCAGTAGCCACCTTTTCCCTTCTCCTGAAGGCTTCTGGCTTTGAACTTCTTGAAAATGAAAAGTTTTCCAGTATTTATCTTTCAAGCCCAGAATTTCCCCTTTGTCATTAGCCTGTTGCCAGCATTGAGTTTACCATTAGGTAAAGTGCTCAATGCCTGCATGTATTAATAATATCTAACTTCAAACATTAATGGTGTCACAAACTGATAAAAGATACCAGCAAGCCAGCTGTGGTGGCACACACTTTTAATCCCAGCACTTGGAGGCAGAGGCAAGTGGATCTCTGAGTTCTAGGACAACCAGAGCTATTACACAGAGAAACCCTATCTCGAATAAAACAACAACAATAATAAAAAGGTACCAGCTATTCCAAGCATGTATCACATGATACCACCTTCTAATTAACTAGAAAGCTATCCTTGATCTCATGTTTTATATTGTTAGTGATTCCTTGTTTTATTCTGTGAGTCCCCTCCAGTTTTCAGCTTAGCTATTTTCCCAGATCTCTTTAATGATCTCTTAGTGCTTCCAAAGAAATAATCATCCAGAGTCCTATTACTGAGGTTTTTATGGTATGATATCCAAACTACTGTACAGTAGACCAACCTGTAGTTTACTGTGGATGGTGACTGAATCTGTCAAACTTGGGTAAGTTTAATTTTTAAATTATAGCTTAAAACTTGCCTTTGGCCCTAATGACATTCATTTCTGGCCAACTTTACATAACAACATTTTTATTGCCAATTTTAAATTTTTTTATTTGTTATTAGTGGTTTGTTTTGCTTTGTATTTTGACAGTGCTGGGGATTGAACCCGGAGTTTGTACCATGCTACACAAGTGCTGTAATAGTGAGCTACAGCTCTGACCCTTGTGTTTTCAAGACATTTTCTTACCATCTCAGATGGCTTGAGGTTATGGTGAAGCCCAGGGTAACTTCCATTTCTCATGTATTGGAGTAATAGACATGTGTTACCACACATACTTAGCCTTGTTTTTGCCTAAAAGATAACTTTCTTCTGTCAAAGGGGTTTTCTCCCTTCCTTCTTTCTCTCCTTCCTTTCTTCCTTCTATTCTTCCTTCCTTCTTCTTTTCTTGTGGCTCTAGCTGTCCTGGAGCTCACTGTGTGGATCAGACTGGCCTCAAATTCACAGCAGCCTGCCTGCCACTGCGCAGTGCTGGGATTAAAGACGTAGGCCACATGCCCAGCAAGTGCTTTGCTTTGAAATTTATGGAAAATGTGTGTTTTCTTTTAGCTTTATTTACTTTATAATGTAACATTTCAGATTAATGAAATTGTGGAATTGTATAATTCAGCCAATAGAATCTTTTTTTTTTTCCTTCTGGATTTTCGAGACAGGGTTTGTCTGTGTAACAGCCCTAGCTGTCCTGGAACTCAATTATTAGTCCAGGCTGGCCTCGAACTCACAGAGATCTGCCTGCCTCTGCCTCCCAAGTGCTGGGATTAAAAGTGTGTGGACCACCACCACCACCCATCTAGCCAGTAGTATCTTAGGAAGCCTCAGACATTTTTAAAGAGTCTAGATTGTCACTGTATGTCACATAGATCCTGCAAAAACCAACCTTAATGCAAGTATTTCTTTACTCAGGTATGAAATTGTATACTTTCAGAGATCCTGTTAATCAGATGATTGTGGAATTAAAATTTTATGAAATGTTTGTAATCTTGCTAGTTGATTTTATTAGTTTTAGTTTGGTTTTGTTTATTACAAAAGCAAAGCCTAGCTCATTTTAAATTATTGGTGTATAGACAAAAACAGCAGATCCTGGGTCATAGCTTAAACCATCAGGATTGTTTATACTGGTTAAAATATGCCTCACATAGGTCCTGCTCTGTGTGTGCTTTAAACTTTCTGGGTAGTATCATGGTGCTCAGGGCTGAACCTCAGGCCTGTGCCTGCTAAACATCTAGGCGTTATCTCCAACCCAAGCCCAATCTAGCTAATTAAGTATTTGGAATATAATTTCGCTCTCCTTCCCCATTGGACATTTAAACCAAACTTTGTGCATTATTGGACAAGTACTCTCCTCCTAAACCACCCACTCTTCTAGTGAGCACTTTCTGTCTTTTTGCCAGTTTTTAATTTTATTTTGTGTCTTGTCTGCATATGTGTTTATGTACCATATTATAGTGCCTCTGGAGGCCAGAAGAGGGCATCAGATCCTTTGGAACTAGAGATACAGCTTGTTGTAAGCTACCATTTGACAGCGGAAATTGAACCCAGATCCTCTGGAAGACCAGCTAATACTCTCAGCCACCGAGCCATCTCTCCAACCCCTCATGTTGCTTTCTAAACAAAATTTTTATCCATATATGTATTGCATTCTGTATAACTTCTCCCCACATTGGGGGTTAAACCTAGTACCACATGTATGCTAATAAGCTTGTACTAAGCTACACCCAGATCTTCCGTATACCACCACCACTACCACCATCATCATCATCATCATCATCATCATCATCATCTTGGTTTTTTGAGACAGAGTTTCTCTGTGTAGCCTTGGCTGTCCTGGACTCACTTTGTAGACTAGGCTGCTGTTGAACTCACATCGATCTACTTGCCTCTGCCTCCCAAGTGCTGGGATTAAAGGCGTGTGCCACCCCACCTGGCCCACATAGTATATATAGGTAGTGAACAAGAATTGTTCATGCCCTTCTCTTTTTTAGTTGAGATATTGAGACTCAAATTATTTCAGAGATTTTCCCACAGTTTCATATGTGGAATAATAGTGAACTTTTTTTTTTTTTTTTTCTCTTTTCTCTCTCCAATTTTATGATCTAGATTGATAATTTCAAGCTTTTTCTTTCAGGGAAGAAAACAAAACAAAACTTTGCACCTTGAATTCCAATGTATAAAACATAGTCAAGAGGATCCAGTTCTAAAGCCCTGTTCATGTAACTTGAATTAATTTGTCTGTGTACTTCTTTTCCTCTTTTTTATTGTTTTTTTAAGACATGGTTTTTCTGTATATTCCTGGCTGTCCTAGAACTCACTCTGTAGACCAGGCTGGCCTTAAACTCACAGAGATCCACCTGCTTCTCTCTCTGTGATTAAAGGTGTGCACCACCACCTGAATTTTATTTTATTTCATTATTATTTTTTTAATTCCTGGGAGCTTTGGCCAAGGCCTTTGCCACTTGGCTAGGTAAGCACTCCATACTACTGAGCTGTATTTCTAACAAAAAAAGACTTTTTGTTTCTCTGTGTAGCCCTGGCTGTCTTGGACTCACAGAGATCCACCTGCCTCTGCCTCCCTGAGTGCTGGGATTACAAGCATGTGCCACTGCACCCAACAAAATAAGACTGTTTTACTCATTTCTTGAGTTTATGATTGTTCAGATTGACTGGTATATTTACTCATTATATTTTGATCAGACCTAGCCAGTAGAGCCAACATGGCTTACACATATAAATTCCAGCACTATAGCAATAATTCATCTCAAGGCAAAGCAAGGGGTTGAGGTTATAGCTTAATGGTAACTCTGCCATTTTTGTTTACCCTTTTATACGTATAGTTATATTGCCTGGCTGCATGTCTGTGTACTTTGTGCATTCCTGATGATCAGGAAGGCCAGAAGAGGGTATCAGAATTCCTGAAAATCAAGTTACAGATGGTTGTGATTCTCCATGTATGTTTGGGAAATCAAACCCAGGTCTTTTAGAAGCCAATGCTCTTACCTGCTGAACCAT
This sequence comes from Psammomys obesus, assembly GCF_907164565.1. Lineage (NCBI taxonomy): Eukaryota > Metazoa > Chordata > Mammalia > Rodentia > Muridae > Psammomys > Psammomys obesus. The sequence goes on along the minus strand of NW_026585643.1, from coordinate 877,751 downwards.
CTCTGCAGCCCCCTAGAGTTCAGTGTGCACAAGACCCTGCGTTATAATTCTCACTGTTGGGGGTAAGAGGGACTAACACATCAAGTACTAAAAATGTACTAGGTACATTTTTTCAGAAGTGATACAGGGTCTGAAGAGATGCCTCCATATTGGGAGCACTAGCTGTTCTTCCAGAGAACCTGGGGTTTGCTTGCCAGCACCCACATGATGGTTCACAACTATCTGTAACTCCAGTTCCAGAAACCCTTTATGACCTTTGAAGGTAAAAACCATGCACACGTGGACTGTTGAGATGGCTCAGGGTTAAGAACCCTGACTGTTCTTCCAGAATTCCTGAGTTTAATTACCAACAACCATATGGTGGCTCTTGACAATCCGTAAAGGGATCTGATTCCCTCTTCTGGCCTGTAGGTATACATGCAGACATAGCACTCCTACAATTAAATATTTTTTTAAAATCTTTTTTTAGATTTATTTACTTATTTATACAGCATTCTGCCTGCATGTATACCTGCACACCAGAAGAGGCCACCAGATCTCTCTACATGTGGTTATGAGCCACCATGTGATTGCTGGAACTTGAACTTAGGACCTTTGGAAGAACAACCAGTGTTCTTAACCTCTGAGCCATCTCTCCAGCCCCAATTAAATATTTTTATTTAAAGTTAGAAAAAGTGCACACACAGAGATGCCGGCAGAACATCCATACACATAAAATAATTTTCTAAAGGGGATACAAAGTAGCAAAATTTCTTGGTTTTATGTTTTTGAGACACAGTCTCACTTGGTAGTCGAGGCTGACCTGGAACTAAGCATAAAACAGCTCATGCTGGCATAACCGATGTCAGGCTTTCTGCTTCAACCTCTAGAGGGCTGACATTGTATATTTGAGTGACCATTCAAGTTCCTGGAAGTTACTTTTGAGTTATTTGAGGTGTTGAAATATCCCTCAGCATGCACAGCAGGTTATTAAAAACCCTCAGGACTTGTGTACCCTTGATTGTGCATATGTGTGTGTGTGAGAAATGTGGCAACATTTTACTAATCAGCTCATAGGCAGGGCTGGGCACTGTTGCACAAGCCTGTAATCCCAGCGCTTGGGATGGAGAAGCAGGCGGATCACTCTGAGTTCGAGGCTAGCCTGCTCTTGAAAGCGAGTCCAGGACAGCCAAGACTATACAAAGAAACCCTGTCTCAAAACACAAAAACAAAACAAAAAGCTCGTAGGCAATGATTGGTGGAGTTTAAAAAGTCATGAGTCAGGGTGTTCGTATCATGAATATGACTTGGTTTTCTTTCATTTGATAGGAAAAAGCTCCTCTTTTTCTGAAGAAAAAGGTGAATCTGATGATGAGAAACCGAGGAAAGGAGAGAGACGATCATCCAGGGTTAGACAGGTAACCCAACCCCTACAACACAGTTGCCGCTTTCTGCAGTGCCATTTCAGGCTCCTCTAGAGTCGCTGTCTGCATCTGTTTGACCATCTTTCTAATAACACTTTCTAATAACACTTTTTTGTTTTGTTAGTTAGACCTGCTCTGGCCCTCAGACTTCTCAGCAAATACGTACATTTTTAACTTTTTTTTTTGAGTCAGAGTCTCACTGGATCCTGGTCTGAGTTTCCCATGTGCTGGAGTTACAGCATGTACCACTATGGCTAACATGAACGTATTAATGTGTGGTTTCTAAAAACTTAAATGTGAGGGCTCAGTGAGTAAAGGTGCCTTGATAACCTGATTTCAGTCTCTGAGACTCTCAAGAGTGGAAGGAGAGTAACAACTCCCACCAAGCTGTCCTCTTGAGCTCCACACGTATAAACAAATGATGTAATTTTTTAATTTTTTTAAAAGTTAAATATGAAAGTCAGTAGGCTAGACTATATATATTCTGAAATATATAAGACAAAATATGACATAATTATTCAATTAAAACTTTATGAAATGATGTTAAAAAAGAACAGTGAAGAAGTCTAGCCACAGGGTAACTGTGCAAAGATACACAGTCCTGGGTGGTGACACACGTGTATTCTCAGCTCTTGAGAGATAGAAACAGTTGCTCACTGAGTTTGAGACCACCCTGGGCTACATCATGAGACCCTACCTCAGAAGAAAAAGGGAGAAAGAAGGAGGACAAGAAGCAGGATGTGGGATTGCATCTCAAGGAGAAATGGGAAAAATTGTCATGATAAAGAAATACTAAGTAACAGTGGGTTAGTTCTCCCTCTACTTTCTTAGATACTCTATCTGTCTTAATATTAAAAGTTTAAAAAGTCAAGGCCTGGGGAGAAATGGCTAAATGGTGAACAACATTGGCTGTTCTTGCAGAAGACCTGAATTTAAATCCCAGCACTCACATGGTGGCTCACAGCCGTCCTTAGCTCCAGTTCTAGGGGCTCAAACACCCTATTCTTTTTTTTTTTTTTTTTTAAGATTTATTTATTTATTATTTATACAGTATTCTGCCTGCACAACAGAAGAGGGCATCAGATTTCATTATAGATGGTTGTGAGCCACCATGTGGTTGCTGGGAATTGAACTCAGGACCTTTGGAAGAACAGACAGTGCTCTTAACCTCTGAGCCATCTCTCCAGTCCCTCAAACACCCTATTCTAACCTGAGGTACCAGGCACATATATGGTGTACCTGTATCCATGTGAAAAATATTCATACACATGAAATAAAACTTAAAAAAATGGGCCTGGAGAGAAGGCTTAACAGTTAATGGCACTGGCCACTCTCCCAGAGGATTCAAGTTCTAGCCCCAGCACCCAGATGGCAACTCAGCCATCTGTAACTTTAATTCCCAGGCATTAGGTACCCTCTTCCGGCTGCTGCTGGCACTTGTGCTCCCACAGATAACACACATATACATAAATAATAAAAATAAATCTTTAACAGAAAGTAAAAAAGAGATTGAAAGCTTAAAACAAAAAGCCAGAAGCAGCTTTGTGCTCCTGTTGTGTCTTCTACTTTGATTTCCTGAGGCACCCAAGAGTTAGTGTTGACTGTCTCAACCACTCCTTTGTCGCTGAAAGCACGTGTTGCTTAATTTCTCCTTCCTTAAAGAGTATTTTGGGAGATGCTTTTTCCTCTGTAATTGTGATCAAGTATATTTGAAATTATTGTATATCTTTTCTTTCAGGCAAGAGCAGCTAAACTCTCTGAGTACAGCCAGGCTGCTGAGGAGGAAGAGGATCAAGAAACACCATCTAGAAACCTAAGAGTCAGAGCAGATCGAAATTTAAAAATAGAGGAGGAAGAAGAGGAAGAGGAAGATGATGATGATGATGAAGAGGAAGAGGAGATAGATGAGGGACAGAAATCTAGAGAAGCAGAGGCACCAATTCTGAAACAGCTTGAGGATGAAGAGGGGAAAGAGATGACCAGTGCAAAACCCAAAAAGGTAATGGATGAGAAGTCCCAAGTCATGAGATCCCAGGAAAAGGATGAGTTAGAGACAGGAGGGCGAGTTACCAGATCCCAGGAAGAAGCTAGAAGAAGTCATCTGGCCAGACAGCAACAAGAGAAAAAGACACAAATAGTTGCTCTCCTTCGGGAAGAAAATGAGGCAAAATCTTCACAAGGCTTGGAGGAAAAATCACAGTCTCCTTCCCTGCCTCCTCTTCCTGAGGACCTAGAAAAGGCCCCTGTTGTGCTGCAGCCAGAACAAATAGTTGGTGAAGAGGAAACTCCCCCTCCTTTACTTACCAAGGAAGCATCATCTCCACCAGCTCATATACAACTCCAGGATGAGGAAGAAATAGAGCCAATGGAAGGCCCAGCACCGCCTGTCCTCATTCAGTTATCTCCTCCTAATACAGATGCTGGACCTAGGGAGGCGATAGTGTCCCCGCGTACTGTCCAGTTGGTAAGAGGCCCGTCGTCTTTGTCAAGTACTATCGACACCAAAGCAGAGCCTCCAGCAGAGAGAGTGTCCGAAGAAAGTGTTCTGCCTCTGGCTCAGAAAAGCACACTGCCTGAACACTCAGCCCAGAAGGGTCTTGAAATTGAGCCCGAAAAGTCTGCTCATCCCCTCCCTCTAACAGTAGAGGAATTAGCACCCGCCAAAGGGATCACAGAGGAACCTGAGAAAAAGCAATCTTTGGAACAGAAGGAGGGCAGAAGAGCTTCCCACACTCTTTTCCCAGATCATAGTTTGAAGCCGTCACCTGACTCAGCCTCCAGCCGGTCCTCCTCACCTTCATCCTCCAGCTCTAGATCCAGATCTCGCTCTCCTGACAGCTCAGCCTGCTGCCCACAGTCATCTCCAAGATCTAGACAGAGAGAGGTATCCCAAGCACGAGCTCATGCCAACCCTCATGGTAGACCCACGGTGGGCTCTAGGTCAACATCAGAGTCCAGGTCACGCTCCCGCTCCCGTTCCACATCAAGCAGCAGCAGAAAGGTGACTATGGAGAACCCTGTCCCTAACAAGTTTGAAACCCAGAATTACCTGTAGTGATTTCCAACAGGGACAGAAAAGTTCCCTTCATTAGAGTCAGTGCAATGGTCACTGGGATCCCTGTCCATTCTGAACTCCTTTGACTACAAAGCATATCAAATACACTCCTCTTTCATTAATATTCGCTTCTTGAGAGTATAAGCCCTGGGTGGGATTTAGTAAATCATTTGAATAAGTAATTGGAGGTTATTCACTTAAATTGGAGTACACACATGAGACAAAAAGATCTATAGGAAGGCCATAACCCATACCTGTACTCCCAGCACTTGGGAGGTAGAGGCTAAAAGTTCAGTTCAGGGTCATCCTAGGCTGTGTATCAAATCTACTGCCCATTTGTGCAGTCGTCTTTTTATAAAAAACAAAACAAAAAGACCCAGAGGATGGGTTGGGTCAGCAAAAGCTGGAACACTCTCATGGTCTCCTGAATATACGTCATCCATTCCAACTTGTCTCTCCCAAATATTTGCTATGTAAAATAATTTTTCTTTTGTGTTTTCTGTTGTGTTTTTAGTCTCTGAGCCCTGGAGTCTCCAGAGATAGCAACACCAGCTACACTGAAACCAAAGATCCCTCTTGTGGTCAGGAGGCTGCAGCTCCATCAGTGCCACAGCTGCAGGTCGTTGAGCCACAGGAGAAGAATTCCACATCCCCAGCTTCTGTCCGGGGGAGGTATTTGAGCCAGCCTGAGCCAGAGCAGAAGCATGTGATCCAGAGGTTACAGCCAGAGCAGGTAAGCTCTTCAGCCCCTTAGGCTGGATCTCCCCTTTCTTTAGTGTTTTTGAGACAGGATCCTAGTATCTATAGATATATAGATATATAGCCCAGGACTCATGATCCTGCCTTGGCCTCCCTCTTGGTAGTATTACAGGTGTGTGCCAATACACCCAGCACATTTGCTTCACTATAAAATTCAAGTATCTGTCTGGACAAGAGTCAAGAAATGCAGAGGGTTGAGGACACTTCTTACTATTTTTTAAAAAACAAAAACCCAGAGCCAGACACAGTGGTGCACCCCTGTAATCCCAGCATTCGGGGTCAGAGGCAGGCAGATCACTGAGTTCCAGGCCAGCCTGGTCTACAAAGCAAGTCCAGGATAGCCAAGGTTACACAGAGAAACCCTGTCTCAAAGAAAAGCAAAAACAAAACCAAAAATGTTTGTTTGTTTAAGGGTTGGCATGTGTGCCATGGCATGCATATGGAATAGAGAACACGTTTTAGTTCTTCCACCATGTGGGTTTCAGGGATGGAACTCAGGTCATCAGCAGCTGAGTCATCTTGCTGCCTTTTCTTTCTCTCTCTCTCTCTCTCTCTCTCTCTTTCTTTCTCTCTCTTTCTGTCTTTCTTTCTCTTTCTCTCTTTCTCTCTCTCTCTTTTTCTTTCTCTTTCTCTCTTTTTCTTTCTTTCTTTCTTTTTTTCTTTTCTTTTCTTTCTTTCTTTCTTGACTTATTTTATGTGTGTAAGCATTTTGCCTGCATGAATATGTTCTCTGTGTTAATGCAGAAGACATCAGATCTCTGAGCTGCAGTTGATGTTGTGAGCTGCTATGTGGATACTGGGAACTGAATGTGGTTCTCTGCAAGAGCAGCAAGTGCTTTTAACCAAAGTTGTATCTCACCAGCCCCACTCCCACTCCTACTACCTCACCTTTTCTTTTTTAACATACTTATGTGTATGCAGGTGTATACACCGTAATGTGTGTATAAACCTTAACTCCCTGGGTAGTCAAAGCTCTGTGTGAAGTTGAACAGCAGAGTTTTCCTCTTCCAGGTAGCTTAAGGTACATTCTTCCTTAGAACCTTTAAATTTATCTGACCCCAAAGGGAGGCCTTTTCTCAGGTCTCTCAAGAAAGAGTTCTAAGACTGGCATGGGGTTTTTTGTTTGGTTTGTTTTTTCTTGGGGGGGGGGGTTGAGACAGGAATTCTCTGTGTAGCACACTGTTCTGGAATTATAGACCAGGGTGGCCTCAAACTCAGAGATCTGTCTCCTCTGCCTTCCAAGTGCGGGATTTAAGGTGTACACCAGCACCACCTGACGAGAGACCCAGTCAAAAAACAAAAAAAGAATTCTAGAGCATGTTGGTACAGGCCTATATCTTAGTATTAAGCAGGACTGCTTTGAGGTCAGGGCTGGTCTTGGCGATCCTGTGTCAAAAAAAAAAAAAGTTGGGGTACAGAAGTTCTGCAGTGGAGTGCATGCTTAGCAAGCAGGAAGTCTGGGTTTAATCCCCAGTACCTCATCCTTAATCTAATAAAATGATTGCTAGAATAGAATCTTTGTCTCTCCTTTTGTTATTGCAGTACCGGTGATGGAATTTAGGGCCTTATATATGGTAGGCAATCATTATATCATGATCTATTTCTCCAGCCGCTAGAGCGAGTCTTCCCTCATACTAGGGATAAGCCCCTAGTCTTAAACATAAAAGTAGTATCATTGATCTATGTCCCCAGACTTCTTTTTACTCTATTTCTTAAGACAGGGTCTTAGCCGGAAGGTGGTGGTACACGCCTTTAATTCCAGCACTCAGGAGACACTCAGTAGGTGAATCTCTGTGTTTGAGGCCAGCCTGGTTTACAGACTGAATTCCAGGACGTCCAGGGCCACACAGGAGAAACCCCGTCTTGGGGGAAAAAAGAAAAAGAAAAGGAATAAAAAAAAAAGACAGAGTCTCGCTGTGTAGCAGCACATACCTTGTAAGTCCTCATGCCTTAGCCTTCTGAGTACTGAGATTACAGGCCTTAGCCACTGGGCCCAGCTAGAAAGTCTTCAAGTACCTACCTTTAGCCAGGTTTACATCTTCAATCCCAGAATGCAGGAGGCAGAAGTATGTGGTTATCTTGTTAATAGCAAGGCTATGCTGGTCCCATTGTGAGTTCCAAGCCAGCCAGAGCTACAGTTTTGTTGTTGTTGTTGTTTTTTCAAGAAAGTTTTTCTGTATAGTATCCCTGTCTGTTTTGTCACTTTGTAGACCAGGCTGGCCTTGAACTCAAAGAGATCTGCCTGCCTCTACCTCCCTAGTCCTGGGATTAAAGGTGTGTTCCACCACGTCCTGCTTAAGATTTTTTTGCAGTACTTGTTTCTAAGCCACATCCCTTTCTACATTTAAAATAACAAAGACAGCCATATATGATCCTACTACCATGTATGTCCTGCACTGTCTTTTACTACCTCCAAGTTAAAGAAAGTGAACCCAGCAGGATTAAATTTTTAGTTTGTCTTTGCTCTCTATTAGCAGGGGAGCCCAAAGAAGTGTGAAGCTGGAGAGGCAGAGCCACCAGCTGCCACACAGCCTCCAACCTCAGAGACGCAGAGCTCTCATCTACCAGAATCAGAAAGGACTCCTCACACTGTGTAAGTAAGGAGACAACAAGTGTGGGATCGGTCTTTGCTCGCTAGGGTGTCTTTGATTCCGCAGTCTTGGTTTCCTTTTAAAATATAAAGGCAGAGTTTTATGTGGACATAGGCCAGACTTTAATCTCACAATGGTAGGGCCTTAACTCCCAGAACACTAAGGTAGTTTGGAAAATAGTGATCAGGGCATAAGAAAAACAGACTCTTATATCTGAGCCTAAGAACTCAGTTTAATAGTAAGGTTCTGAAAAGTAAACATGATGATTTGTACCTGCAATCCCATTTTCAAGGTAGGTGCAAGAGGTACATGGCAAATTTTACATTAGCAAGCTGAAATCCTGCTGAAAAATCAATAAATTGGTACACAAGAATGCTCAGGAGGATGAGACAAGAATTGTCACAGGTTTGAGGTCAGACTGCTTGACATAGCAAGTTCTAGGCCAGTGCATATCAAGCCCTTATATAAACTAGGCCTAATGGCACATGCCTTTAATCTCAGCACTCTGGAAGTAGAGATAGGCAGATCATTGAGTTAGAGGTTAATCTGGTTGATACAACAAGTTATCAAATTATAACAGCTAGGGCTATATAGAGACCTTGTCTCAAAAACAAACAAACAAACAAACAAACAAAAAACAGAAAAGGAATGTCACATAAACCTGAGCGTAGTAACACATGCATTTGGAGACAGAGGCAGGCAGATTTTGAGTCTAGGGCTAGCCTGGACTGCGAAGTAATACTCTGATCGTAAAACAGAACAAGCAAAAGAGAAGACTAACTGCACAGGCGCGTTCCTTTCCCTGGTGGTTGCATGTTACTTCGTTAAGCAGTTTGTGCAGTCAAGAGCAGAGTACTGCAGATAGGAGGCTGTGGAATCAGCAGTTAATTTATAACTTTAATAGTAAAGTTTACTCAACTGGCCTTGGTGGCACACGCCTGTAATCCCAGCACTCAGCGAGGCAGAGGCAGGCGGATCTCTGAGTTCGAGGCAAGCCTGATACACAAAAGCAAGTCCAGGACAGCCAAGGCTACACAAAGAAAAAACCTGTCTCAAAAAACAAAAACAACAAAAAGGGACACTTCATTCTTGCAGTTAATGTAAACTTTTTAGTACTTAAATTGTGAAAGGAATATTCATGTCTAATTAATTTTATAGTTGAGTAGATACTCGATATTCTGAGCTTTGTATTGTAAATTAAGTTATGAAGCAAGCCAGGTGTCATATGCACACCCCAGTACTCTCCTACAATCCCAGTGTTGGGGAAGCTGAGGCAGAACAGTTGAAAACTCAAGGCTAGCCTGGGATAAGTGCCAAGAGTCTGCCTCACAAAAGAAAAGGAAAAAGGGGCATGATGGTGCACACTCAGGAGATGGAGATGTCACCCTTGGCTTCCTAGTAAGCTTCAAAGCCAACCTGCTATGGTGAGAACCCTGCCTTTAAATTTTTATGTATTTATTATTTACTCAGAATTCTTGGCTTCAAAGTCTGAAACTCTTATGAAAAATATATTGAAAGAGTAAGATTGCTTCCCTTTTAAACATCAGGAATTGTGGATTGCTTTGAGTAATGTCCCATTCTGTATTGATTTGTGTTTTTAAATTCTGCTAGTAGTGTTATCTCCTTCAGTGTAATAATCTGATCATTGAAACTTGTGGTGGGTAAGTGGCGTGATCTCATTTTCTTGTGACTACTAATGGTCTAACGCTCTGCTGTGGGAGGTTGCTGCAGTCCATGTTCATATTCTTGCCTCTACTGCCATCTTGTGGCTATTATATATTTTGGTTCAGAAACCAAAAGCTTGCTCCCTTTGAAAAGGTTTAGTTTTTCTGTTGTGAGTCAAGGTCATTATCCTTTGAGAAAGGGTTTTTCTTCTAAGAACATAAAATGAAACTTCATAGTCTCTGGAAGGTATTTAGACTCCCCAGCTTACCCCATCTTTGGTAAGGCAGGGTGAAATCTCCCTTTGTATGTCACACAAAATAATACGACCTTTCCTGTTCCATTTCTATGAAGGTACAGGACAGCATGACCTTGAACCCTGGCACTTTGAAAGAGGTTGGTCATACCTAGTGTGGTAGAATGTTTAATCCTAACACTGGAGGGGGGATCAGAAGCAGGGGGAGAGGCAAAGGTAATTGAGTCTTTGAGTTCAAGGCCAGCCTGGTCTACAGAATGAGCTCCAGGACAGCCAAGGCTATACAGAAAAACCTTGTTTTGGAAACCAAAAAAGGAAAGTTGTTCACACCTTGGAGAACTAACTGCTCCAGTGAAGCTTGAAAAGTAGTTGTGTCTGCAGAGTTCCTTGTACACCTTTAAATGGTTAGTCTGTAAGACTGCAGCAAGAGAGGGGCTTTGGTTATTGTTTGGAAATGCCTTTATTTCTGGATTTTTTTCCATTCAGTTCTGGGGCATATGAAGATTAGGGCTATATCCACAGTATTTTCACTGCTAGAAGAGCTTTTTTAATATCATTTTATGGCAAGGATAATCCAGTCATATTGATTTTGACAAGGTGATAGCCTGGGCAAATACTGAAATTGTCAGTTGTCTTTCTTGATCTGTGGTAGTAATTCTGTTCAGCAACATAACAAAAAGATGTATTCAAAGGCCTAAGCCAAACAGCTGTTCTCACAAAGATTTTGTGAATAAATTTTTGAGGTTTTCCTACATTTCAACTGATTGATTGCCTGCATTCCTCATCTTAGCAGGCTGGCAGCCCCTAGAGCTCTTGCCAACTTAAAAACTAGGAGCATTTAAAAATACTAAATCAAAAGAAGATTGGTCCTTTTCCTCATCCGGGGACGGTGCTTAGAGGTGCTCAGAATGGTCCAGAGTTTGACATACCATCGTAGGCTCTTCTATAATACAGCCTCTAACAAAACTGGATTGTCTCAAACTCCTGACAACAGGATTCTTTACTTGTGCACCAAGAAGGTTGAGAAAGCACCTAAACCTGCATGCAGTGTGTGCCCAGGCAGACTTGGAGGGGTTTACACTGTGAGGCCTAAAGTCCTTATGAGATTGTCTAAGACGAAGGAGCACATCAGCAGTGCCTATGACAGTTCCATGTGTGTACGACAGGATCAAGTGGGCTTTCTTATTGAGGAGCAGAAAATTGTTGTGGAAGTGTTGAAGGCGCAAGCACAGAGTCAGAAAGCAAAATAAATAATGCAGCTTTTTTAAGTAATAAAAGTCAAGGCTTGGTCTATGAAAGAAAAAAAAAGAACCTTGGTGGTGTAAATCTTGGTTTTCTTGCCTATCTCAAAATGACATGACTACAAAACAACAGCAAAGTATTAGGAAAACGTTAAAATTTACTTCCAGGACCATTTTTACTCTGGTTGGTTCTGATTGTGTCTGAGGTGCTCTAAATGTAAGAAATGAACCTTTAAACCAGGCACACAGAGGCATGAGATGGGGTGCGGGGAGGGCATCATTCCCTGAATGTGAAGACAGCCTAGTCTACATAGACAGTGAAACTTTCTCAAAAGAGTAATAGTAGTATATTTTTTTTTTCCTTGCTCAGAGCAAGGGTTTGTGAGACCTCAGTCCCAGTTAAGTCAAGCTGTGTTCCAAAGTCTAGTCTTCCCCTGTAGTAGGTACAACAGAAATCTCCTCATACAGCAAAAAATAATACTGCGTTATTTTTATGTTAAAATAACAGAGAACACATCTTTAATCCTAGCACTCAGGAGGCAGAGGCAGGTGGATCCCTGTGAGGCCAACCTAGTCTGCAGAGGAAGTTGTAAGACAGCTGTACAGAGAAACCCTGTCTTGAAAAACAAAACAAACAGTAGAGGGTCAGGGTGAGAGAGAGCTCGGCTGGTGAAATGATTACTGTAAGCTTAAGGACCTACATGAAAAGCGTGGTGGGCACATGTGCACATGTGACACACGCATAAAAACGAAACCTATTCTACTTGCAGCAACAAAAACAGTAGAGGGTGGGTTAGCATAGTGTACACCTGTGTTCCCAGGTCTTTTTTTTTTTAATTACTTTTCAAAGGGTAGGGTATAGTAAAAGGTAAAAGGTGGGTGCAGTTTTTTTCATGGGCAGCAGTGAACTCATACACCGGACCTGTTGTAAACTCAGCCTTCTGTACACACTAATCTATTGAAAATAACCTCAGAGTCTTGATGCTATGATCATTTGTCTTTGTACCTTGAGAAAAGGAAGGAAATGTATTTTTAAACCAGTATGGAAATTTGATGCTTTGCTCCTCAGAAGTGCCAGTATCCCAAATAGTACTTTTTTTTTAACAAACAAACAAAAAGCATAATTTGTCATCAGAGTTTGCTCACTGAGAAGTGTGTATGTAAGCATAAACCCTCCAAATCATACTATCCTTGTTTGTCTTGGAACTAAGGGGCTCTGAGGATATCAGGTTTCAGTATTGTTTACTAAGTTTTCATTGGGATCCTTAGCATTTTAGGATTTTCTGTACTAACTAAAGTTTAAACATATGCTTATAGAAATTGCCTTTTCCATTAGTTTTTCTTAAGCCATTCATAGTTTAATGTGATGTTAATGTTTAAGTTTGAAGGAGTTCTTATCTTCTGAAAATAGCATCTTTGGAATTATTCTTGGGTCCTGCAAAATTCATCAAAGGGAAATAGAAGAGGCTGGAGAGACAACGCAGAGGTTAAGAGTCTGGTCCCCAGCACTCACATAGTGACTCATAACTATCTGCAACCCAGTTCCAGGAGTTTGAGTGCCCTCTTCTGACCTCTGTGGGCACCAGGCACACACCATACACGTACATACATGCATGCAAGCAAAAACTCATACACATAAAATAATCTTTTTTCCTTTCCTTTTTTTTTTTTGAGATTATAATTACATTATTTTCCCCTTTTTCTCCCTCTGCAACCTTCCATATACCCTTCCATGCTCTCTCAAATTCATAGCCTCTTTTTCCATAAATTGCTGTTACATGTGTTTATGTATGTGTGTAGGGAAATAGATGGAACAAATCTTTTATGTTATCAAAACCAAGGACAAAGTAGGATTATTTAAAGAGGTACAGCCAGGTAGTGGTGGCACATGCCTTTAATCCCAGCATTCAGGGGGCAGAGGCAGTGAATTTATGTGAGTTTGAGGCCAGCCGTGTCTACAGAGTGAGTTCCAGAATAGCCAGAGCTACTCAGAGAAGCCCTGTCTTGAAAAACATAAATATATAATTTTCCAGTCAAGGCCAGATGTGATGGAGCATAGCACTCAGGAGTAGAGGCTGGAAGGTCCCTTTGAGCTCAAGCCCTGCATAGCCAGTTCCAGGCCAACCATACACAGTAAGACCCTTTCTCAAAAGAGAAAAGAAGTCCAATAATAGAAGCCAGACCTGGTGGTTCTTGTGGTAATCTCACTATGAGGAGGATTACTGATTTGAAGTAACCTTGGCTAAAAGTGAGTTCCAGGTAGGCAACCTTTACCTATTAAGACTTCTGGGGCTGGAGAGATGACTCAGAGGTTAAGGGCATTGGTTGCTCTTCCAGAGGTCCTGAGTTCAATTCCCAGCAACCACATGGTGGCTCAAAACTATCTATAATGAGATCTGGTGTCTTCTTCTGGCCTACAGGAAGAACACTGTGTACATAATAAATAAATCTTAAAAAAAAAAAAAAAAGACTTCTGGAATTAAATAATAATAACTTTCAGTAACCAAAAATTCTTCCAACAAATCACTTTTAGAGAGATGTTTTAACAGCAGAAAGTATTTTAGAACAATCAATGGACATTCTGTGGGATAATGTTGTATGGACTCAAGCAGGGCTTGGTGGTGCATGTCTTTAATCCCAGCACTTGGGAGGCAGAGGCAGGTGGATCTTTTGAATTCGAGGCCAGCCTGGTCTACAGAGTGAGTTCAGGACAGCCAGGGCCATTACACAGAGAAACCCTGTCTCAAACAAAACAAAACAATGTGCTTTTGTATGTTTGTCTGTTTGTGTGTATATAGTGGGGACTCTTTAAAATAGAGGCCAGATGCATGGGACCCACTGCTCACATATGTATGAAGAAACGGAGAAAAACCTTTTAGATCAAGAAATGTTTATTAAGTATCTACTTGTTACCACAATTACATTGTAATTAAGAAATACATATATCTATTTGTGATAGGCCCTGACCTAGGGACCAAGGCACACAGTTCCTACTCCTGAAGAACTTTGTGGGGTAGAGGTAGGTGGCAGGTAACCTAGTGATTTTGATTGTTACTCAGAGTGATAAGGGCATTGTCAAAACCTGTCATCTCCATCACTGAACATTTTAGCATCAGAGGAAGTATCTACCCTTTGAATTAAAAAAAAAAAAAAAAAAAAAGCTTCAGATTTGTCACCTCCAGAGACTTTGCTGCCTGTACTTCTGTTTCCTACATACTCTTACCTAGATTTACAGCAGCATCCAAGCCAGACTCCTCAGAGCTATCACTGTCCCTAAGGTAGGTATTATTATTGGCAACACTAGCAGAATATAGGAGAGGATATGAAATTTGGTTGCTGTTAGGATATATTTAAAAATGTCACATACAACAGATCTGATATGAAAGAGATTTATTGGATGGAGGTGGGGAAAGGGAGACATGGTGGGGACCCCCAGGAGAGAAACAGAGGCAGAGAAAACCGAAGAGAAGAGAGAGGGAGGGTGCCCAGGAAAGGGAGAGAAACCAAAGCAGAGAGAGAGTGGTGGGAGTAGCAGACCAGTTATATCTGAAGCACCTGGCTGAGGTGGTGGCATAGAGTGCTGTCAGGACTCTAAAGACACTATCACACAATTGTAAAAGCTAGGGCCAGTCTGATTCTTGGGTTCACTTTTTTTAACCCCCATGTAGGCTTTTGCCTTCACTAATGAGCAGACAGGGTTCACTATGTAAAAGGGAGCGTTTATTAAAATAATGTATAAACATCACTTAGCTTAAATTTTTGGCATGTAAGTTTAAGATTTTAAGCAGCACAGAGAAATTTTCATTCTTTTCTAAAAGCTCTGAAGTTCAGTGTGGTGGCACACGCCTCTAATCTCGGCACTCTGGAGGCCAAGGCAGGAGGATCTTAGTTCAAGGCCAGCCTGGCTCACCCAGGGAGATCTTTCGGACTGGTTCTTAGCTGCTTGTCCTTCCCTCTCCCCCTCAGCTTTGCATCTCTCCCTGCTTACCCTGGGAGCGCTTTTCTGACCTCTTGTATGTCAGACATACAGCCTGTTGGGAATGCTGGATTTTCTAGTACTAGTTACTGGCCTGAGAAGGCTTGATTTCCCCTTTCTGTCACTTGTGCCCCTGATCATCTTGATTTGATTTTTTTTTTTAACCTCGTATTGGGATTAGAAGTTAGGAATGATGACAGAAAAGTAGGGAGATAGTTTATCTGAAGGAATCTCTGGATTTCTTTGACTGAATTGGGTGCTAACTTGTGAGAGTGGGTTACAGTGTGCTTTGTCAGGGAAAAAGAGCTGAGTACATTTCAAGCAGTAAATAAGCTTCTTGAGTCTCTTCAGTGTTTTGTTGCCATTTCTGGTTTTTGTTGGGGGTTTTTTGGCTTTAGGTTTGTTGTTGTGTTGTTTTGTGACAGGCTGGTCCCAAGCCTGTGGCAGTCCTCCTGCCCATTCTGGTTGTAGGCAGGAATGTATCTTTTGTTAAGATATTTTTCCCACTTCATAGTTAATCTAGTGAAGATGCCTATGATTACTTTTTGCTTGTCTCTCAAACTCATTGTGCTCAGCTTACCTCATCCTCCTCTGCCCCACGTAACACCTCTCTCCCGACTGTCTTGTCTGCTTCAGAGGCCTTCAAGCTTTAGCTACCCAAGGTCCGCTTGCCTTTTCCCTATTGGTGTAGGCAATCCTGGGCCGAGTGGCCGTATTAAAGACTGGAAACAGTCCTCTGTTACTCTTCAGGCACCCACCCTTTTCTCTCTTTTGGAAAATAAACTCTCCCAGGCTTAACCACTTTCCTCTATCTTCCCTCGAAAGCTGCTTACATGTGATTATTGCCAGAGGTGAGCAGCAAGTTAGTTATCCTGGCTGGGAGAATGGTGGACACATAATAAGAAAGTTGCTGTCTCGGTGTTCTGAGGGTGGAAATGGAAGCTTTCGTCATCTTTAAAACTATTTCTACTTTAGCTTTGTTTTTACTTTTATTAATCATTTCTCATTCCCAACTCTGTTGTTTCCCCTCACTTAATTTGGGTGTTCCAATGAGGCAGCTGTAACTGTTTGTTCTGTCCACCTGGCCCCTTGTTTGCCCCCCCTGGGAAGACTGGAAAAAAGCACCCTGGCCGGGTAGCACTAGCCCTCTGTAGCTGTTGTAACCTGAGAAAAGAAGGGAAAAGGCCTAGCCTCTAGAGCCAGTTGACTTCCTGTGGCCTGCCAGAGGATAAGAACCTTGCTCACTCAGCTCCCTCCCTTTTTCCCCTCCCCTGCTGCATCAGGGCCCTCCCCCATCCGCACACACGGGCTGCTGGGTAAGTGGCAAGATGGCTCCCCTGCATGTCTCCGGCTGATCGCTGCCGCTTCGCCAGTACAATAGAGCCAGCTACTACCAGCAGCCTGGCCTTCTTCCTCCAGAGAGACCAATCCAGCCGAACTCGGGGTTTGCCGTGAGGACTTAAACGCTTATCTCTTAAAAGCCAGATCTATTTTAGCCTCCCCGCTCCACCACCACCTCCCCTTCCATTTACCATTTTTTTTTTCTTTTGGATCCCCAGTTGCTGCATCTTGATTTTCTCTCTCCGGATCGGGTGGCTGGGAGGAGGTGGTGGGATCTCGGGGCAAGGAAGGTGGTTTGGTTGGTTTGGATTTTATTTTATTTATTTATTTTTTTTTTTTTCGGTTTTGGTTTTCTTTTTCTTTTTCTTTTTTTTTTTTTTTTAGGATTTTTTTGTTTGGTTTTTGTTATTTCTTCCATTCCAGAAAGGGATAAACAGCACTTCCAGGGGGAGAAAAAAAATTAATCATGTTATCAGACAGCAAAGAAGGGTGAGAGCTTCACATTCCCATGTGTCCCTTTCCCCACCTCTAGCCCGCCTCATCCTCCTTAGCTTCCTCATGGCTTTCTCGGTCTTTCATTTTGATCTGTTTTCAGGCATTCTGCTTTCTCCCTTTGTCCTTCCTGCTCGATTTCTAATTGGCCCCAGTTGCCCTGTCTGAGCAATAGGTTGTCTGTTTTGTTTTGGGGTTTTGATAAGCCTTTCTTCAAGATTTAAGCAGACAAATCACGTGTTCTAAGGGGGCCTGTTAGCGGGGGGCCCAATCCTGACCTTCCCCTCCCCCTCCCAGCTTTGCATCTCTCCCTGCCTACCCTGGGGGCGCTTTTCTGACCTCTTGTGTGTCAGACAGCCTGTTGGGAATGCTGGATTTTCTGGTACTAGTACTGGCCTGGGGAGGCTTGGTTTCCCCTTTCTGTCACTTGTGCCCCTGATCGTCTTGATTTTATATATATTTTTTTTTAACCTTGTATTGGGGAGGGAGGTTCAGGATTAGAAGTTAGGGATGATGACAGAAAGGTAGGAAGATAGTTTATCTGGTGGAATCTCTGTATTTCTTTGTCTGAACTGGATGCTAACTTGTAAGAGTGGGTTTTATGTTTGGGGGCAAGTTGTCTGGTGTGGGGGAGGGTATTACTGACTGGGGAGGCCTGCTCTCTTTATCTCTTAGAAGTTGGAATGAGGGAGTGGGAGAAACTGGTTAAGAGTCAAATGTAAGAACAGTTCTACTCTGAGCAGGTAAAAGTGGCCTGATCCTCAAGCTTTCATACTTGGTCAGCAGTTTTAGGTTTCCTAAATGAGAGAGAAGTGGGCATGCTTACCAGCCCTGCACTATCTTCTGCAACCCCTCGCCCTTGTCTGCTCCTGGTGTCTCTAAATGTGGATCCACCAGGCACTTGTTATTAAACACTTGATTAAGCACAAGGTCAGGGTCATCTACTACAGCTATGCCCTTTTGTCTTGGTTTTTATAAAAGAACCAGGCTTCCTGGAGGTTCCTGGGTAAAGTAAGGGTGCCTGTGCCCTGGTGGTAGGGAGTCCTCAGGCTTTGGGACAGTTGAGGTCACTTCTGAAGGACTTTTCAGAGGATGCTGCTTTCATGCAAGAGAACTGTGCAGTTAGTACCTGGGAACGCCGTGAGTGCTGGGGGGCAGTGTTATCCCACTCTGGGTACTAAATGCGCGAGACCACTGTGACTGTGCGATTTCCCCAAGGGAAACATTTCCGCTTTTCAGTGGTAGAAGAGTTCTAGTCCCACCCAAGTAAGGAGACGTTGGGATTTTATAGCTCCAAAGCTAACATCTTGCTCTCTCTTCCCCTTCATTCTCTCCTGCCCTTTTCTTCAACCTCTTCATTCCTGTCAGTGAAGAGAAGGAGGAAGTGACCATGGACACAAGTGAAAACAGACCTGAAAATGAAGTTTCAGAGCCTCCTATGCCTATTGCAGACCAAGTCAGCAGTGATGACCGCCCAGAGGGCAGTGCTGAAGAAGAGGAGAAGAAAGAGGTAACTAGCCAAGCCACCTGTTGGGGTGGGTGGGCAGACCGTGGGCCTAGGGAGAATAGACCATCTTAGCGATCCCTCTTACACAGTGGGATGACTTTAAAGGGGGCAAGGCAGGGCCTTAGATCAGGATAGGGCCAAGGGAGAACTCGCTGGTTTAGCAAGGGATACCCCTTGGATGGGGACAGAGTTCTTTTTCTTGACCCTGCATGGGAAGTAGTGCAGCCCAGACTCCTACTTCTCAAGTCTGTTAATGGTCCTTTTTCTAAAACCCAAGCGCAGCTTTTCTTGCTGCTGAAGCTTCTGTGAAGCTAACTCCTTGAGCTTTCCCTCCTTTTTAAAAGCTCAGAGGCACTCAACGCCACCTGGTGGGCTCTGGGGCTCCTACCAGATCAGCCTTGCTGAAGAATTTTTGTTGCTCTTCTGCCCCCCAGTGGTCTCATTATGGAGGTGTAGCGTCTTAGAAACCAGAATTGGGGATGATCCAGATGACCCCTCTATCTCCTTTTTTGGCGTTTTTATTACATTTTTTTTCCTGTACCCAACTCAAGAGGCTTCCCCCATTGGAGCCAGCGAAGTCTTCTTGGCTCTTAAAGAAATAGAATTAGCTGGGTTTGGGAGTGCTATTATTACAGGGTGGGAGGGGCTGTTGTGTGTGTAGCCTTTCTCTGGTGTGTGTTGCGGGGGTGGGGGCCGGTGAAAGTGATTTGATGTGCAGAATATTATTTATTACAAGGTCCTTCTTCCCCGTAAAACTTTGTCCAAGTACCTCATGTACGGTAATCCGCCCGTAAAATATAACCCTGCCCAACTGGCCAATCGCTGATGCCGCCTCTACCTCTGGACCCACCCGCTGCTACTGAGCCGCCCAATCAGAGCCGAGTCTGCTATCCAGGTGTCTTGGCCAGAGGGGGCATGTCTATGGGCTTCTGTGATGGGCCCCCTTTTGCCTCCCTGTCTTGCTTACATCAGGGGGCTAAGAAGAGCACTGTTCTGGAGAGACTTGTATTGAGAAAACAAAAGTCGTTTGGAAAGGGGTGGACTTGAATCATCTCCCTACTTGGGACACCCCAAGAAGAGTTTGTGCCAGTGCTGGGGCGCCTGCCCATGTGCCCTTACCTATCAAAGACTGTGGGTTGCCTTGTTTGCTACAGACTGTTGGGATCCCCATGTAGGAACCAAGAAACCTAAGAGTCAAATGTTTGTGATCACACTGCCATGTTGTAAGCACTTGAGTGGGACCATGGCTTAAGCTTTGCCGACTAGGAACCCTGCAGAGAAGTCTAGGGTCTGTACCCAGGGATTTAAAGCTGGCGACAGCCCAGCCCGTGTGTCACCACTTGCTCATCAAATGGACTTTGCTTTGGTCCCTGTTGTCCATGGTGAAGGCAGCAGCATGTTGGCTGCTCCAGCTTCTCCACCTTTGGAGGCAGGGACTCCATCATCCACCTGACTGGAACCACTGTCTCAGCGGGAGTCCCTGAGGAGATGCCAACCACTACCCAGAAGACATGCTCTGATCTTGCTGCTGAAGGTGTACCAGGTCCTGGGGAAATTCACCTACTACTGCTGCCCCCAGGCTACCTTCATCAGAGGCTCCATGATCCTCCGTGACAGGACCCCTCCCCAGTTACATTCAGAGGAGAAAGGGACTTTGGAGTTGTCACGTGGATTCCAACTGTTGGGTGGTGGTACTGGCTGCAGCTTGCCACTGGTGGACATAGGGTTCTGCCTGCCTCTCATGAAAGGCAAGGAGCATTCCTGCTACTCACAGGCCAACTCATCAGGGACTGCAAGATGATGCCCTACAGGGCCAGGACTGCTGTTCTGCCCCCATTCCCCCCTCTGCCCCTCGCTGAGGCTGGCATCGCCAGTGAACTGTCTTGACATCCTGGAAACTGGGCACCATCCCCCCACACGTTTTCCTCCCGCCCCCCCTGCGCCCCTGGGAGGACTCTGGCAGTGCCACGCTGACTACCACGCCGTGCGCCCACCTTTTTTGCCAACCCAACCCCCCACCAATTGCACAACGCCTAGCAGGGAGGGCTCATTCTGATTGGACCGGCGGTTGACTAGATACAGTACACAGTGAGGTGCGATTGGCTGAACTGAAGATCCCAGGTGTGAGATGGTACCTGGAACATTTGTCATATTCCTAGTTTATTCTTTATTTTCTACTTCTTCTTTAATCTATTATTTTTATTTTTTCTTTACTTTTTCTGATTTCTTTGTTGGGTTTCTTATTTGGTTCGTGTTTTTCTTGTTTTAATTAAGTTTTTTTGTTTTTTGTTTTTCCTTTTCTCACTAACTTACCCATCACAAGCAACCCAGCTAGGATTCAGGCTGGCCCTTAACAGAGACCAAGGAGACTTGGTTAGATGACACAGGTGGGGCTGGGGGTGGATGGGAAAGGAGATTAAGAGGGTTCTGCCCTACCCTTTAGAAGGGTGGTAGGGTGGTCTTAGTTTTTCCAGAAATAAGCATGTAAATTAAAAGTGCCCCCACCCCGTCCCCTGCTCTGTCTGTAATGTTGATCCTACTGCGTGTCTGGGAAGAGACTGCCCAAATCTGTGTTCTGGGCTTTGTTTTGGTATTGGTCCTTGGCCAGATTCCCTGGGTTTGAGACCTGTTTTTTTGTTTTGTTTTGGGTTTGTTTTTTTGTTTTTGTTTGTTTTGTTTTGTTTTGCGGTGGGGGGGGACATGCTAAGGCTCTGCTGGAGTAAGGGTGGTGGTTGGAGTGGCTGAGGTTTTCCCTAGGTCAGCCTGCCCTTTACCAAAACCTCTTACACAAGAGATAGTTGTAAATTCTCTCTGCTAGCTGTTGGCTTGGGTGCTTCATCTTTAGTGAACCTAGTGTAATTCTTTTACATGTTGCTCTGGGTGGTCTTCAGGTATCCCCGAATCCTATTAGGATGGTAGACTGGGCACCAAGTAAAGGAAGATTGTTGAAGTTGCCATCCTGAAAGTTGATTTTCTTGTATCTTTAAAATTAGCAAGGAAGGAGCTGGAAGGACCCCATCCCCCATGTCTGGGTGCAGCTCATTGGCTCTCGGGTCCTCATCCCTTACGTAGAGTTGAAGAGGGCATGATAAGCAACTTTAAAGGGCTGGGAGGGAGCTGGGCATGGTGGCTCATGTCTGTAATCCCAGCACTTGGGAGGCTGAGGCAGGATCACCAAAAATTTGAAGCCAGCCTAGGCTATGTAGTGAGACCCTGTCTTTAAAAACCCAAAAATTAATTAAATTAGCTGGGAGGTTGTTGGATGCCTCTTCAGCTTATTTCTGGCAAAGCTAATACACTGTTGTAAAAATGAAATAGATGACTCCCTATGATGTTTGGTTTAATTTTCCCTCTAACTTGCATTGATTCTGCTTCGTTTTTGCCGTTTGCTGCTTCTGTTTTGGTCTCTGTCTGTTGGTGTTTCTCTCTCTCTGTCTCTATGTGTCTTTGGCATTTAAGATTGCCCAGTTTAACCTCCTCCCCCCTCTCTGTGGGGTGTCTCTCTCTTTTTCTTCCTTATCTTCTTCATACAGAGTTCGATGCCCAAATCATTCAAGAGGAAAATCTCCGTTGTCTGTAAGTCTAACCTCAAATTTCTGGTAAAAGTGTAAAAACTGTTCACAGTTAGAACCTCATTTCCTCCCAGTAGCATTTTGGGGATGCAGTTTTCTCCTGCCTGATCCACCTAGCAAGTCTTTGCCTTCCCTACATGTGTAGGTTTTGATTTTAATTTTTTTCTTCTTTGAACCATTCCTGTCATGTTTCTCCAGGCACGTGAGTGTGTGTGTGTGTGTGTGTGTGTGTGTGTGTGTGTGTGTGTGTTACTGAGGATTAAACCACCACTAGCCACAATTTAAAGAGAGCAATGTACCTCAGACCATTTCCAATCTGTTCTCTTTTTTGCAACTTATTTTTTGAGACAAGGTCTCTGCTATGTAGCCGAGGCTGACCACAAACTGAATCCTGCCACATCCTCTCAAGTAGCTGGGATTACAGGCATGTGCTACCACAGCCAACTCTTAGAGGAATGTTATTCTTTCAGATATCCAACCTGAATTTGTAGTTAGAGAGTCTCCCATATAATGCTCCCATTTTATACTAACACACATCTAGGAAGCGAATGTGCTGCTGACAGTAACTATTTCCCACTGAGGCGTTCTTGTGGTGGTGATGGCAGCTTTGTTTTCTGGCTGGCCTGGAATTTGTCATGTAGACCAGGCTGGTCTTGAATTCAGAGATTTCTTGTAAATTTTCAAATGCTGGGATTAAAGGTGTGTGCCACCAAACCCAGTGCCCAATAAGGAACTCTTTATTGCAAAGGTTTATTAGATGTTCATAGACACACATAGTCTGAATTGCCCCTCCAACTAGTTACCCACCCTTTCCTTTCTACAGACACAGTTTCCCATCTATAAGGAAGAGACAGCATCATTTTTATTCACTCTTAAGCTTAATTTCCCTAGCCCTCTCCCCTCCAGAAAAATACTTTTAAGTTAACCTTTTACTAAAACTCCAGCCCAAAGCAACCTATAAGTGTTGTGGTGTGAGCTAGCAGGGAGCCTAAGACCGTCTAACTGTTGGGTCCTATTTTTTGGGGACAGCAGCTACCAAGGGGGTGCAAGCTGGAAACAGTGACACAGAGGGGGGCCAGCCTGGTCGAAAACGTCGTTGGGGAGCCAGCACAGCCACAACACAGAAGAAACCTTCCATCAGTATCACCACTGAGTCACTCAAGGTGAGGTGGGAGGAGCCAGGGAAGGGAGGATAGGACATGTTAAGGTGGGAGTAGACATGGGCCCAGTGTAACGGGGTAGCGGGGGTGTCTGTGTCCCAGAGCCTCATCCCCGACATCAAACCCCTGGCGGGGCAGGAGGCTGTTGTGGATCTTCACGCTGATGATTCCCGAATCTCTGAGGATGAGACAGAACGTAATGGCGACGATGGGACCCATGACAAAGGACTGAAAATATGCCGGACAGTTACTCAGGTAAAAGTCCTGCACTCCAGCATCAGGGCTAAGGCAGTGGGTAGCAGCAGGCAGCTGAGGAGCCGAGATAAAGGCAGAGATGGGAACTCCTGTGCTAAGGGTAGGTTAATTAAAAACTTCAGGCACATGCTTTGCCAAACATTACCAGCTGCAAAGAACATTCTGTTAGAACATTCCTTTGGTATGGCTGTGCCACAATACCAAAATTGAAAACTAAAGATGACAAAACCTAAAATAGTTTAATATCTTGCCTTATGCAGAAAAAAGTACAGGCCAACAAGATTGCTCCATGGGTTAAAGAGGCCTGGGCAAAGCCTGACAGCCACCCTCACTCAGGACCCATGTGATAGAACCAACTCCCAAAGCCATCCACACAGGGGTCACCATGGACACACAAGTGCACGCAAATAATTAAACTTTTGTTTGCCATGATGACACATGCCTTTAATCCCAGAGAGGCTGAAACAAGAGGATCTCTATGAGGCCAAGGCCAGCCTGGTTTACATATTGATCTCTAAGACAGCCAAGACTACGTAAGCCCTGTCTCAGAAACCACAAAAAACAAGATCTAGGGTTATCAAGAATTATCTCACAACAGTGGAAGAGGTTGGTGCAACCACCATCTCTTTGGGAGCCAGAGCCTGAAGATAATATGCCAGTGGCGTGACAGACCACCTCTGTTTTCTGATATCTTTGTAGGTAGTGCCTGCGGAGGGCCAGGAAAATGGGCAGAGGGAAGAAGAAGAAGAGAAGGAGCCTGAAGCAGAACCCCCTGCACCTCCCCAGGTGTCAGTAGAGGTGGCCTTGCCCCCACCTGTGGAGCATGAAGTAAAGAAAGGTGGGTGAGCTGTGGCAGCTCTCTGCGTTCTTTGGGGACCACATTTGGACCCGTTTGGGCCTCGGATGCCTCTTCCCTGTGTTTGAGAAGTTCTCTGTGTCTGCGTCTCTTAGGTGCTATTTTGAACTGGGTTGGATTTTATAGTTTTGGGGTCTCTACGATGAGATTGGTTTGCCCTTGCACCCTGCCACATTAGGGCGCTTGGCATATCTGAATGAAGATGGGCTCCTTGGTAGAGCGTAAAAGGAAGGGAGTCAGGGGTGTCCTTCCTAAAGGCTGTTCCTGTGCTCTCTTTTTAGTTACAATAGGAGATACCTTAACCCGGAGATCCATTAGCCAGCAGAAGTCTGGAGTTTCCATTACAATTGATGACCCAGTCCGAACTGCCCAGGTGCCTTCCCCACCCAGGGGCAAGATCAGTAACATTGTTCATATCTCCAACTTGGTAAGTCATGTTCCCATATTGTAGGCTTCTTGACTTTAGGGTTTACATTTTGCCTGAGAGTTGTAAAGGTTGCCTCAGCAATTACAAGCTTACTGCTGTTGAGGAGGGCTCAAGTTTAGTTCTTAGCATCCAGGTGTGAGTGCTGGCACTCAAGCCCAGATCCTCTGGAAAAGAAGCTAGTTTTTATAACTGCTGAGCCATCTTTTCAGCCCATCCCACCCCCAGGGTTTCTCTGTCTATCGTTGCCTGTCCTAGAACTTGCTCTGTAGACCAGTCTGACTTTGAACTCAGAGACCTGCCCACCTCTGCCTTCCAAGTGTTGGGATTAAAGGCATACGCCACCATTACCCAGCTTGCATGGGAATTTCTCTTATTTTGAGACAAGGTTTCTCTGTGTAGCCTTGGCTGTCCTGTACTTCCTTTGTAGAGCAGGCTGGCCTTGAACTCAAGTGATCTGCCTGCCTCCCCAGGGTGCTGGATTAAAGGCGTGCACCACCATTGCCCAGTGCATGTGGGAAATCTTAATGCTAGATACATAGGTGTTCTTACCTTCTTTAAGACCTTAAAAGTTGATTTTTGTTGGCAGGTTCGTCCCTTCACTTTAGGCCAACTGAAGGAGTTATTGGGGCGTACAGGAACATTGGTGGAAGAGGCCTTCTGGATTGACAAGATCAAGTCTCATTGTTTTGTGACGGTGAGGCAAAGAGGCTATTTTCTGTGAGGTATGGGCAGATTTGTGGGCATTATGGCAAGGACTAAAGGGGCACATGCCTCTCTGCTTCTTCCTCACCAGTACTCAACAGTAGAAGAAGCTGTAGCAACCCGCACAGCTCTGCATGGGGTCAAGTGGCCCCAATCCAACCCCAAATTTCTTTGTGCTGACTATGCTGAGCAAGATGAGGTGAGCAACCTAAAGAAAAGGAGGGAATGGGCAGAGGCGCCCATATTCTGCTCAATTCTGAGAGCTTTGCCAAACCTGCAGTCACAAAGATTCTGGGTTTTCCTCTTTAGTTGGGAATGGAGTAAACTCTGATTTAACTGTCCTTGTCCCTCTGCCCACAGCTGGACTACCACCGGGGACTCCTGGTGGATCGGCCTTCTGAAACTAAGACAGAGGAACAGGGAGCTCCGAGGCCCTTGCATCCCCCACCTCCACCCCCAGTTCAACCACCACCCCACCCCCGGGCTGAGCAACGGGAGCAGGAGCGGGCTGTGCGGGAACAATGGGCAGAACGGGAACGGGAAATGGAGCGACGGGAGAGGACTCGGTCTGAGCGAGAATGGGATCGGGACAAAGTTCGAGAGGGGCCCCGCTCCCGATCACGGTCCCGAGACCGACGCCGCAAAGAGCGAGCAAAATCTAAAGAAAAGAAGAGTGAAAAGAAAGGTATTTCGCTGTGAGGCTGGTAGGGTGGTAATGTCTCCTGGTTGGAAGGACAGGAACCCAGATGGATGGGTCAGAGGATTTTGTGTTTGAGATCTGGTTTTTTACTTCCTCTCATCTCAGAAAAAGCTCAGGAGGAGCCACCTGCCAAGTTGCTAGATGACCTCTTCCGTAAGACTAAGGCAGCACCCTGCATCTACTGGCTCCCACTGACTGAGAGCCAGGTAAGTATTCTCCTTTGCTGAATAGTGGCAAAGCTAGAGCTGGTCATTGCACCCAGGAGATTAATGGTGGAAAGTCCAGGCCCTGTCGTTGGCTTAGGTTAGTAAGGGAAGAAAAGAAGCATTAGAGAATCAGCTTTAAGAAATGGCCAGTGAGGGTGCTGCAGAGAAAACGAAAGTGGCCACAAAAGCAGGAAGTAGAACTTGTAGGATTTGAGAAACCCAGCTTTTGGGTTGGCTAGGGAATGCATGTTTTATAAAGTTGTAAAGCTGTCTTTGTAATTCTTCTCTGCTTCTTAATATCCGCAACTTTTGCTTTTTTTATGAGAATTTGAAGTATTTGTGTGTTGGGGGCCAAAAGGAGATGTGCTTGCCATGGTGCTATTGTGGAGGTCAAAAGACAGGACAGTTTTGTGGAATTGGTTCTCCTTCCATCTTTATATGGATTCCAGGGCTGAGCTAAGTTGTCCAGCTTTTGTGGCAAGGGCTTTTACCCTATGAGCTATCTTGCTGGCCCCTTAATGTGAAGTAAAACCGGGGGGGGGGGGGGTTTAGGCTTCATGCTACTCAAATATTTTGCATCTAGAATCATGGAAGCTAGAGAAATAGAAAATGATGGTGTCAGCCCCTGTCGTGCATAAGAGAGTGAGTGTGTAGGCGGAGCACAGCTCATCCTCCATGCCTGCCCTTTTTCTGTTTAACAACAAAACTGACAGTGACCCTGAGCTGGCAGTTCAATCTGGGCAGGAAGCACAAAGAGGGACCAATTCAGACAGGACTGTGATGCACTTTCTCTGCCTCTGCTCTTCCTGCTGGCTACAGATTGTTCAGAAGGAGGCAGAACAGGCTGAACGGGCCAAGGAGCGGGAGAAGCGGCGAAAGGAACGAGAGGAAGAAGAACAGAAGGAGCGGGAGAAGGAGGCTGAGCGGGAACGGAACCGACAGCTAGAACGGGAGAAGCGGAGGGAACATAGTAGGGAGAGAGAGAGGGACAGGGAGAGAGAGAGGGACAGGGGGGACCGAGATCGGGATAGGGAAAGAGACCGAGACCGAGGCAGGGAGAGGGATCGCAGAGACACCAAGCGCCACAGCAGGAGCCGGAGTCGAAGCACACCTGTACGGGACCGGGGTGGGCGCCGCTAGCTAAGCAAACACTAGGAGAGCTGCAGGTACCTGCCACTCTGCCCTGGGAGGTTAAAGGCCACAGAGGGATAGGTACAATCACCATACCCTGGAACCAAGGGTCTTTCACACCATTGCTCAGTGCTGAACTGTAACTGCCACTCATCCCCACGTACCAAACAGAGCAGTGGCAATCTCTCCCTCCCCCCCCCCCTCCCCAACCTAACTCTCCTTTCTTCCCATTAAGTCTGAGAGGGAAGAGCTAGGTTATGGAGGGAGAGATTTGGCCTGAAGTGGGAATAGCCAAGTGCCCTAGACCTCTCATTTTCCCTCCGTCCTGCTTTCCACCTCCCTTGGGTACTCACAGCCTTTTGGGAACAGCCGGGGCCAGGCCTGGGTCACCTATGAGCTGAATCAGCCTCTCCTGAGTCCCAGGGCCCCTGCAGTTCCCCGTCTGTTCTGTCCTGCAGCCTCTTGCCCTCTGGTTCCACTTTATATCCACCTTTTCCTTTTGTTCAATTTTTATTTTTATTTTTTTTATTATTAAATGATGTGGTCTATGGAGAAAAAATAAAAATCTGACTTAGTTTTAACTAGTATTGGAGTGCCGTTCCTTGGGAAGGGTTTGGGTGAGAGGGCAAGTTGAGTGGCTGTGAGAATGGTGGCCAACCATTCTCACAGCGGCCTCCCTCGGGAATCGTCAACCCTGCCTTGGTCCTCATCAGCCCAAAGCTGTATGTATTTTTCCCTCTGGGAGATAACTGGTTGTCCTGTTTCTTTTGCAAGACCACAGCAGCTGGCAGGGTCAGTGCCATGCACAATTAGGGGTTTGGTCACCCTTCAAGGTGCTTTTCACAAATGCCACCAGGGGGCGCAGACGCTCTAGAATAGAGCCTTGCAAAGAGCTTTGCCCACCGATGTCTTGCCCCTGTCTGTCCCTAGCGAGCTCCCTAGACCCCCCGCTTCACTGCGGTCCGTAGCTCACCCTAGCCGACTCAACTGGCGGTTGTGACCCTCGCAAGATCCCGAGGCTCGCACCTTAACGCTGTGCGTGGAGCCGGGTCCCCCGCAGTGCTGTTCCTCACGGTGTGCCGCCGCAGGGGCTGTGCTGGCCGAGCGTGCCCGGGGGCTCTCCGCCAGGCCCTCAAAATAGCCTGGCCAAGCTGCCCAGGTACCCTACCGCGCTGCGGCCGGTCCGGGAGGGTCCCCGCATCTGTATGCGCCCGGCAGCCCCGGAGCCGCGGGGGCGGGGACTGGCCGGGGAGGGTCGGAGGCAGGGCTCTCCTCTCCCGCGCGAGCCGCCTCTCCTCCGCAGGCGGAGCCTCCTTCCCCCGCCCCCTCCGTCTCGCTCCCTTGTTCTCGCCGGGGCCGCTCAGACCTGCAGCGGAGCCGCGGCGCCGGCTTGGATCCGCTTGGGGCTGCGCCCCCGGGAGCCAGCGACGGAGGCGGGCGGGGTGCTGCTCGCGGTCCCGGGCCCCCCGGCAGTGCCAGGTAAGGGCGTCTGCCCGGGTCGGGAATCCTCGCGGGGGCAGCGGGAGCCCCGCAGCTTTGCGGTGCGCTCTGGCTGCGAGCCGTGCCGGCTTGGTTCTCCCGCGCTCTGCCCTCTCCCTACCCACACACCTCTCCCTGTCGCCTCTCCGGATTCCTCTTTTACCCGTCCGCCTCTCTGCCCCTTCTCTCTCCCTCTTGTCCTGCCTCTTCCCATCTCTTTTTCCTCTACCTTTCTCCTCTTTTCCCTTTCCCGCTCTCCTTTCCTCTCCTCCCCTCTCCTCTTTCCTTCCTGCTCTCCCATTCTCCCACTCCTCTGTTTCCTTCTCTCCTCTTCGTCCCGCCTGCCTCCCTGGTCCCTTGCTGCCTTTTCTCTTGGGAGCAAACGGCCTGTCAGGTGTGTGTGTGCTCTGGGGGAGGACACAGCTACCTGACCGTGGGCCCCTTCAGGAGGACAGAGAGAAATGGGAAGGGTCCTCTCTCTAGCTCCTTTCCCGCAGCCCTCCCTACCTCTACTGCTCTGGTAGCTTACTCTACCAGAATGAAGTTCTGAGGCCTGATCTCTCTTACACACACACACACACACACACACACACACACACACACACCACACCACACCACACACACCCGGAAGGTTCCTCTGCCGCTCTACCCGTTTCTAAGCCTGATACCTAGGACCACTTTCACCTTTCAGATCCGCAGGCTGCTTCCCTGATGTCTTTGCTTCTCTCTTGCTGCCCTTCTCTCTCCGTGGTTGGTCTGCTTCTCATCTGGTCTTCCCTGCCTGCCAGACCATCATGCCTGATTTTTGATCCAGAGCCCTCAATCACACTGTCTCTGGCCCCTGGGTCAGCCTCCATTTCACCTTTCCTGGGTCTCCTTGCACTTCCTGCAACCCTGGTCCCGATTCTTCCAGCTCTAGCCCCACTCTGCTTCTTTAGACCAATTCCCCTTAAAGGCTGCAGCTGGCAGAGTGGGCTGTAGACAGTCTGGAGAGGTGGGGTTCCTCTTGGGGAGGGGGTACTTTCCTAAGTCCCAGTCTGACTCAGGCTGCATGCCTCGTCTTTGAGCCTGACCCTATGGATAAGGGAGGCTGTGTGTCAATGACTACTAACCTCTTAATTCTAAGCCCTTTCTCTGTCAGTCTATCTACCTTTCCTAGTTCCCTATCCGTGTGCCCAAGGTAGGAGAATGGGGACAGGATTTGAAATTCCAAGTCCTTTCAGCGTTCCTCTCTCCTTTTTCCTCCCGGCTTTCCAGAGTTGACTGATCTGAGATTTATGGGCTTGGAGGGGCTGGAGGTGAATCCAGGCAGAGCCCGGGGGGGGGGGGGGGGGGGGGGGGGGGGGGGCGGCTGGCTGTCTGTTAGACTGCATTCTGGGCAGTGGGGTGTCTGGTTTCTTAGCGAGCTGAGCTTCGGTATCTGATTTGGGAGAGGAGAAGGATTTCGACTTTCCTTGATCCTGAGCAGCTACCTGTCCTACAGGTGTGGATCCATGGGGTAGCCTCAGCACGTCTTCCCCAGCCAGCTCATGGGCCACCTGGCCTCGCCCGGCCTCGGCACCTGGGGCCAGTGAACAAGAGCCCTGGCTGGATTTCAAACATGTGGGGCCTTGTGAGGCTCCTGTTGGCCTGGCTGGGTGGCTGGGGCTGCATGGGGCGCCTGGCAGCTCCAGTCCCAGCCTGGGCGGGGTCCCGGGGACACTCAGGCCCTACACTGCTGCGGACCCGAAGGAGCTGGGTCTGGAACCAGTTCTTTGTCATTGAGGAGTACTCTGGCCCAGAGCCTGTCCTTATCGGCAAGGTAAGAACCAACCCTTCCCATGTCTGCACCTTAGGCCCTGCCCAGCAGCTTCATCACTCTGCAATGACCTTGGTCCCCTGGCACCCCTAGTACACCACCCAAACCTAGACTCCAACCCCGCCACCCTGCGCTTGGAGCTCTGTGCCTGTTTCTTCTGACTCTTGCAGCTCCACTCAGACGTTGACCGGGGTGAGGGCCGCACCAAGTACCTGCTGACAGGGGAGGGGGCAGGTACTGTGTTTGTGATCGATGAGGCCACGGGCAATATCCATGTGACCAAGAGCCTGGACAGGGAGGAGAAGGCCCAGTATGTGCTCCTGGCGCAAGCTGTGGACCGTGCCTCTAACCGGCCACTGGAGCCTCCATCAGAGTTCATCATCAAAGTGCAAGACATCAATGACAATCCGCCAGTGTTTCCCCTTGGGCCCTACCACGCCACAGTGCCTGAGATGTCTAACGTCGGTGAGCACCCCGGCTCTGAATGCCCCTCCAGCCCCTTTTGCGTCTGCCCTAGAACTCATCTCCTTTCACTCAGCCTTCTTCACGTCTGGGTCCCCTCGGTGTGTTCTTCGTTGCTGGCCTTGCCGCTGCTGAGCGGGGGCCCGGGACTCTTCCACAGGGACATCTGTAATCCAAGTAACTGCCCACGATGCTGATGATCCCAGCTATGGGAACAGTGCCAAGCTGGTGTACACAGTGCTGGATGGACTCCCTTTCTTCTCTGTGGACCCCCAGACTGGTGAGGACAAACTCAGGAGCCCTGTGGGGCAGCCACGGGCGCGAGCACCCCCTGACCCGGTGTCTCTCCCTTAGGAGTGGTTCGTACAGCCATCCCCAACATGGACCGGGAGACCCAAGAGGAGTTCTTGGTGGTGATTCAAGCCAAGGATATGGGTGGCCACATGGGGGGGCTGTCAGGCAGCACTACAGTAACAGTCACCCTCAGCGATGTCAATGACAACCCCCCCAAGTTCCCTCAGAGTAAGGGGCAGTTCTGTGATGCCCTTACCTACAGCCCCTAGACTCCATCCCTCCCAAGTCCCACCCTAGCCCAGACCCTGGAAAAAGGAAATGCTGGGGTAGGGAAGGAGGGCTGGAGACTTCTCTGAGGACCCATCTTCCCTCCTTCCGCCCCTAAGGTCTATACCAGTTCTCTGTGGTGGAGACAGCTGGCCCTGGAACCCTGGTGGGCCGGCTGAAGGCCCAGGACCCAGACCTAGGGGACAACGCCCTAATGGCATACAGCATCCTGGATGGGGAAGGATCAGAGGCCTTCAGCATTAGCACAGACTCCCAGGGTCAGGATGGGCTGCTTACTGTCCGCAAGGTTGGTCTTCCGCCCGTTTGGTTTTGTTGTTTTCTCGCTTATTTGTTTTCATTTTTGTGTACATTGGTAGTCTGCCTGCCGGGATGTCTGTGTGATGGTGTCAGATCCCCTGGAACTGGAGTTACAGACAGTTGTGAGCCGCCACGTGTGTGTTGGGAATTGAACCCAGGTCCTTTGGAAGAGCAGAGAGTGCTCCTGACCTCTGAGCCAACCCTCCAGCTCCCGCCTTCTGCTGGATAAAACCTGCAGATGTAGCTGGGGGCACAAGCTTAATGGTAGGGAGCTTGCCTAATGCACAGAGACTGAGATTTCATCCCCGGCACCAGGAAAAAAACTGCCTCGCTCCTGCTCTACTCTCTGGCCATACTTTTAACTAGTTTCCTAGAATCGTGCTTAGAACCCCTGTGTCAGGGCCTGGTGGCCATGGCTGTCTTACCTTTTAGATGAGGCTCCGAAAGCTAGAAAAAGGGAGTGTCTCAGGGTTACTTAACAAGTCTACAGTGGCACTAACGGCAACTCTAGAGGTGCCAGCTACTCGGTGTGCCACCCACCGTGACCCCCCCCACCCCCGAGGCCGCACACAGCTCCCTAGCGCCACCTGTCCTCAGCGCTGGACGTACAGAGCAAAGAGACTGCACCTGGGAGCGCCTGCTTTCCCAATGCCTCACTCTCTGTCTCCCCTCATCATAGGCCCTGGACTTCGAGACCCGCCGTTCTTATACCTTCCGTGTAGAAGCCACCAACACCCTCATCGACCCAGCCTATCTGCGCCGAGGTCCCTTCAAGGATGTGGCGTCGGTGCGAGTGGCTGTGCAGGACGCCCCGGAGCCACCTGCCTTCACCCAGGCCGCCTACCACCTGACAGTACCTGAAAACAAGGCTCCAGGGACCCTGGTGGGCCAGATCTCAGCCAGTGACCTGGACTCGCCGGCCAGTCCCATCCGGTGAGCTGGACTGTGAGCTGGGGCGGGGCAAAGCTGGCTACGCACAGGGTATGCCGTGAGTACAGCAAATCATGTCACCTAGCAAAGATCTCACTTCCTGTGCCAGCTTGCTGGTCGGCCTGCCTAGGTGCCTGAGTTCGTCCTCACCGGTCTAGCTGCAGCCCAGCTCCCCACCTCTCCCTTTGGGTAGACTGGAGTGGCACCTCCTAGCGGCAGTAAATAGCAAGCAAATAGAATCTCACTTGATAAATGGATCTCTATTGATCGTGCCCCGAGTGCCCACTTGATAACGTTTAATTGTCATCATGTCCCTATAGAGTAGGGATCGTCATTGGCAGTTGTTTGAGGGGCCAGCTGTGAGCGGCTAAGTGGGTGACAGTGCTGATCTTCGGGTTTGGCGCGGGCTGGCTGTGAGCGCCACTCTTCCACCAACCTGGCCGGCGTCCCTGACACCGCTCTGTGGGGGAGGTGCTGGTGTCGTTCCCATTTTGCAGCTGATCAAACAAGGTCAGATGGTTTCCCCAAGGTCACACAGGTGGTCTGGGGCAGAGCAGGGACGAGACATGGGTCCCTGGGTCCCCAGAACAGAGCTGGCAGGTCTGAAGCACAGGTGGTTTTGCCTCTTCTACCACTCCTAGCAAACACAGTCCCCTGAGCCGTAGGGGCCTCCCAGGGCCTCCAGCCTGGCTGGCGGCTCTGAGTGGCTGGTAAGGCTCTACCTGGACCCTCTGCCAGGGGCCTTGACGCCCCACAGGATGATCAGAGGGGAAGGAAGGGGAGGAGGGGAGGTGGCAGCTCCCACTCCCGTTTCCTCTAGATACTCCATCCTTCCCCACTCGGACCCTGAGCGCTGCTTTTCCATCGAGCCCGAAGATGGCACTATCCGAACAGCGGTGCTCCTGGACCGCGAGGCTCGTGTCTGGCACAACCTCACCGTACTCGCCACAGAGCTGGGTAAGGAGTCCTGGGCCCTAAGGAGACCACATTGTTCTGGCAGAGAGCTATCCCTATCCCTGAATGTGGGGGGGTGGGGGGTAGTGACAGCCATACCCTCAACTAAGTTCAGTTCCTGGCCCTCAGCCTGGAAACAGCCACCCTCACTCAGTTTGGGGGTCACGGGGCGACAACAGGGGACATGCTGCCTGAATATCTTGACCAGACATCAATGCCTACCTGATTTGCTCAAACTCGGAGCCGTACCTCGAGGCCCAAGTATTAACAAACTGCCAGGGCCGGGAAGGGCTGTGCAGGAGTGTGTCAGGTCCTCTGGGAGCCTTGCAGGACTTGCCTCCCCCAGCACCAGCACCAGCACCGGCTTAGTTCTCTGCCCTGGGGAGACAGGCAAGGCCCTTGCCCTCTCTATGTAGCACCTTATGGCCCCTGCTCCTGCTGTTTTTAAATGGTACATCAGCATCGTGACTGTATACACAGATGTCAGTACATGTCAGCAAGGGGCTGTATGTATACGTACATGGGCGTGCACTCAGCAATGGTACAGTTCACGTGTGTGAAGTATACAGCCGCGTGGCACACACCTGTAATCTCAGCGCGAGGGAGACTAAGGCGGGAGAATCGGGAGTGCAAGGGCAACCTGAGGTACATGACAGCCTATATGCAAGTGTGTGTGTGTGTGTGTGTGTGTGTGTGTGTGTGTGTGTGTATGCGCGCACATGTACACTTGTGACTATATATCCCTGATATGTGTTCACACTTGAGTTTGTATAGAATTATATTTGTGGTATATACAAGTAGCTGTAGATAATCCTTTGCATATGTGGATATTTGTGAATAGATGATTGCTTGTTGTGTATTACGCACTATTTTAAGTTCCAAAAATAGAATGACTTACTTAAACACCACAGCTTGATGAGGGAGATAGGATTATTTCCCTGTTTCCAAGTGAGTAAGCTCATAAAGAGAAGTTAAGTGACTTCTCAAAGTCATATGGACAATAAATGGCAGGGGCATGTGACCCAGGCAGTCAGGTGACAGTGGGAGCTGCTGTCTCCGCTACCTTCCTGCTTTTCCTGTGGGTTAACTACGTGTTGATATTTGTGTCTGTCTGTGCGGCTCTGTTCACGCTGGCAGTTCTGTGCATCTAGCTGCAAGCGTATCTGTAGAGATGATGCTTTGTGCACGTGTGTGGTGTGTTATATGCATTACCTTGCGTCTGGTTGCATGTTTATCTATGGCCCTGTGGGTATGTGCGTCCCGTACTGTTCTCTCGTGCTCTTGCCAAACCCTGCTCTTGTCCCCACCCCGATATTGGCTGGTAGCTGGTGGCCCTTACTGCAGTGAAAGACTGGACCCATCTCATTCCAGTCTCTAGTTGGCCTCGACCTTAGGGCCAGGCAGCTCACACAGCCTGCCTGCCCTGCCCCGAGCTGTGAACTCAGCCCCTTCCACCAGGGCCAGCCAGCTCTCCCTCAACACAGAGAAAAGACCGAAGGAATCAGGAGGCTCACTGTCCTTAGCATTCTCTCTTGAATGATGCTGACAGAGAGGAGCAAAGTAAGAAAATAGTAGGGTGCCCCTGAGGGCGGGGCCTGGGCGCTGCACCTCGTGGACCATGAAACTCTAGGAGTCAACTCTCAGTGATACAAATTGCCGCACTACAGCCTCCCAGACCTCTGTTGGTGTGTGTGAGCGTGTCCATTCTACTTGTGCATGAAAAGGCATTCTCTGGGCCAGGGTAGGGTGTACTCACTGCTCATATCCGCTTCGTGTATGTTTGATTTGTCTTCAACTGCCGTGCCCTGTATGTGCGGTCTGACAGTTCACATGCTTCACGGTTTATGTTTGCACACCTTGTGTGGACCTTCCGCCTACCCTACATCTCCGAGTTTGCTGTGTTTGCCCTGAGGGAGTTGCTCTGTGCGCATCACCGGCCCCGCGTTTTTCCTGCGCGTGTCTTCTACAGTGCGAGCATCTTAGGTGCTACGTGAGCACTTACACGCTTGTTCTCGTCCCACCCACTTCAAATCGTGGTTTGCATGCTGGGTGTGGAGGCAGAGGCCTGTAATCCAGCACTCTGGGAGATGGAGGCAGGCTGATCGCCATGAGTTCAAAACCAGCCTGGTCTACAAAGCTACAAGGCTACACAGAGAAACCCTGTCTAAAAAAAAAAAAAAAAAATCACATGTTGCTGTCCGTGTACCATATGGAGTCTCATGTTCTATGTGCATGCTGTGTGGCATCTGCGCCTCTGACCGAGTATGTTGTGTGTGCATGTATGATGCACACGTGTTGGTATTCTGGCTTCAGACAGCTCTGCACAGTCTTCCCGTGTGCAAGTGGCCATCCAGACCCTGGATGAAAATGACAATGCTCCACAGCTGGCTGAGCCCTATGACATTTTTGTATGTGATTCCGCAGCCCCTGGCCAGGTAAGCGGCTGAGGCAGCTGGGTTGGACTCTTGAGGCCCCCAGCAGCCATTTCACTGAAAGACCTTTCATCTTCTTCCAGGTGATTCAGGTCATCCGGGCTCTAGACAGAGATGAAGCTGGCAACAGTAGCCAAGTCTCCCTTCAAGGTCCTTCGGGCTCTGATGCCAACTTTACAGTCCGGGATAACCGAGGTGGGTGACCTTCTGCGACCACACCCATGCCTGTCTCTCCCCCCCTCTCCTTCCCATACCCTGGACAGCCTGATTGCCCCTACCCCACCTGTGGAGCAGGCCCAATGGGCTGAGCCGACCCTACAGGAAGGAACCTTCCTTTTTCCACAGATGGCTCTGCCAGCCTGCTGCTGCCTTCCCGCCCTGCTCCACCCCGCCAGGCCCCCTACCTGGTTCCCATAGAACTTTGGGACTGGGGACAGCCGGCTCTGAGCAGCACTGCCACGGTGACTATCAGCGTGTGTCGTTGCCGGCCTGACGGCTCCATGGCATCCTGCTGGCCTGAGGCT
This sequence comes from Psammomys obesus, assembly GCF_907164565.1. Classification (NCBI taxonomy): domain Eukaryota; kingdom Metazoa; phylum Chordata; class Mammalia; order Rodentia; family Muridae; genus Psammomys; species Psammomys obesus. The sequence goes on along the minus strand of NW_026585643.1, from coordinate 841,001 downwards.
CAGCTCTCACCTACCGGTCTCAGCACTGGTGCCCTGCTTGCCATTGTCACCTGCATGGGCACCCTTCTTGGTGAGTCACAGTGGGACAAGATGCGCTCGCTTTCTGGGCCTGTTTTGTGGGGAGGGAGAAAGCAGGTCTAGACATAGGGCATGAATGACCCTGTCAGGCCTGGATTTTCTACTGCTGGGTAGGTCCAAGAGAAAACCTCTGTCCTCATGTACCGGACCTCCAAATCCATGACAGTAACCAGCCATAAAAATTGATTGAGCCAAAAAAAAAAAAAAAATTGATTGAGCCAAGTGTAGCGCTGGGCCCATCACAAATGCTTCGTTATAATCGTTCAAACACCTAAGGAAATAAAACTTCTTTTCCATGTAAACTTCTCACACATAGCAAATAAAGGGTGAAGGCAGGATTCAAACAAGGTTTGCCAAATGTCAGAGGCTTGCCACCCCTCGCCACGCGGCCTCAGCTTGGTCGGGCCCCGCGTGGGAAGCAGCTGCTCAATGGCCTGCGTGCTCTCCTGCAGCCCTGGTGGTGCTCTTCGTGGCCCTGAGGCGGCAGAAGCAGGAAGCCTTGATGGTGCTGGAGGAGGAGGACGTGCGCGAGAACATCATCACCTACGATGACGAGGGTGGCGGGGAGGAGGACACCGAGGCCTTCGACATCACAGCCCTGCAGAACCCAGACGGAGCCGCTCCTCCAGCATCGGGCCCGCCCGTGCGCCGCGACGTGCTGCCCCGGACCCGGGCGCCGCGCCAGCCCAGGCCGCCAGGCCCCGCGGACGTGGCGCAGCTGCTAGCGCTGCGGCTGCGCGAGACGGACGAGGACCCCAGCGTGCCACCCTACGACTCGGTGCAGGTGTACGGCTACGAGGGCCGGGGCTCCTCCTGCGGCTCGCTCAGCTCCCTGGGCTCGGGCAGCGAGGCAGGCGGTGTGCCCGGCCCCGCCGAGCCACTGGACGACTGGGGCCCGCTCTTCCGCACCCTGGCTGAGTTATATGGGGCCAAGGAGCCCCCGGACCCCTGAATCCAGCCCCGGTCCTGCCGCTGCGCTGCGGTGGGGTAGCGCGCACAGGCCCTCTGAGTGAGCCCCACATGGTCCAGGCAGGCGGCGGCAGCCCAGGGGCCCAGAGTCCCTCCCTACCCCTCCCTCTTACCTCCCCCTCCTCAGTCGGTCTGTGTGTTTCTCCAGAGATCCCTGTCTGTGACTCTCCACTGTCGGGGGTTGGGTTCTGTGACTGCCCCGACCTCTGTTCTCACTGTGACTCTGTGGCTGTTTTTGTCCCGTAATTCTAATCGCTCAGATTCTGTCTCCCACGCACATGCTCTGTCTGTCTCTGGCCCACATGTCCCTCCCTTCTCTCTTGAGTCCCTGTGACTGGCTTTTTGGTTGGTTTGTTGTTGTTTTGTTTCTGTTATCCATCCCCAAAGCAGGAGAATCTCTCCCAGCCACTGCTGCCCCACCCTCCTGCAGGAGATGCTCTGCTCCAGGTCAGTGTCTGTGGCGGACTTGGAAGAAGTGCAGAGGACCGGAGCCACCCTCCCGATCCTGCTTCTAAACCAACCCACCTTTCCTTACAGACCTGCCCGCATGGTTCCTTCCATCACTCATGGCCTCATCCTGGCTCCACTGGCTTCCAGCAGAAGGAAGGAGGGAGCCAGCCCACCTCCCAGGGCAAGAGCTTCGACCCACATGGCCACCTCCCTGGAGCTCTGCCCAGCTGTCAGCCTGCCCTGGGCATCCCAGCTCTGGGCATTGTCTTGTGTGCTTCTCAGGCCCCAGAAGGGAAGTGGGGGGTGGGGGGAGAAAGGGGAGGCAGCTGGGAAAGGGGGAAAAGGGAAGAAGGGAGGGGCCTCCATCTCTAATTTCATAATAAACACTTTATTTTGTAAATTTGGAGCCTGCTTCTCATCCACCCGCGTTTCTGGACAGACCTTCCTTTGTGCTGAGGGCGGAAGGGGGCGAAGCCTCCAACCCCAGCCCAGTCCTCCTAGGAGGTACACACTTAGAGACCCTCTCAGATGGAGGAGTGTAGGCCATGTTCCGGTGGGGGAGGAGGATAATGACTATCCCCATGTCCACCGCCAACTCTTCAGTCCCTCGTCCATATGTCTCAAACTATCTGTGGGATTGGCAAGAGGGGAGTGAATATGGGGAACACGGGGTGAGAGCTCCTGTCAGGACATGAGACCAAGAAGAGGGAAGGAGGCTCTACACTAGCTACAACTAAATGTGGGAACTTTTATTCTCCTTCTTCAACTGTTGTCTTGGAGGCCTGTTGCCTCTCTCTGCTAGCCTTGGCCTAGTCCTGGGAGCTTCTAGCCTCCATAAAATCTAACCTAGGCCTAGACATTTTCAGCCTCTGAGATTTACTGCTTAATAACACCCTTTCTTGTTCTTAGTGAGCTCTGGGCTGGCTGGTTCAACTCAGCTGTTCTGGCTTACACTCCTCTCCCAGCTGACTTAGTCAATCTGGCTTTTCCCTTGGCTTCTGAACTGCTCTGCTTGGCCTCAAACTAACTCAAGCAATCTGCTCTAATCTCCTGGTTCCTTCTCATTCTCTGGCTCACTCAGTCTTCACCTGAGTTCTCTCTCTGCAACCTATCTCTCTATTACTGTCCCAGTAAAGCTGCCTCCGTTCCCTCTCTCTCTGCATTGCCCTTTAAGTAGCTTCCCTTTCCTCTCTCTTCTCATGAGTTGGGCATATCCTATTCTGTCAAATCTTCTCTGATTTGTCACTTTTTCTGCCACTGCAATTAGACATCACTTTCAAACATGTGCTTCCTTCTACAAACTTACCTTTCCCTTCATTGTTTGGGATTAAAGGCGTGCACCAGCACACCTAGACCTTAGCTTTTCTTTACCTGAAACTTGCTGTACACCAGGCTGGCCCTGTCTTGCCTCTCCTGGATTAAAGGTGCGGTTGTATTCCACCAGATCACACAGACCTAGATCTTTGATCACATAGGCCCTTGGATGTGATCTCTTGTCAGAACAGCCATGTTCTGAATTAAAATTCCTGTACACTGGGCCTAGAGTGCTAACAAAGAATGGGCTGTGGTTGGATCAGGACCTGCCACTTCCACGTTTACACGCATCTTCCCAGCCCACAGGTCTTGGTCTTCGTGGAGTGCACACACACACACACACACACAGAGCCAGAACAGGCAGGGCGTGAGTGGTTAAGGGGTAGAATCAGTCAGGTGGGGTGGCACCTGGGTGGGACTGCCAGCATCCCCAATGCCCACTTCCTGAGGCGAAGGAGACACAAGCTTTGGGACCAGCACACCTGGTCCTTTTCTCCGGGTAGGTCTTGGGCTACCCAGAAGCAGGAGGATCCTAGCACGCCTTTGTGACCCTCCTACTAACCGTGTGATGCTGGCAACTAGAGAAAGCTGCTTTGATGGGAGAGACAGGGCCTCACCATGTAACTCAGGCTGATCTGGACCTCACCATACAGCCCTAGCTAGCCTTGAACTGACAGCAGGCCTGCTGCCTCCATCTCCTGAGGGCTGAGATTAAGGTCACACAGCTGCAAGCAATACCTTCCATAGTTTCTGATTTACAACAGACAGGTGAGGGGCTGGAGAGATGGCTCAGTGGTTAAGAGCACTGTCGGTCCTTCCAAAGGACCCAGGTTCAATTCCCAGCATCCACATGGTGGCTCACAATTGTCTGTACCTCCAGTTCCAGGTGATCTGACACCCTAACACCAATGCACATAAAATAAAGTTAAATAAATTATTAAATTATTAAAAAAAAAAAAAAACAATGGACAGGTGATGGGAGACCAAGAGCCCTCTTTAAAAAGTATTAGAACCAGGAATAAAACGACTTACGGGCCAGTCTCAGGTAGAGAAGGGTACATCCAAAAGGGACATGAGCTTGGCCCAGTCCTCCTACCAACCCTACTGAGGCACGCCAACAGTGCATTCAAAACCTAAAGGAACGTGAGGCTGGAGGAATAGCCCAGTTCGCAGCATCCATACGGTGGCTCACCAGCATCTCTGGCTCCAGGGGGCTGGATACCCTCTTCTGGCCTGCAGGCAACAGGCAAGTAGGTCCCAGAGCATCCCTCTGCCTCTGCCGCTGCTCACTTCCCGAAAGCCTCGGGGTAGACCAGGAGGGTGCGGGGTGGCTATAGGCTCGTACCTAGCCCTGCCCCATCCTCTCCTATTTGGCTCTTCCCTGTGCAAGTTGGCTAGCACTACCACCCAGGCTGCAGTGGCTGCTCTTATTCAAGTGTTGCTCCTTTCCACAAAACCACACAGGCCTCTGCAGATTCCTGTCTTTCAGGGAATGAGGGTTGCTGTGAAGGCCAATAGCCACATTTTCACCCTGGCTCGCAAGTTAGTCCCCATGTACTGGGCACCTTCCTACAGTCCTCTGTTTGTTTGTTTGGTTTGATTTGGATTTTAGTTTCTCAAGACAGGGTTTCTCTGTGTAGTCCTGGATCCCTTGGAACTCACTCTGTAGACCAGGCTGACCTCAAACTCAGAGGTCCATCTGCCTCTGCCTGCAAAGTCCTGGGATTAAAGGTGTGCACCACCCCTCTACCCCAGTATCCTCTGTCCTTTATGGACTTTCCTTCTGACTGTCCAGAGTTTGGAGAATCCAGGTCAGAATCTGTAAGTCTGATTTCAAGGAATTCTTAATCTGAACTGCAGGCTGTCACGGAGGGAGAAGCAGCTGTCAGTCTTAGGTCTGGAGGCTTCAGGCAGGGTAAAAGAAAGGTTGTTTCAGTGCCCTTCCTTCAAACCCCACCTCCTGACCAGCCCTGGGGAGAGGACAGTGGCGCTCCTGCAGCTAAAAGCCTGGATCTCCAAGCCTGGGCTCCCTGGTAAACCAGAGGAAAGGCCAGGAGGCCCAGAAGATGTGCTAGCTGGCACCACGGGCACAGCACCCTCCCTCTGGTCATCTTTATCCTCCAGCGGGAGCAACCAGGAGAGGCTGGAGTGAAGAAACAGGGAGAGGTCTGCTGTAAGGGAGAAAGTAAGGCTGCATTACAGGGCGTAGCTCAGGCCCCAGCCAACACAGCGATACGAGACCATGAGGCCAGGAATGGCAGCTTCTCTGAGCTCAAAGCCCATGGGTTCCTTGGAGTTCATTAATCTCCAGCCAACAGGCAGGGGCTTGGCCTATTCCCCCAGAAAACTGCAAGGAGGGCAGAAAAGGCAGGACTGTGGGGGCTGGGAGGGAAAGATGCACAGAGAGCCTGGGAAGCGCTGGGAATGCCTAAGCCCAGGGTGCCGTGTGTCCCGGCTGTAACCTGAGTGAGTCCCACAACTCTAAACCTGAGCCAGCTTCAACAAAGGGCCACACTTCCAAAGGCCGCCATGAGACCTACAGCCTTGAGAGTCACGGCAGGGGGTCAGCAGGGACTAGCCCATCCCCACCATCACTGAACTAAACCCTGCAGCCCACAGGGGGTTTTAAATCTTTCTGAGAGAGGCTGCTTTCTCCTGGCCATCCTGCCTGACCAAGTTGAGAAGAGGTAAACAACTCAGATAAGAACCAAAAGGAGACTAGGCTGGCGTGGGGTGACAAAAGCGGGTCCAGCACACGGACATGGCAGTGAGTGTTGGCCGAGTCAGTTTGGAGACAGGAGGAGGCTACACCATCTATTGCGCATCATCAGAATGTGTTGACAGAGACATCCACGGCTCTGGGAGGCAGAAAGGACAGGACTTCCACAAATAAAGCAGGCAACCCAGAAGGGCCGGAGCCAGACGCCATGAGGCTGCTCCCAGAGCTCGCCCTGCCAGGGCGGCCTCGTTCCCTGACTTCCCCCCCTTGTCCAGGTCCCCCAAGTTCTGTCCTTTCTCACATCGCTTCAGTCTTCGCCATCACCCTGCCGTCTTCCGGTGTCACCTCCTCTGGCTCCACGAAGAGTTCTCTGCCTCCCTGCGCATCTTGTGGAGTGGCGGGCTCGGGAAGGACCTCACCAGCTTTGGCCTCCAGCTCTTGCTCCAAGCCCCGGGCTGTCTGCAACTCCATATACAGCGCGTAGGCATCGCTGCGGGACACGTACTCCCATCCGCTCTCTCTAACGTGGAAAAGGTCCACGGAGCCCCCTGAATAAGCATCCCGGTGGGTGGCATGGGTCACAGCACAGCGGGCCAGGGTGTAGGCTTCCTGGACGGTCATGTCATAGCGGTAGCTACGGTCAAGTACCCCATAGGCATACGGAGATCCAGAGCCCACAGAGAAGATGTCCCCCTGCAGACAAGTGCCATCACTATAGACATAGAAGAGAGCAGGGCCGGAGTGGTCCCAGCCACACAGGGCAGTGGCCACACACAGATCCAGACCCCGGTAACGGGACATCATGGCTGACAAGAGTTTGGCTGCGCCAGCCACACTGGGGAGCTTACCTTCCCTCAGCTCCCGAAGCCGCAGCTCCCGCCGTAGCACCCGATACCACGTGACGCAGTCGGCGGAGGTTCCGGAGGTGGTACCCAGGAGGTGCCGGTGCACGGGGATGACCTTTCGTGAGGCTGGACATGCCACATAGCTGCCACAGGAGGAACGAGTGTCAGCTGCGGCGATGACGCCATGACGGAAGCGAAAGGCCAGGGTGGTGGTGCCATGAGCCAGCCTGGGGCCATAGGTCTCCAGGAAGGTTTGAGGGTCACAGCCCCGGGGCACAGCCCAACCACCAGCTTGAGGCAAGTGAACGGACGGTCCCCGGGTGTTGGGGGCCTGCCATTTGCACACGTCCTGAAGGGCCATCCTGAAGGCTGAGTGAAAGCAGGAAGGAACGGGGCAGCATTTGAGGCCTGGGGGGGGGGGGGGGAAGGACGCTGTACAGAAGCTGGGCCGGAGCCAGAACCAGTAAGTGAGACATGTGACTTGATGCTTCGTTTCTCCCCAGCCTCAAATCAGGCTTTGGAATTGCCTGATAAAGCACCTCCACCCACGGCAGAGAATGGCTGAGGGGAGAGGACTGGGCCAGCAGAGGCTCCTGCCCTGGGGAGACGCCACGTATCAGTCAGGCCATCCGCTGTTGTGATTCATGTCAGAGTCACCAATAGAGTCCCCTGTCTATCATCCGGTCTCATCCCAGAGGTGAGTGGAGGCGGGATAACCGCATACAAGAGTGGCAGCGGGAGGAGGGAGCAGAGTGGCCCTCCTCGGGGACATGAGGCATGCAAAGACATGCAGGGACTTCCAACTCATGGGAAGATGGGAGAACGCTGCCGAACACAGAAAAGGACAAGAGAGCTTCTGTGTCTGTGTTGGGGGGGGGGGGGGGAGAAAGGGACTCAAATATCTCCCCGAAACGCAGGTTGGGGGTTGGGTAAGGTTGAAGGTCTCTCTTCCGCTTTGGGGCAAAGGGGTCCTTCTGTGTGCACACAAAGACAGTGAACCTAGGCTGGGCCAGTCACTCAGTAGGTAGGAGCACTTGCTCCATACGCCTGATGCCCAAACCCATCACAAAAATAATAAAATAATAATCGGAAGGTATCCATGTGCGGTGATACATACCTAAGATCAACTCCAACATTTAGGGGCTGAGTTGGGAGGGGTTGTGAATTCCAGGCCAGCCAGGCCTACAGAGTGAGGCCGTACCTCAAAATAAACACACATATAATTTTAAAAGTAAATTCTACAAAGTTTTGGGCCCCGGTGAGGATGGAGTGGCATCCTGATCCCTTACTCCATTCTTACCCTGCACGTGGGCACAGTTCAAACACTGTGCCTTCTCTGCAGGGCTACAATGAGATAAAATATAAATGACCTCCTTCACCCCGGGCTGACAGAGTCCCCTCTAGCACCAGGCATGGTGTCATGTACCTTTAATCCCCACACTTGGAAGGCAGAGGCAGGTGGATCTGTGAGTTTAGGGACAACTGATCTACATAGAGAGACTATGTCTCCAAAAAAAAAAAAAAAAATGAGAATTAAATTAAATTAAAGATTAAGTCCGCTATAGTCTAGTCCAAATCCATGCGCCACAACTTTGTTTCTCTCTATTCCTAGCACATTTCCCACTTCGACTCCCCCATCAGGGCATTTAAATCCTACCCCTCAATGTCTGAATCAAGTTCCACAAATTCTGAACTCCTTCCCCAGTGTTAGCTTGAAAAGGTAAGATTGTGGGGCTGGAGAGATGGCTCAGCAGTTAAGAGCACCAGCTGCTCTTCCTAATTATGCTATAGGCTCAGGGAAGGGGAGCTAGCAGGGAGCTGTGTCAAAGGTCATATATCAAATGTGGTTAGGGGCATCTATGTCTAAAGACACTCTCCAGACAAAGTCATGCAGAGAGCAGGAGGCCCTGCTGGGGAGAGGGAGTCTTACAGCTTAACCAAGCTCAGAATGGCTATCTGGGGGCTGGAGAGATGGCTCAGAGGTTAAGAACACTGGCTGCTCTTCCAGAGGTCCTGAGTTCAATTCCCAGCAACCACATGGTGGCTCCCAACCATCTATAACAAAATCTGATGCCCTCTTCTGGTGTTCAGGTATACATGCAGGCAGAACACTGTATACATAATAAATAAACAAATTTAAAAAAAAAAATGGCTATCCGGACTGGGAGGACTGCAACCTCAAACAGCAGGGTCCTTCCAACATTGACCCTGAACTCTCCTTCCCCAGGCTGAGATTTCAAGTATGTGCCATCATACCCAGAATTTTTGTTGTTGCTGCTGTTTGTTTGGAGGTTTTGTTACTGTTTTTGTGTCTTCATTTTTGAGACAGGGGCTCACTCTGTAGATCAGGCTAGCCTTGAACTCATAGAGATCTGCCTGCCTCTCCTTCATGAGACTTGGGTGCTGTTTTGGTTTTTGAGGTAGCATCTTGTTTTGTAGCTTACCATGGCCTTCAATTCCTTCTCTAGCCCAGGTTTGCTCCAAACTCCCTATCCTCTGCATCTTAAGTGCTGGCATTATAGGCACGTGTCATACTGTAGATCGCTGTCCCTTGGGCATGGCAGAGCTATTGCCTTCTTGATATCTGAGCAGATGTGATCATCCACACAAGATCCTCACCAGACCGAGCGCACTAACATCCCTTTAGGAAAGGGGAACAGTTCAAGAGACAATGAATGAGGTGGCACACGCCAGGCCCCACCCACCGTTCCCAAGGATAAGCAGCGCTTAATGGTTATGTGTGCGGCTTTTTAATTACTTTATTCATTTTATTTTATGTGTATTTTGCTTGCCTTTAGTGTAACCACATACACGCTTGGTGTCCATGAAAGTCACATGTAGGCATGGGATCTCCTGAAACTAGCGTTATGGATGGTTCTTAACCACACCATATAGGTGCTGAAAATGGAACCTGGGTTCTCTGTAAGAGCAGTCAGTGCGCGTCTTCCCTAAGCCACGTCTCTGGCCCCCACTTCACAGTGTTGAGCAAAGGGACTATTTTTCAGCGGTATAGCTTCCATAAGCTACCCAGGTTCCTCTAAGCGACTGCTCAGTCATGCACCTGTAAACACCCTCGGGTAAACTCACTTGCTCACCACACTCTCCCTGGCTGGAATAGCTCTTTGGTTTGTCCGTGGTGCCACATCTGGGATGAATAGGTATTTGTTCACATCTCTCCAGGAAGAGTCAGTTGACGGACGAGCACACTGTAAGGCTCTAGCTTTGAGAAACAATGGAACCCAAGTGGACCCCAGATTTCCTTGACAAAACCATCTTTGACTACTTTTCTCAGTTGCCCTGTACCTGGAGCCAGGCTTTTGGCTACTTTATTGGGTTCTTTTTATTACCTCTCTACATCACCCTTCTCCATTCCAACCCTCAACTCCAGCAGAGAGAGAAGGATAGCGGGGAGAGGGCACATAGATTTCTGATGATTCGGGCATTGGGTTCCTCAGGGCAGTCTGTCCAATCTTCATCAGGATTATCCACGCAACCGTTTGGACTTTCTTTGTCCGCCCTAGCTCTGAATAATGACACAGTGCTTACAGCTATTTATAATAGCTTTTGGCTTAGGCTTAGGCTTAGGCTTGTCCACAAGCAGCTCTTCACTTAAATTATCCCATTTATATTAATAATCTATGTTCTGCCGTGTGATTCTTTATCTCTCCCCAGTTGTTGTTTTTTTTTTATTGTTTTTTTAAAGACTTATTTATTTATTATGTATACAATGTTCTGTCTGTCTGTATCACTGCACACCAGAAGAGGGCACCAGTTATAGACGGTTGTGAGCCACAATGTGGTTGCTGGGAATTGAACTCAGGACCTCTGGAAGAGCAGCCAGTGCTCTTAACCTCTGAGCCATCTCTCCAGCCCCTCTCTTCAGCTTTATACCTGTGATTTCCTGTCTCATAGGTGAATCTTTCTGTGCCTCTTTCTTTCCCAGAGTTCCTATCTTTCCAGAAGTCCTGCCTGTTCTCTCCTGCCTTTGCTATAGGCTGTTCAGCTCTTTACTCAAACAATCAGAAGGTAGTGGAGAGCAACATCTACAAACCGTGGAAACGGGTGATGCTCAACAATACCACAGTCTGGTCTGTACCCAGCTCTCTGCTGGTGCAGACATCAGCATCTGACTATACAAAGACAACCTTCATGCAGTGCACAGAACACCACTCTAACATGTTCTCTCCCCTTCAGTCCATAAAAAAGGCTCTTTCTCTTAATAAACTATGTACAGTAAGAACAATTATGAAAACTATCAGGTAAGAATTACATCCATAATGTCCAGCCTTTTGTATTTGGCAATCTTGGAGACCTTACTATCGATCCTATCTTGGTGGGCCAAAGTTCTGTACTAAATCACTTTCTATCATAAGTTGCATTTATCAATTCATAAATATCTTTTTAGAGTTTAAAATATTTTCTTGAGCTGGGCAACAATGGTGCATACCTGTAATTCCAGCACTCTGGGAGGCAGAGGCAGACTGATCACTGATCGCTGTAAGTTCAAGGCCAGCCTGATCTATAAAGTGAGTTGAAGACAGCCAAGGCTACACAGAGAAACCCTGTCTCAAAAAAAAATTTTTTTTCTTAAATCCTAAGCAACTTAAGCTTAATTGTGAGACTCTAACTATCTCATCTTTAATCCCATTGGAGACCTGAGAAGGATAAATATTACCTGAGTAAACAGGAAGTGCGAAGCAAGCAGCTTCCAGAACTATAGGAATAACAGAGGTTGCTAAGTCACCCAGGGTCTTCTGCAACACCGGAGCATCCATCTCTTCAGCCTGCTGGCCCAGAATATCAGCAGTCGACTTCCTCTATGTCGACTTGGACAGCATGCTGTCAGCAGTTGAGGCAAAGATGGTGTTTTACCCAGTGGCTAGCTTTGCCACATTTGAAGCAAACTCCATATGGAGGTTCTTTGATGCCCTTCATCTCCTTTGAAGTAGAATGGGGGTGCTGCCAAGAACAGATGTGTCTCACTGTCAAAAGCCTTTTACTATTAAAAACATCTTTAAATGCCATATTCTGTAGATCTCTGAAGTGTCTGAAGATTCATCTATCTACCTCAGTTATACCTGACTAGGCAATTGCTGCTTGTTTCTAGCTATTTACTATTGGCTTAACTTTGAAAACATCTACAGGAGGGCTAAATATTAAGGTTATTTCTGTGATTAACTAAACTAGTACCTAACATGGCCTTAAGTTTGATTGACTGACTACTAGCTTTCATTTCTTAATTATCCTAAACAGTTTGTAATAGTAGCTTTCATAGGAACAGAACTTTGCATTACATTTTCAAATAAGTTGCGTATGTACAATACCTTAAACAAGACTTGACATATACATACAGTACGTTATAACAAAATATAACCTTAAATTTGTATCAATATACAATAATGTATACCAATGTAAAATATTTGAGTCAGTCTAAAAGTAGATTCAGTAATCTACCCTTTTATCCTAGCATTCCTATTTCTCCCCCTTTTTTTCATCCCTCCCTCCCTTTTCCCCTACCACTAGATAACAGAGAAAGAAGGATAGAGGAAAGAAAGAGTGAAAGAAATCCCTGAATCTAACTTCCTCTACTATGCTTCCTCCCTGACCAAGACCATTAACAACTTGCAAACAACCTCCCTTAAATAATGACAAACATCCATTACCCACAGAACAACCAAAAGATACCCACCCCCACCTCTTGGGAATGGGGCATCATTCTCTTAAAATTGCTTCCTGGTGCCTGGCAGTTTTGTTTGTTTTTTTTTTTTTTTTTTTAAAAAAAACTCAGTAATGTTACGTAAATATGTTTTTGTTTTAATCCCAAATGTGGGATATGGGACTGCCTCAGTTTGTCCACAGCTGATAATTGCCTTGTGCAGAATGGAAAAGGGCATGGTGTTTGTCAGCTGGTAACAGCCTTGTAAGGCAGGAAGAGGGGCGTGGTCTTTGCCAGCTGCAGTTGGTTGAAATCTGAGAGCCCGGAGAGAGACGCGCAGCAGATTGGAGGAGACAGACAGAAAGAACGCTCCGCTTCAACAACGCTTTGAAGGAAGGCGACTGTTTGCTGCGCCTACTGGTTACCTGAACTGTTGGCTAGCCTGATGACTGAGATCGGTACTGTCCCCTGGAAGAACCCGATGACCCTACCCAGCTAGAAGAAGCAAAGAGGTCCATGGCCCCTTTCCCTTCCAACCTTCTTTCTCTCCTACCTAGGGTTGATGAGTTCAAAGAGGTTGAGGCTTTAAGATAAATAAAACTACTGCCAAGTAGACTACAGTTTAAAAAACAGCACCTACCTGGCATTTTTGGGAGACCTAAAAACAGTTGGGTCAGGTCCTAAGAAAGCTAGCTGTAATACCTGTTGTCTGTCCTCTACATGACTGAAAAAGCGCTTAACAGAAGCCCTGGCTGAAATAGTCTGGGGGACTGGACCATCTAGCTAGCTTTTTTGAAGTTGTGCTGGATGTGGATTTATGAGGAAACAGATATTGAGGCGTGTTGGGGGGTGGTTTTGTGCATTGTGTATTCAGATGCTGATTTCTGGACCCGGAGATCTGGTTGCAGTCTGGATGTGGGCTTTGTCATTATTATTGAAGCATCTCCTGTCTCAATGGTGTGGAAAAGTTGTGCTCCAGCACCTTCGATTGATTAATAAAGAGCTGACTTTGTTTTGTTTGTTTTGTTTATTTTTGAGACTGGGTCTCACATGTAATCCTAGCTGGCCATGAATTTGATAAGTAGACAAGGCTGTCCTTGGACTTCAAAGCTCCAGACTGTGGGGATCCAAACTGAGGCCACATCAAGCCATCTCCAAGCCCTACCTTGCATTTTCCACACTAAGTATAAAGCACAGATAAAAATTTCCTACCTCTGGTAGTTGGATTTGGAAAAGGTTGCTAGGTTTCAGCATGAAAAATACTGCATATGCAAAATCTGCTGTGGAGAGGAGGGACTGAGTTGGACATCAAAAGAACGCTGATGTTAGATACTGATAGGTGAATCCAACAAGCAAGACCAAACACTGACTTCATAGACCCATAAAGCAGGGAGCAACATTTAATATGTATGCCTACTTCCTGACTTGTTATCATTCCTAAAAGTACTGAGAAGTAATGGTGGGTGGAAGAAGAAAAGGCCATGAAATATGGCATATTCCCAACGAAGTGCCTAATCTTGGGAGTCTACAGGCAGTTTTGCCTTCATCTTTATGAATCCACCAAGTCTCCTTCGGGTTCTCAGATGTCAGTTACTACTGATTTAACTATGTAGGGCTAAGCCAGGTGTGGTGGCATGTGGCCTTTAATCTCAGCACATGAGAGACAGAGATTTGCACTCATGTTCAAAGCCAGCCTGGTCTACAGAAAGAGCTCCAGGACAGCCAAGGCGGCTACACAGAGAAACCCTGTTTCAAAAAAACCAAACCAAACCAAAAACAACCTCTTGCCCAGGAAAACAAACAACAACAACAAAAACTGGTGTTGAACTGAGAATCTACTTTTAAATTTATTTATTTATGAGTGTTCTGTGTGCATGCCGGAAGGGGGCATCAGATCCCATTATAGATGGTTGTGAGCCACCATGTAGTTGCTAGGCATTGAACTCAACAGTGCTCTTTAACCACTGAGCCATCTCTCCGGTCCAAGAAAATCTACTTTTTCAGTTAGGCAAACCTTTGCTTTTCCTTTTTTATTTTACTTGCCTTTCGGGCAACCTATTACTTAGAATTCTCATTAGAAGGTGGAAGATAATTTTATAAACTGCTTACTTTTAGCAGGGTGTGGTGGAGCACCTTTAATCCCAGAGCTCTGGAGGCAGAGGTTCGAGGATCCCAATCAGAGGCCAGTCTGATTGACATAACAAGTTCCAGCCCAACCCATGGCTGTATAGTGAGAGTCTGTCTCAAAACAGATAAACAAACCAAAAAATATTTTAAGGGACAGTGAGCTATGGTATAAATTCTAGCAAAAAGGAGGCGGTGGGCTTTTGTTGTTATAACAAACTGCAGTGTCGAAGCAAGCCTGTAATGCCAGCATTCAGGGAGGCAGAGGCAGGAGGATCTCTGTGAGTTCGAGGCCAGTCAGGTCTACAAAGTGAGTCCAGGCCAGCCAAGACTACACAAAGAAACCCGTCTCTAAAAACAAAACAAAACAAAACAAAAGTACTTTAGGGAAATAATAACGAATAATAATAATAAATTAATGAAAACCATTATTTTAATCAATATTTGGATGGGTGACCTTAAAGAAAATGGCAACCTCAGCCTCCTTAACGGGGTTTGGAGAAAGAGGAGAAGCTGCTTGTAACCTGAACCAGGGCCTGGGCGGCGACCGAACATCAGAACCCAGCTTGGAGTCTCAAGCAGTCATGCCCTTCTCAAAGATGGCCGAACTCACCTCCGTCACTCTTCGGGAACATTCCAACCACTCTTTAAGAATTTGAAGTTACTTCGTACTGATTATATGCGCAAAGTAAAAATGCCAGTCTTATCCATTTAGCGGTTTTTGTTTGTTTGTTTGTTTCCGCTATCGTTTAGCGTTCCTCGGCGAAAACAGTCCGGCGCCCGTATTTGGAGGCGTGGTTGCCCGGAGTAAAAATGGCGCCGCCTAGGCATAGACTTAATAGGACGTGAAGCTGCGCCGGCGAGGAGTTTGCCCGGCCGTTCTTAGGAGTCGCTCACGAGACAGTTCCTGTTGCCCTCACTAAAAATGGCGCTGGCCAGCGTGTTGGATCGGCCGATGCCGGTGAACCAGCGCGGGTTTTTTGGACTCGGAGGTCGTGCGGACCTGCTGGATTTGGGTCCGGGGAGTCCTGAGGATGGGCTGAGCCTGGCCGCGCCCAGCTGGGGAGTCCCCGAGGAGCCGCGAATCGAAATGCTCCATGGAACCACCACCCTGGCCTTCAAGGTGCTCAGCAGCCCGCGCCCCTCCGGCATCCCAGGCGGAACGGAGTCGGGCGGAGGTTCGGTCCTCTCCTCCCGACCTTAGCGCTTTCACTGTGTCGTAACCGTGTGGAAGGGAAGGCGGGCCGGGGGACAGCGGGGGAAGGGGACCGAGACAGCGTGGGTTGACTCCTAGGCGACCCCCGAGCGCTCCCGGGGAAGGGAAGCCGCAGTAACAGCTGCCGTGGCGGGGGGAAAGAAAGCTGCGTCTTCACCAAAGGTTTTCCAAACCGGCCGTCCCCTCCCGGGAGCTTAGTGACGTCCAGGGACTACCGTAGTGGGTGCCAGCCACCCAGGCTCTACGGCTACTAGCAGTGGATCTTAGGCGAGTTTTTAACCCTCTGTTATTTGTGTTTTGCCTTTATGTCTGTTCACCACGTGTGTACTGCTCGCAGAGGCCGAAAGAGGGCGTCGGATCCCTTGGAACTGTAGCTACACATCTTTGTGTACGTGGGTACTGGGAACCGAACTCGACTCAGAGCAGCCAGTGCTCTTAACCACTGAGCTATCTCCCTAGGAGTGGCTTTATCTCATTAAACTTAATATGTAAAGCGAGGGATCCGGTAACCCTTCTTTTCCATCAGTACAGAAAAGGAGTATTGGAAATACTTGTGGTCTCATGTGGCCTGTTTTGTGTTTTCTCTGACCGCAACCAGTTTCACCATGGAGTCATTGTTGCTGCTGATTCCCGGGCCACAGCGGGCGCCTATATTGCCTCCCAGACAGTGAAGAAAGTGATCGAGATTAACCCTTACCTGCTGGGCACCATGGCGGGGGGTGCAGCGGATTGCAGCTTCTGGGAGCGGTTGTTGGCGCGACAGTGCCGGATCTATGAGCTTCGAAATAAGGAACGCATCTCTGTCGCAGCAGCCTCCAAACTGCTGGCCAACATGGTGTACCAGTACAAAGGCATGGGGCTGTCCATGGGCACCATGATCTGTGGCTGGGATAAGAGGGGCCCTGGTGAGTCCTGTTGCAGTCACGTGATCCTGGGGGTTGCCGCTAACTGGAGGGGCTTAAGGGAACAGGTGACTTCAAGGAAGAATGTGTTAATTGGTTCTGCGATTCCCTCCCTTTCCTAGGAAGGCATTGGGCGTCTAGGAAAGGGCCTGGACTTAGACTCGCTGTGTCATTGACCTAGGGTTACCTATTTTCTTAGCCTATTTCATCATCTGTCAGTTGGCTGAGTGAAGCATCATCACAGTGGTTAAGAGCAGTAAATACAAAGCAATTAGTGCAGTGTCTGCTACAGCGTTTGCCCTTCTTTTCCATACAATAATAAGGACTAAAAAACCGCTGTTATCTGAGAATTAAATTGACTGAGAGATAAGCTAGCCAGCATTTTCTAACAGGTCGAAAAGGTGAGCTACACATAAAATTTTAAAATGTCTTACGAATATTCCAGTGGTGGTGGTGGTGGTGGTGATGGCGGTGGTACACACAGCTTTAATCCCAGCGCTTGGGAGGCAGAGGCAGGTGGATCTCTTGTTAGTTCAGGGCCAGCCTGGTCTACAGAGAGAGTTCCAGGACAGCCAGGGCTACATGGAGAAACTCTGTCTCAAAAAACAAAACAAAGCAAAAATCTCATGAATATATATGTTTTAGTCTTTTAAATGTTTTTGGTTTGTTTGTTTGTTTGTTTTTGTGCATGGGTGTTTTGTATGCATGTATGTCTATGCACCACGGTGCATGCCTGGTGCCTGAGGAGGCCAGAAGAGGGTGTTGAAGCCCCCAGAATAGAGTTAGAGTTGTGAGCCACCAAGTGGGTGCTGGGAACCAAACCCAGGTCCTCTGCAAGAGCAGCCAGCGTTCCTGCCCCTCTACCTGTGAAGCCATCTCTCTAGCCCTGGTTTTTTAAATTTTTAATTACACTATTTATTTACTATGTACTTATGGTGTGTTTGGGTGTGTGTATGTTTGTAAGTGTGAGCGAGCAGGCATCCCAAAGCATACATGTAGAGTTCAGAGGGTACCTTGTAGGAGTTGGTTCTCTTGTTCTGAGAATCAGACTTAGGACCTCAGGCCTGGTGGTAATCAGTTACATGCTGAGTCACCTCATTGGCCCTCAATTAAAAAAACAAAACAGCCGCTTCAAGGCCTTTGCTCCTCCATCGTGAGCCTTACGCCTAATTTGGCTCCTTGCTATGTCTTCTTGAAAGACTTTGTGAATCAAGCGATTCCTGGCCAAGAAACAAAAGCAGAATCGTCCTATTCCTCAATGGATTCGGATGAAAACTGGTAACAAAATCAGGTACAACTCCAAGAGAAGACACTGGAGGAGAACAAAGCTGGGTCTGTTAGAATTCACACAATGGCGAGACTGAAGGTTTATACAGAGTTATGATCATCATCAACTGGGTCCTGTGAGCATCAGTCAATCCTACCAGATGGAATTTTGGTCTTGTCTAAACTGGGGGTGGAGTTTGTCTACAATAAACTGTAGAACATTTCAAACTGCTAAAAAAAAAAAAAAAAAAGGCCGATAGGCAGCTGTGATCCTAGCACTAGGTTGAAGGTTGAAGCAGGAGGGTCAAGAGTTCAAGGCCAGCCTAAGCTATATGGCAGCAGGACAGCCTGGGACCGCACAGTGATACTGTATCTCAGAAGTAAATTAAACTGGTGGAATTGGCTTATAGTCAATTTTATATACAATTCTGTTTTTCAGTACCATTTCAAGTGTTGTAGTCGGTTACATGGGGGCACTAGCCACTGTTGGGTGGTGAGGCTCCACCACATAGTTTTCATTTAGTCTCTGGCCTAAAAGGAGCTACCTCTTGCAGCCATGGGGTTGTATTTTAAGTGTTATCTTTCACCATGCCTGAAGTCCTAGGCTTGAAGTGTCCGGCGCGCTTGCCTTTTGTACTTACCAAGGGAACGAGTTGGATGGTTTGTATCAGGGGAGGTGACACAGTATGTGTTGTGGAATCTGGAAATCGCAATAGTAAATTTTATTTGGTCTTTCCCCAATTTTGTAAGAAACTTGGTTCTTTTTGAGGTTCTGTGTGTGTTTAAGCGCTTGCGTGTGTGTGTACCACTTGCACGTCCAGTGCCCAAGGAGGACAGAATAGGGTGATGGAGTCTAAGAAACTGGAGTTAGAGACGTTTTGAGCCACCCTGTGAATACTGGGAATTGAACCTGCGTCCTGGACTAGAGCAACAAGGCCTCTTAACTGCTGAGCAGTCTTTCTAGCTCCATTTGTAGCTGGTCTTTGTTACTTAGTGGGGTCTCCTTTTTCCCTTTATCCGTCACCCCCGTTTCACCCACTGTCACTTGATAGAGGAGAAAGAAGGATAGAGGGAAGAGAGATCTGTGAATCTAATTTCTCCTTGTTCTTTGCTTATAGCTGGTCTTTGCTACTTTATGGTTCTTCTTTTACCCACCTTTTATTCCCCATCCCCCCCACGCCTCCCCTTTTACTATTTATCACTAGGCAGCAGAGAAAGAAGGAGAGAGATCCCTGAATATAAATTTCTTATTTCTTTTTTGAGTAGGACTACTAACAAGCCACAACCAAACCAGGTGTGGTGTCACACGCCTTTAATCCCAGCACACAGAAGGCAGAGGCAGGCTGATCTCTGTGAGTTCAAGGCCAGCCTGGTCTACAGAGCAAGTCCAGGACACAGAGAAACCCTGTCTGGAAAGCAAAACAAAACAAAAAACCACCCAACTGTTAGGGCTTTAGCATTTATATACCCTCTGAAAAGTTCCCAGAATTCCAAACATCACACAATCACAGATTGTGTCTGTCTACAGCTGGCAAAGCCTTGCCCTTTTCTAGAGCAGGAAGCAAATCATAGTCAGCTGCTATTGATAGTCCAGAGCAGCCCCATATCCCCTGTACCTAGAATAAAACAGAAGCATAGTCTTACAATATTTCTGTGTGTTTTGTTTTTGTTTTCCAAGACAGGGTTTCTCTGTGTAGCCTTGGCTGTCCTGACTGGCTTTGTAGACTAGACTGGCCTCTAAGTCACAGATCTGGCTACCTCTGCCTCCTGAGTGCTGGGATTACAGGCGTGCGCCACCGCCACCTGGCACTATACCAGTTTTGTTTTGAGACGGCGTTTTATGTAGTCCAGTCTGGCCTCAAACTCAATATAGTTAAGGCTAGCCTTTAACTGCTGATCTCCTGCCTCTACCTCCCAGGTGTGCTGAGATCCTATTTTGATGGTGGCGGTGGTGTGTGTGTGTGTGTGTGTGTTACTGGGAACACGCTAGGCATATATTCTGCTGCGGAGCTACACCTCTGTTGAAGAACTTGAGAAACCACCTTGGAAGATGAATAAAATAGCAAAGAAATGACCGTCTCTTTCTTGTTTCCCGCTCACCTCTCCTCCTCCAGGCCTCTACTATGTGGACAGCGAGGGTAACCGGATCTCTGGGACCGCCTTCTCTGTGGGGTCTGGCTCTGTGTATGCTTATGGTGTCATGGATCGAGGCTACTCCTATGTCATGGAAGTGGAGGAGGCCTATGATCTGGCCCGCCGAGCCATCTACCAAGCCACCTACAGAGATGCCTACTCTGGAGGCGTAGTCAACCTGTACCACGTGCGGGAGAATGGCTGGGTCCACGTCTCCAGTGACAACGTGGCCGATTTACACGACAAGTACGCTATAGCTGCAGTTACCTTCTGAAGGACGGGGGATGCGGCTGTCCGCGGCTCTCGTTGCTTATAATAAATAACAGTACCCATAAGCAGTCCACAGTTGTTTCAGTCCCTTCTGTCAAGCTCTGTGTGTGTGATCAGCTGATGAGTTCCTGATGCTTTAGCATCTCTTAGATGCCAAATTATACTATTTCTCAACCTCGGCCTCTTTTGTCCACACTTGTCCCTCCTTCAAGCACTTTACAGTCGCATAAGCCAGGACAGTGGGAGAGAAGGCACTGTAATTACAGGAAACAGTGGTGTAAAGACATTGTCTGGTGAATGCGTTAATGTCCCCACTCATGAAGCTAATGGCGAAGCAGGAGAGGCAGGGAGGAGGGGGAGGCCTGCTTCAGTTTGAAAAGATGAAAAGTTGATGAGGTGGAAAGATGCGCAGGGATGTTCCAGGCTGCAGAGGAAAGAGCTCTTGTGTTTGGGTAGGAGGAGGCTGTGTGCCGTGCAGAATGATAAACAGGGCAAATCTCGAATCTTTCCTTTTGAGACAGGGTCTTTGTCTATCCCTGGCTTTCCTGGGACTTGCCTTGTATACAAGGCTGGCCTCAAACTCAAAAATCCTCCTGCCTCTGCCTCCCGAGTGCTAAGCCAAATCTAACATCTTGAATGAGTTTGGAAGGGAAGGCTTGAGCCCTGAGAAAGTGGACATATAAGAGAAGTGGAGGCCTTGGTGGGCCTGTCCTGCTCTCCTTGGGGTAGAGCTGTGCAGCTGAAGGGGAGAAGGTGGCTTCGGGGCTCCTGGGCAGGAAGAAGCCCAAATGCTGCCAGAAACTGTAGGTGGAAAGTCCCTGCTGAGTGCACCGAAAGTTGACCCACAGCTCGGACGTCTGCAGACTGCTGGCATTGGAGAGAGGAGACACGCTAGACCACCAGAGTCTGGCCCCTGTACCGCAGCTCCGCTCTCTCCTCAGCGGGGTGCAGCCTGCGTTCGATTGATGAGGCTGTCCGTGGGAACTGATCGAGGCTTGGTAACTGCATTTGACAAGTGCAGGGAAATTGTGGATTAGTGAGAGTGGAGAACAGAGTTTGGAAAACAAATGACTCTTTTGCCTCAGGAGACTCGTTTTGCTGTAAAGCCTCTGGAGCCAAGGAATCATGGACCCAAACAGACTATACATTTTAAAAATTATTTTGTGGCTGGGATGTAGCTCAGGTGGTGAGTACATGTCTGGCATCTACAAAGCTCTAGGTTCAAATCTCAATCATTCTCTGCTACACAGGAAATCGGAAGGCAGGCTCAGCTACATGAGACCCAGCCCTTTTTTTAAAATGTATTTATTATATATATAATGTTCTACACACATGTACGCCTCCACACTGGAAGACAGAACCAGATCTCACTGTAGATGGTTATGAGCCTCCACGTGGTTGCTGGAAATTGAACTCAGTGCTCTTAGCCTCTGATCCATCTCTCCAGCCCTAAGACACAGCCTTAAAGTAAAAATAAAATTTGAATGTTTAAAAATGAGCCCAGCTGGGCGGTGAAGGCACATGCTTTTGATCCCAGCATTTAGGAGGCAGAATCGGGGAGATCTCTGAGTTCAAGACCAACCTGGTCTACAGCCAGAGCTACACAGAGAAACCCTGTTTCAGAAGATAGGTAGGTAGATAGATGATAGAAGGATTAGCTCCTAAGGAG
Organism: Psammomys obesus; assembly: GCF_907164565.1. NCBI lineage: Eukaryota > Metazoa > Chordata > Mammalia > Rodentia > Muridae > Psammomys > Psammomys obesus. Next base: position 819,390 of record NW_026585643.1, on the reverse strand, counting down.
AAATCCCCACACCCGAAAGAAACCGGGTGAAAGCCTGAGCCAGAGTTGAGGATGCCAGACCCCCACCATTGTTCTTTTGCAGCCTCCATAACGTTCTCTGGTACTTCTTAGAACCCCAAGGGACATAATTTGAGAAGAATTGCCATGGGAAATACCCTTGAAGATAGAAAGTGCTGGAGACAGATTCTAGTACCCAGAGAGCCTCTGTTGTAAACTTGAGATGGGCTCACAGCAGCACAACGGAGGCCCTCACCCAGCTTCTGCTCACACTTCACCTGGGCGGCGGTCTGTTTAAACAGATGCTCAGAGCAGTCAGTCCCGGAGAGAATGGAGGAGAGAACGTGAAACCTGCGGACCTGTGCTCCTCTGGCACTGTCTACTGCTCTAACCTGGGTCTGCGGTCAGAGCCCACGCCACAGAGCTCAGTGTGTGGTCGGTTTCCAGAATAAATTCGGACAAAGGTAAGGAAAGGTTGCTACTGTCTATGAGGCTAGAAATAGGAGTTGAGTTACAAGCACTTGCTGTTTTTCCTGATGACCCGGGTTCAGTTCCTAGCACCCACAATAAGGCAGTTTACCCCTTAGTCCATTCCAGTAGGTCCAAGCCTCCAGCCTTGAGGGCAGCCGGGACTGTGCAGAGAAACCCTATCAAACACAAAAACAAGGTGCCGGAGAGATGGCTCAGTGGCTAAGAACATGTATTGTTCCTGCAGAGGAGCCAAGTTCAATTCCCAGCACCCACATCAGGCAGCTTACAACTGCTTATTCCAGCTCCAGGGGATGTCCTAGCCTCAGGCACATCCACATCCGCAGGTGTACACACACATGCACACACACACACACACACACAGACACACAAGTGTAAATAAATACTAATAAAACTATTTTTAAAACAAGCCAGGTGGTAGTTCCACATGCCTTTAATCCCAATACTTGAGAGGCAGAGACAGTTGGATCTCCGAGTTCAAGGCTAACCTGGTCCTCAGAATTCCAGGACCATTAGGGCTACACAAAGAAAACTTGTTTTGAAAACAAACAAAAATTAAGATTTTTTTCATTGTTAGTGTTGGAGCTGGGGAGACAGCTCCGTAGTAAAGAGCACTGCTTGCTCTTGCTGGGGACTTGGGTTCAGTTCCCAGCACCCACATGCTGGTTTTCAAGCACCTGCAGTTTCAGATCCAGGGGACCCACCTCCCTCTGACCTCTGCCAGTGCCAGGCACACACCGGGCAGTGCACATAACATCTGTAGGCAGAAGTCATACACATAGAATCTATCTAAGACAGTAAACATTAGAAATTGCTACTTTGTAGGCCATCAGCAGCTGCCCCGGGGACCTAAATTTCTCACTGTTGGGGGGCGGCTTTGCAGCAGCTCCCTGAGTCTCCACTTTCACGGAGGTGACGGATGCCGCATGGTGGAGATACCGTTATTGGCATGTACCAGTTCAGGGACTCTCTCCAGATTCATTCCTAATACAGTGGTCTTGACAAAGGATGATGGAAAGGAAATTGCCTTGAATAGCTGAAAGATTGATTTCTCCTGGCAGTTCCCGTTTCCAAGAGACAAGGCTCTTGAAGGGATGGTTGACATTTTCCCTCCCTCCACGTATAGCTCAGTATCACGGGTCTGACTCCTCTGGGGACTAATACGGACGAAAAGAAAGCAAGCACCCCCAGAGGCCTGGGAGTTCTCTCGCAGGCAGAGAACATTGTTGGGGGTAAAGGCTGGATGCCTCACAGCGTCTCTGTCTGGCGAGGGGGGCTGTGGGGGTAGAAAGCGCTGAAGGGTGAACAGAATGTGTGTGAAGAGGTGGAAAAGGTAGGTGAGGGCATGGAGGAGAGCGGACAGCGAAGCAAACCAGAGGCTGAAGCATAATAGGCCGTGAGTGTTCCCTCTTAGGCAAGACCAGGAGGTCAGTGTCTCTTCCACAGCCTCAGCTGACAAATGAGAAAACTGTCAAAGCCATTTGGGGAAAAGGAAGGTCACATCCTTTAAGGGGAAATAAAGCAACTGATTTATTCCGCCAGCCCACGGAATCCATGTGGTGTGTTGAGAGAAATTAAGAGGTGAAATGAAGCCTGGGAACAAATGTGCACCCCTGTAATCCTAGCACTTAAGACATAGAGGCAGATGCACAGTGGTGGCACATGCCTGGCCTGCCGAGCTAGTTCCAGGACAGGCAAGGCTCTGCAGAGAAACCCTGTCGGGAACAACAAAGCAAGACAAACAAAAAGGTAGAGGCAGGATTAGAAGCTCAGAGCCATTCTTGTCTACATAGCAAGTATGAGGCCGGACTGAGTTAAAGGGGACCCTGTCTCAAAACAAACAAACAAGCAAAACAAAAAAAACAGCAACAAAAGAGGTAGGATAAAAAGTAAGCCTAAGGGCTTACTGTGAGTTCAAGGCTAGCCTGGTCTACAAAGCGAGTCCAGTACAGCCAAAGCTACACAGAGAAACCCTGTCTCAAAAAACAAAGTAAGCCTAAAGTGTGACAGATGTGGGGAGGGAGATGGGCTGCCCAGAGAGACGAGTACTGGAGCCAGTTGGAATCTATTTTAGTGGGCACTCAGGGCTGGTTTTCTTTTTTCTCTCCTCTTATTTTGCTGTTTTCTTAGAAGAGCCCCTCCTGCCAGGGCCATAATACAAGAATAAAAGTGAACAGCAAGCATTGACCTTAAGACCTAACGTCTTCATGATTTAAAATATACGTAGCTTGCAACCGAGCATCTCCACTGTTTTGTGTTCAATTCTTGCTTTGTTTAGTAAATTCTACTTTCCTCAGGAAGCCAGAATCATATTGGGAAAGCTTTAATTACAGTGGGCAAGAAGAAATCGCAAACACAGCAACCAGAACCGCCCCAGGAGCAGTTGCTGCCTCCTCCCTGACCCAGGCTGCTCCTCCCCTCACCATTAGACTGCCGGCTGTCCCCATCCCTCAGGGCTCCACTAGGCCTGGCCTCAGAGCCAAGCTCTGGCTTCCAGGGGCTATGCCACACTGAAGCTTAAAAAAAAAAAATCCTAAAATATCTGCTTTGCATTTGTTACTGGGTCAGGCAGAAGAAATTCTACCCATGTCAGCTTCTTGGGTTTATTTAACTCAACTCTTTTCTCCCGGAAGCTTTTGCCTTCCAGTTAGGTGCTTAACACAACTCAGTACTTAACCCTTCGTTGTTCAGGTTAAGCTGTCACTAGACATGAATTGCTGACTTGCTTTATTTAAGAGATAAGATATCATGAGCTCAGGGACAGGGAGAAGACTCTTGTTAAGAGCACTTGTTCTTGCAGAGGACCCAGGTTCCATTCCCCAACGGTGGCTTACAAACACCCATGTCCCAGGGACTGGAGAGATGGCTCAGAGCTAAGAACACAGGCTGCTCTTTCACATGACAACTCATGACTGTCTGTAACTCCAGTTCCAGGAGATCTGGCAGCCTCACCCAGAAACACATGCAGGTAAAACACCAATGCGATGATGCACATGAAATAAAAATAAATAATTTTTAAAAATCCAGCTGGGCATGGTGGCACACGCCTTAATCCCAGCACTCAGGGAGGCAGAGGCAGGCAGACCCTGTGAGCTCAGGGCCAGCCTGGTCTACAAAGTGAGTCCAGGACAGCCAAAGGTACACAGAGAAACACTGTCCCGGGAGAAAAAAAAAAAATCAGTTTCAGGGGATCTGACACCCACTTCTGCCCTGCTCTTCCGTAAAATAAAAATAAGTAATTTTTATAAAAAATTCCATGGATTCCATCTCGTCAATTGCTTCCCCCCCCCCTTTTTTTTTCCTTTGTTTGATTTCCCATTCCTGCTCTGTCCTCTTGCTTTACAAAACTCCCATTTTGGGGCCCTGTGAAATGTTCCCTGGGTAAAAGTGCTTGCCACCAAGGCTGATGGCCTGAGCTGGAGCTTCTGGAACCCACAGGAGGAGAGAACTGACTCCTGCAAGCTGTCCTCTGAGCTGCACAGCGACTGTGCGACACAATAAATAAGCACAGAGTATCTGTGTCCTATTATGTGTGTGCATGTGTGTGCGTATGTGTGTGTTCAGGTCAGTGGGCAGCTTGAAGGGATGGGTGTGTGTGTGTTCCAGAGCCGTGGTGCACATGTGGGGGGTCAGAGAACAACATCTGGGTCCCGGGGATAGAACTTGGGTCATCAGGCTTAGGGGCAGGTGCCTTTACCTGCTAAGCCATCTCTTCATACCACTCCTCCCTCCAATTAAAATAAATAAATAAATACACTTTGCCAGCTGGGAGGGGGCAGCTCAGTTGGAGAATGTGTGCTTGCAAAGAAAAGAGTAGTTTTCTTTAGTCCACAGAATGTTTGTAAACAAACACCAAAAGTCAGGGTGTAGGAGCATATGAGGGTTCAGGAGTGTGACTATACAAGTGGCTGCGGTCAACATCAGCAGCTGACCCTCAGGGGCTGGCCCTCCCACTAGCATCTCAGAGATTAGGTCCCTGGGGCTGGCCAGTCAGCCTGGTCATCTGCCTGCCTCCACAAGGCGGGGGGGGGGGTTATACATACAGGGCCATGCCCAGCTTTGTGTGGGGGTGCCGAGGAGGATGAGAACCCCGGTCCTCTTCTCGAGTAAGCAGCAGGCTCTTTAGTGAGTGCGCTCTTTTCCCGGCCCCACTTCACAAAATTCAAATTAAAAAGAAATCGACCAACAAACTGCTTATGGATTTTAATGCAACAAGGAGGGGTTATCACTGGGAGGTACCCAGAAATTGGGTATCGCAGAGGAAATCGGGAGGGGGAGGTAAAGAGCTACAAAGACTGAAGGACACATGAGAGACAGGAATGCAAGAGGGAAGACCGACAGAGACACTGACAGGCAGAGCTGGACCAAGGGTTTTGGGGGAGGGAGGGCAGGAGACAGCTTTGGAGCTAATGCATAGTGAAGCATGCTCCCCTGGGGGCAGAGACGATTCTCCAGCCACACATAATGACACGCCTCTGTGTGTGTTGCCCCTGTACTGTCACAGTCACTCACACTCTGCAAGAAGCTGTGTCAACATTGCTTGAGCAAAGTTGACAAGGTGTGTAGTCTCCTTTTTCACACAGCCGGGCCACAGACAGAAGTACAGGAACTGCTTCCAGAACAAGGGGGGGAAATGAACAGGAACATATCCTCATATCGTGTGTGTGTGTGTGTGTGTGTGTGTGTGTGTGTGTGTGTGTGTGTG